>NC_060142.1:115496208-115803254 GCF_021461385.2 Schistocerca piceifrons
GTGTATATCCACCTTTCGCAGCAATGCAGGCTGCTATTCTCCCATGGAGACGATCGTAGAGATGCTGGATGTAGTCCTGTGGAACGGCTTGCCATGCCGTTTCCACCTGGCGCCTCAGTTGGACCAGCGTTCGTGCTGGACGTGCAGACCGCGTGAGACGACGCTTCATCCAGTCCCAAACATGCTCAATGGGGGACAGATCCGGAGATCTTGCTGGCCAGGGTAGTTGACTTACACCTTCTAGAGCACGCTGGGTGGCACGGAATACATGCGGACGTGCATTGTCCTGTTGGAACAGCAAGTTCCCTTGCCGGTCTAGGAATGGTAGAACGATGGGTTCGATGACGGTTTGGATGTACCGTGCACTATTCAGTGTCCCCTCGACGATCACCAGTGGTGTACGGCCAGTGTAGGAGATCGCTCCCCACACCATGATGCCGGGTGTTGGCCCTGTGTGCCTCGGTCGTATGCAGTCCTGATTGTGGCGCTCACCTGCACGGCGCCAAACACGCATACGACCATCATTGGCAC
Source organism: Schistocerca piceifrons (assembly GCF_021461385.2). Lineage (NCBI taxonomy): Eukaryota > Metazoa > Arthropoda > Insecta > Orthoptera > Acrididae > Schistocerca > Schistocerca piceifrons. The sequence goes on from NC_060142.1 coordinate 115,496,740, forward strand.
CAAGGCAGAAGCGACTCTCATCACTGAAGACGACACGTCTCCATTCGTCCCTCCATTCACGCCTGTCGCGACACCACTGGAGGCGGGCTGCACGATGTTGGGGCGTGAGCGGAAGACGGCCTAACGGTGTGCGGGACCGTAGCCCAGCTTCATGGAGACGGTTGCGAATGGTCCTCGCCGATACCCCAGGAGCAACAGTGTCCCTAATTTGCTGGGAAGTGGCGGTGCGGTCCCCTACGGCACTGCGTAGGATCCTACGGTCCTGGCGTGCATCCGTGCGTCGCTGCGGTCCGGTCCCAGGTCGACGGGCACGTGCACCTTCCGCCGACCACTGGCGACAACATCGATGTACTGTGGAGACCTCACGCCCCAATTCGGCGGTACGTCCACCCGGCCTCCCGCATGCCCACTATACGCCCTCGCTCGAAGTCCGTCAACTGCACATACGGTTCACGTCCACGCTGTCGCGGCATGCTACCAGTGTTAAAGACTGCGATGGAGCTCCGTATGCCACGGCAAACTGGCTGACACTGACGGTGGCGGTGCACAAATGCTGCGCAGCTAGCGCCGTTCGACGGCCAACACCGCGGTTCCTGGTGTGTCCGCTGTGCCGTGCGTGTGATCATTGCTTGTACAGCCCTCTCGCAGTGTCCGGAGCAAGTATGGTGGGTCTGACACACCGGTGTCAATGTGTTCTTTTTTCCATTTCCAGGAGTGTACTTTCTTCCACTATTCGACGGCGAGCTAGACGCTCTCGGCTGTTTCTCCCGTGCCGCCGAGAAGCGCTCCGAGCTGGCGTGTTTGGTGCTTCCCGATGACGTGCAGGACGCTTGCCGGAGCGCAATAAAACAGCGATGAGAGGAGCAAATGGATCACGTCAGCCAGCACCTCAGCTGGCAGGCTGTGCGAACGCTGCAATCGCACGTCTGGTCGATGGTCTCAGCTGACATTCAGCGGCGCGAATCGTCTCGATCCGGAAACGTATTCTACATATACAACTCTATCCTGCAAGCCACTGTGAAGTGCTCTGCAGAGGGTACTTTACACTGTACCATATATTGCGGTTTCTTCCCGTTGCACTGACGTACATTGTGGGGGAGAAAAGAGTCCTTTGTGCCCGCTGTAACCAGTCTACTCTTCTGCGGAAGCATTACGGAGCGAACTGTAGTATATTGCTAGATTCCTCCCTAAAAATTGGTGTTCGAAGCCACGTCAGTGGGATGCCGTGGGGAAGTTGGCAACTTGAAATGTCTAAAGTAATGTCAGTTCTCGTTCTTCAGAACTTGCGTGATGCTCTTCTGCATGTGAAATACATCTCTGACTTTTTGTACTTCCAGCCTGTATAAACGTTCCATACCCCTGTTAGTGCTAGTTCATATTGGCAAAATTATATAACGGACCGCACAAGCGTTTTCTAAGGAGCCTCCTTTGTAGACTGATATTTCTCAATAACCTATCAATCAACCGTAGTCTGTCACCTGCTTTAGCAAGGTCTGAGCCTATGTTATCATTCAATTCCTTGTCAGCTAAAACTGTTACATCAAGATATTTGTAAGAGTTGACTGATTCCGTTGTGACTCACTGAGATTGTAGTCGTAGGATACCACGTTTCTTTTCAAATTTTGTGAATTTAATTTCTGAAGATTTAAAGCAAGTTGTCAATCTTCGCACCACTCTGAGGTCTAATCAAGATCCAACTGAATATTTTTAACAGCTTTTCTTGAAAAAAATTACTGCATTATACATAACTAAACAGCCTGTGAAAAGTCTGACTGCCGCGCGGGATTAGCCGAGCGGTCTCAGGCGCTGTAGCGGTCTAAGGCGGCTGGTCCCGGCGGAGGTCCGAGTCCTCCCTCGGGCATGGGTGTGTGTGTGTTTGTCCTTAGGATAATTTAGGTTAAGTAGTGTCTAAGCTTAGGGACGGATGGCCTTACCAGCTAAGTCCCATAAGGTTTCACATACATTTGACCAAAAGTCTGACTCCCGCCGAAGGTTCGAGTCCTCCCTTGGGCATGGATGTGTGTGTTGTTCTTAGCATAAGTTAAAGTTAGTTTAAGTAGTGTGTAAGTCTAGGGACCGATGATCTCAGCAGTTTAGTCCCTTAGGAATTCATACACATTGGATATATGAAAAGTCTGAGCTTACTATTAATGTTGTCCATCAGTTCTATAATATTCTCTGTGGTACACATGAAGTTACTTCCACATCAGTCGACGACTTTACGCCTAGTATACGAGTAACATGCTGCGTCTTTCGTACCAAGGAATCTCTACTTCAGACATAAATTTGGTTTTTACTTACAAGGTGAGGCCACGAGGTTGGGATCACGGATTAACTTCAAACTGTGTACATCTTTAGTGGGCCATTAAAACAACATAATGTGCAGGTAGTAAAGTGCACTACTCTCGCAATTCCAAGAAAACAGCAAGAGAAATTTTACGCGTCTATTAAGTGAGTGATGTGCCTGTGTGTAGGTGCCAGTAGCAAGTAGTCATTGTAGTCGAGTGGGCAGCGTCCGCCTTAAACAAGCGGATCGTGAGCGACGCGACGGTTCTAGTTCCGTTACCACTTTAAAAAAAAGTGTGTCAAATCTTATGGGATTTAACTGCTAAGATCATCAGTCCCTAAGCTTACACACTACTTAGCCTAAATTATCCTAAGGATACACATACACACCCATGCCCGAGGGAGGACTTGAACCTCCGCCGGGACCAGCCGCACAGTCCATGACTGCAGCGCCTCAAACCGCTCGGCTATTCCCGCGAGGCGTTACCAATTACTTTTAACCTATTTTTATATGACATTTGAGAGGTATTATAATGAAAAAGAAACCCACGTGCATTTTCATGAAATTGTAGTCAATTTCGTATGTTATTTCACTATTTACAATTTGTAATTAAAGTTCCAAGGACGAGGGACAGGCTTGGAAAGTCCAACTCAAACATCGGTAAATAATGATATGAATGATGTTATTCACAATCTGTAATATAGCCGGTCGGTGTGGCCGAGCGGTTCTAGGCGCTTCAGTCTGGAACCGCGCGACCGCTACGGTCGGAGGTTCGAATCCTGCCTCGGGCATGGATGTGTGTGATGTCCTTAGGTTTGTTAGGTTAAAGTAGTTCTAAGTTCTAGGGGACTGATGACCTCAGATGTTAAGTCCCACAGTGCTCAGAGCCATTTGAACCATTTTCTGTAATATAGTAAGTCACAATGTGCCAGATCACAAGAGTAAGGTAAAATTACTCGTCGGATGTGTTCTCTATATCACACGTTGCAGGATGTTATTTGTCATACAGAAGTGGAAAATATAAATTGAAACTTAATGGAAATACAATTGGTTTTTTTATTACATTATCTCCCAAATGTCATATACATAAAATAATATGACCAGTGATGGAAAAAAATAGATCCATAATTAGGTACGAGCGGGAGTCGAACCATCGCCTCATACACGTTCGATCCCACGAATTTCGAAGACTGTCCACTTGACCACCATGAAGTATCAAGTTCAGTCCCTACGTGCAGATACATAAGCCACGTAATAGACGTGTAAAACTTCTCTTGCGATTTTCTCGGAACTGCCAGAGTAGTGCGCGTTACTACTTGGACATTATTCTGTTCTAATAGTCTACTAAAGGTGTACAGAGTCTGAAGTATATCTGTGATCCCATCATCGTGGCCTCCCTTGTTAGTGTTCAACAGCTCATACGATATACGTTGTGGTATGGAGCAGGTCAGCAGAAAAAATGTACACTGAAGAGACAAAAGAAACTGGTACACCTGTCTAACATCGTGTAGGTTCCCTGTTAGCACGCAGATGTGCCGCAGCACTACGTGGCATGGACGCGACTAAGGTCTGAAGTACTGCTGCGGGGCACTGACACCATGAATGCTGCAGGCTGTCCGTAAATCCGTAAGACTACGAGGGGGAGAGATCTCTTCTGAACAGGAAGTTGCAAGGCATCCCAAATATGCTCAATAATGTTCATGTCTGAGGAGTTTGGTGACCAGCGGAAGTGTGAGGCACTCTGTAGCAGTTCTGGACGTGTGGGGTGTAGCGTTTGCATGGGGGCTTAATTAAATATTTTTGAAAATAATTTTATTTTTCGTTCGTAGCTGTATGTCCGACTACGCTGTTTCGTAAACGGTTGGCCCTGACTAGTATTATTACGCTATCTGACTGCAAAGAACAACAACAAAGAATGAAATGAAAATTTTCGTTAACACAATTAATTAATTAAGTCCCCAGCAACTATGAAACCTACGAAACCAAGCACAAGTATAACTGTTCTGTATGTGGAAGTATGACTCAACGCACATCTGGCACGGTTCTTCTTCAACAACACAAGAATTTTTAAATACCAATTTTACTGACGTGATAAAAGAAAATTAGAAATACTATAATTGCGTAAGGAAAGCAGAATTAAACTCTAATACAAGAACACACGCCAGATGCTTTGTTGACTGAACCTGTAATGACGCATTATTTAGGACACTGAAATAATGAGAAAAAAAAAGAAAAGTAGTTTGTTACCTTAATTTATATTGATGAAAAGCACTCTAATACATTACAATCTCTCCACACCGACTCGCTACTACCACATCTCAACAAGAACGTTTCAGTATCACATCTCAGCAAGCACTCCCTGCTACGAGTTCTTAACAAGCACTGACTACCACGAGTCCTCGACAGGCACTGACTACTACGAGCTCTCCCCAAGCACTGTGTAGGCGGCTTAATAATACTCTTTGGCGCAATCTCTGGCGCAGTGGCTCAGTGTAGCCACCTTTCACGTTGTCCTACTGGAATTGCCCAAGCCCCTGGGAATGCACAGTGAACGTGAATGCTTACGTACGAGTCACCTGTCAGAGTCGTATCTAGACGTATCAGGGGTCCCATATTTGTACAGCTTTTATTAAAAAAAATTACTTCATTATCCGTAACTAAATCGCATGTGAAAAGTCCTACTCCCGGAATCAACATGGATTCCGGAAACAGCGATAGTGTGAGACCCAACTCGCTTTATTTGTTCATGAGACCCAGAAAATATTAGATACAGGCTCCCAGGTAGATGCTATTTTTCTTGACTTCCGGAAGGCGTTCGATACAGTTCCGCACTGTCGCCTGATAAACAAAGTAAGAGCCTACGGAATATCAGACCAGCTGTGTGGCTGGATTGAAGAGGTTTTAGCAAACAGAACACAGCATGTTGTTATCAATGGAGAGACGTCTACAGACGTTAAAGTAACCTCTGGCGTGCCACAGGGGAGTGTTATGGGACCATTGCTTTTCACAATATATATAAATGACCTAGTAGATAGTGTCGGAAGTTCCATGCGGCTTTTCGCGGATGATACTGTAGTATACAGAGAAGTTGCAGCATTACAAAATTGTAGCGAAATGCAGGAAGATCTGCAGCGGATAGGCACTTGGTGCAGGGAGTGGCAACTGACCCTTAACATAGACAAATGTAATGTATTGCGAATACACAGAAAGAAGGATCCTTTATTGTATGATTATATGATAGCGGAACAAACACTGGTAGCAGTTACTTCTGTAAAATATCTGGGAGTATGCGTGCAGAACGATTTGAAGTGGAATGATCATATAAAATTAATTGTTGGTAAGGCGGGTACCAGGTTGAGATTCATTGGGAGAGTCCTTAGAAAATGTAGTCCATCAACAAAGGAGGTGGCTTACGAAACACTCGTTCGACCTATACTTGAGTACTGCTCATCAGTGTGGGATCCGTACCAGATCGGGTTGACGGAGGAGATAGAGAATATCCAAAGAAGAGCGGCGCGTTTCGTCACAGGGTTATTTGGTAACCGTGATAGCGTTACGGAGATGTTTAACAAACTCAAGTGGCAGACTCTGCAAGAGAGGCGCTCTGCATCGCGGTGTAGCTTGCTCGTTAGGTTTCGAGAGGGTGCGTTTCTGGATGAGGTATCGAATATATTGCTTCCCCCTGCTTATACCTCCCGAGGAGATCACGAATGTAAAATTAGAGAGATTAGAGCGCGCACGGAGGCTTTCAGACAGTCGTTCTTCCCGCGAACCATACGCGACTGGAACAGGAAAGGGAGGTAATGACAGTGGCACGTAAAGTGCCCTCCGCCACACACCGTTGGTGGCTTGCGGAGTATAAATGTAGATGTAGATATAGATGAATGGATGCAAATAATCAGGGAAGATGCTTACGTACGAGTCACCTGTCAGAGTCGTATCTAGATGTATCAGGGGTCCCATATTTGTACAGCTTTTATTAAAAAAATTACTTCATTATCCGTAACTAAATCGCCTGTGAAAAGTCCTACTCCCGGCGGAGGTTCGAGTCGTATCAGGGGTGCCATATCGCTCCAACTTGCCAGGCCGCGCACCATTACAGAGTCTTCACCAGCTAGAACAGTCTCATGTTGACATGTAGGGTCCGTGGATTCATGAAGTTATTTCCATACCTCTACACGTGCAACCGCTCGATACAATTTGACAGGAGACTCGTCCGACTAGGTAACACGTTTCCAGTCATCAACAGTCCAATGTCGGTGGCGACGGGCCCAGACAGCGCCGTACTCTGCCTGTTAACATATCTCTGTATATGAATACGCACGCCTATACTAGTTTCTTTGGGCTAGAGTGTATAACACACGCACCCTAACCTTGTTTCCCTATATACCGCATTTCCGAAATGAAACAACATGTCAAAAATGCATGCAATTAGTCGGGGATGTCTTCCTTGGATTCCCTTTGTGCTACTTTGCGCTACTCTATTTCGAATATCTACTCTTTGTAAAATTTTAACTGTTACTTCGAAATACTACTACCGTTTTTTGGTTCTTAGGTCATTTCGTATTACAGAATTTAATCTAATATTCATTTCTGTGTAACCACTATCTAAAGAGCGGTTACAAGATGTGGTGGCAACTCCCCTCAGCGACCTACCAAGACCTCACTGCTTCCATACCACGATGCATCGCCGCTGTTAGCCGTGCCAGACGTGGACATACCGGCTATTAGGTAGGTGGTCATAAAGTTCCGGCTAATCAGTGTACGTGTAAATGAATAATAAAGATGTAGATGTTAATAACGTTTGTTTTATTAAAAAAGCTTCTAGAGCTTTCACATAAAAAAATTCGGAAGCATCCCTTTTCAGCATGCCCTCGTAATTTCTTCTTTTGGGAAAGGAATACTTTTTGCCTAAGTGAAAAGTTACATTAGAATATTATTCCATTAGACACTAGTCACTGAATATCCCCAAAATACACTAGCGAAAAAAAAATCTCAGCACGAAGAAGGAGTTGTGCGACATAAACGAAAGTTGATAAACATGGGTGGTTCAAATGGCTCTGAGCACTATGGGACTCAACTGCTGAGGTCATTAGTCCCCTAGAACTTAGAACTAGTTAAACCTAACTAACCTAAGGACATCACAAACATCCATGCCCGAGGTAGGATTCGAACCTGCGACCGTAGCGGTCTTGCGGTTCCAGACTGCAGCGCCTTTAACCGCACGGCCACTTCGGCCGGCTGATAAACATGTTTCTACATCTGAAAGATGATGTCTATCAAAGTTTCGAGCCAGTCGCGTAATAGTCGTACTAGTATCACCACTACGAGGATACAAATCAGGTTTGCTTTGGATGCATACTGTAATTATCGTCAGCGATAGTTATCTTCAAGATAGGACGTGGTGAGTTGATGTTTGTCAGGAATGCGTTTAAGGCGACAAAGACGCCATTAGCAAAGCATCGCTGGGTTTTAATGAGGTGTAATTGGATTACGAGAAGCTGAATTTTTTTCTGCAGTATTGATGAAACACTTGTAGTCACGATACATGTTTGCTGGCAGCGATGATAACGGGAATGTACAGTCGCGAGAAGCCCGTGCTCCAGACGGCCACGTGTCGCTACCTAGAGGGAAGACCATCGTGTTCGGCGTATAGATCTGCTGCATCGTACTGCATCTGCAGCAGCAATATTAGCAGCTAATATTTTTTTCATAATGCAGCGCCACAGTCATAATTGTTGTTGTTGTGGTCTTCAGTCCAGAGACTGGTTTGATGCAGCTCTCCATGCTACTCTATCCTGTGCAAGCTTCATCATCTCCCACTACCTACTGCAACCTACATCCATCTGAATCTGTTTAGTGTATTCATCTCTTGGTCTCCCTCTTCGATTTTTGCCTCCCCCTCCCCCAACGCTGCCCTCCAGCACTAAATTGGTGATCCCTTGATGCCTCAGAACATGTCCTACCAACTGATCCCTTCTTCTAGTCAAGTTGTGCCACAAATTTCTCTTCTCCACAATTCTGTTCAACACCTCCTCGTTAGTTATGTGATCTACCCATCTAACTTCAGCATTCTTCTGTAGCACCACATTCCGAAAGCTTCTATTCTCTTCTTGTCCAAACTATTTATCGTCTATGTTTCACTTCCATACATGGCTACATTCCACACAAATACTTTCCGAAACGACTTCCTGACACTTAAATCTATACTCGATGTTAACAAATTTTTCTTCTTCAGAAAAGCTTTCCTTGCCATTACCAGTGTACATTTTAAATCCTCTCTACTTCGACCATCATCAGTTATTTTGTTCCCCAAATAGCAAAACTCATTTATTACTTTAAGTGTCTCATTTCCTAATCTAATTTCCTCAGCATCACCTGACTTAATTCGACTACATTCCATTATCCTCGATTTGATTTTGTTGATGTTCATCTTATATCCTCCTTTCAAGACACATTCCATTATCCTCATTTTGCGTTTGTTGATGTTCATGTCCTTTCAAGACACTGTCCATTCTGTTCAACTACTATTCCAAGTCATAATATATTTCTTTAAAGTCAGTACCGCTATTAGACTGATGTTTATTTATAGTGTTACATTTATACGTACACAATAATGATTTCGGCTTCAAAGTGTCATTACCAAATGTTTTAAGTATTACACGACAGTATGCCGTCTTAGGCAATTTATAACACTTAAAACACTTGGTAATGACACTTTGAAGCCGAAATCATGAATGTGTAAGTGTAAATGTAACACTGCAAATAAACAACAGTCTAAAGGCGGTACTGAATTTAAAGAAATATTAACCGTGGTTGGCACCACAGTTATAGAACCAACTGTTACAAATGAGTTTCTTCAAGGACAGCTCCAAGTCAGACGCCCTGCAGCGTGCAGTCCACTGACCCCAAACCATAGCCTTTTGCGACTTCAGTGATGTCAGGCAAGAGCTCATTGGAGGGCAGGGTGAAGGTCTGTTCGGTTTTCTGATGAAAGCCGATTCTGCCTCGGTGCCAGTAATGACCGTGTGCTGGTTAGAAGGACGTCAGTTAAGGGCCTGTAACCAACCTGTCTACTTGCCAGACACACTCTACCGTCACCTGAAATACGATTTTGTATGGCAACAGGAGCACTTTCGTGGTTATCCCAGGCACATTTACTGCATAACTGTACGTACGTTGGTCTTGTGTTTTCGACCTGTTTTTCTGCCATTCATGAACAGCATTCCAGGGGATGGTTTCAAATAGGATAACGCTCGCTCACGTACCGCTGTTGTAACCATGCATGCTCTACATAGTGGCCAGTTCGATGGCCAGATCTGTCTCCAATCGAGGAAATATGGCACATCATCTGACGACAACTCCAGCGTCCTCCACAACCAGCGTTATAGCTGGTAGCTGAGTGGTCAGCGCGACATAATGTCAATCCTAAGGGCCGGTTTCGACTCCCGGCTAGGTCGGAGATTTTCTCCGCTCAGGGACTGGGTGTTGTGTTGTCCTAATCATCATCATTTCATCCCCATCGACGCGAAAGTCGCCAAGCGGCGTCAAATTGAAAGACTTGCACCAGGCGAAAGGTCCACCCGACGGGAGGCCCTTGTCACACGACATTTACATTTTAATTACCCGTCCTACTAATCGAGCAAGTGTAACAAGCGTGGAACTCCATCTCACAAACTGCCTTCACGCACCTGCACGACACAAAGCATGCGCGTTTGCATGCTTTCATTCAACCTTCAGGTGGTTACACCGGTTATTAAAGTACCAGCATTTCACATATTCAATGGCTTATCTTATGTTTACATTAACCCGTCTTCTTGCAGTGTTAGTCACTTAAATACACTACTGGTCATTAAAATTGCTACACCAAGAAGAAATGCAGATGATAAACGGGTATTCATTGGGCAAATATATTATACTAGAACTGACATGTGATTACATTTTCACGCAATTTGGGTGCATAGAATCTGAGAAATCAGTACCCAGAACAACCACCTCTGGCCGTAATAGCGGCCTTGATACGCCTGGGCATTGAGTCAAACAGAGCTTGAATGGCGTGTACAGGTACAGCTGCTCATGCAGATTCAACACGATACCACAGTTCATCAAGAGTAGTGACTGGCGTAAAGTAGGCTGTTTAGGTTTTTATGTTGGCAACGTCACATAGCGCTCTGTATGAAAATCACTGGCTGTGCTGTGTGCAGTCTATGTCTGGTTGGCATTGTTGGAATATTCGCCACTGTAGTGTTGGGCAGCTGGATGTGAACAGCGCGTAGCGTTGTGTAGTTGGAGGTGAGCCGTCAGCAGTGGTGGATGTGGGGAGAGAAATGGCAGATTTTTGAGAGCGGACGGTGGCGGTGGTGGTTAGTGTTTAACGTCCCGTCGACAACGAGGTCATTACAGACGGAGCGCAAGCTCGGGTTAGGGAAGGATTGGGAAGGAAATCGGCCGTACCCTTTCAAAGGAACCATCCCGGCATTTGCCTGAAACGATTTAGGGAAATCACGGAAAACCTAAATCAGGATGGCCGGAGACGGGATTGAACCGTCGTCCTCTCGAATGCGAGTCCAGGAGAGCGGACGATCTGGACGTGTGTCCATCAGAAAGAGTAAATTTGTAATATTGGACATCATGAACTGATATATATGTGATGTCTTTTGAACATTATTAAGGTAAATACATTGTTAGTTCGCTATCAAAATCATTCATTTGATGACTATGCCTATGAGGTAGTTAGTGCCTTCAGTAGTTAGAATCTTTTATTTAGCTGGCAGTAGTGCCGCTCGCTGTATTGCAGTAGTTGAGTAACGAAGATTTTTGTGAGGTAAGTGATACATGAAAAGTATAAGTTACTGTTAGTCAGGGCCATTCTTTTGTAGGGATTTTTCAAAGGCAGATTACGTTGCGCTAGAAATACTGTGTGTCAGTTTAGTGTTGATCAGAATAAGTAAAGAGGGAAATGTCTGAGTACGTTCAGTTCTGCTCAGCTGTTTGAAAATCAAATAAAGTAAGAGGTTTTCCAGCACATTAATTCATTAAATTTTTCTAAGGGGACGTTTGATTGTGACGAGCCAGTTGCTCGGCCACCACTGACCAGACGTTTTCAATTGATGAGAGATCTGGAGAATGTGCTGGCCGGGGCAGCAGTCGAACATTTTTTGTATCCAGAAAGGCTATCGCAGGCGCTCCTGCCTGTGATGCAGCATCAAGGGTAACCACAGCCACGGTCTCCGAGCTGAAAGTCCGTGCTGCTGCAGACGTCGTCGAACTGTTCGTGCAGGTGGTTGTTGTCTTGCAAACGTCCCCATCTGTTGACTCAGGGATCGAGACGTGGCTGCACGATCCGTTACAGCCATGCGGATAAGACGCCTGTCATCTCGACTGCTAGCGATACGAGGCCGTTGGGATCCAGCACGGCGTTCCGTATTACCCTCCTGAACCCACCGATTCCATATTCTGCTAAAGTCATTGGATCTCGACCAACGCGAGCAGGAATGTCGCGATACAATAAACCGCAATCGCGATAGGCTACAATCCGGCCTTTAACAAAGTCGGAAACGTGATGGTACGCATTTCTCCTCCTTACACGAGGCATCACAACAACGTTTCAGCAGGCAACGCCGGCCAACTGCTGTTTGTGTATGAAAAATCGGTTGGAAACTTTGCTCATGTCAGCACGTTGTAGGTGTCGCCACCGGCGCCAACCTTATGTGAATGCTCTGAAAAGCTAATCATTTGCATATCACAGCATCTTCTTCCTGTGATGCAGCGTCAAGGGTAACCACAGCCACGGTCTCCGAGCTGACAGTCCGTGCTGCTGCAGACGTCGTCGAACTGTTCGTGCAGGTGGTTAAATTTCGCGTCTGTAGCACGTCATCTTCGTGGTGTAGCAATTTTAATGGCCAGTAGTGTATATTACGCAGACAAATGTATTCCCGAAGTTTTCTTACTCTACATTACTTGTTTCTTGCTGTTGCGATTTTTTTCCCTCAGTATATATTAATTTCGTGACTTCCATTGCCCCAAAGGTGACGATTGTCCTTATCGCGAAGGCAACCGGACCTAAATGTTATACCAGGTCTACTTTCGTTAATGATTTAAAGTATGAGGGTCGTTTGAGGAACCACTACAGATGCTTGTCGTTCCATGCCGATGTCGGCGGAACTGGAGTAAATCTGAAGAGTATCTTTAGCTGCGGGTCACGTGGTCGGCGGCAGCAGTCATGAGGCGGATCCTGGCGCGCTCGCCAGCCAAGGCCGCCCACCCAACCACCTCGACGTCACAGCTGACATCTCTCAGGTACGCGCAGCGCGATTTTTGACGTCAAGCTACGTTCAAATTACGTGAATTTCCCGCGGAAGCGCTCTGCAGACTTTCCATTTCATTACATCGCTAGTATACACAAATCCAATTCAAAATGTTTACATTTTATTTTTATTCTGTCATCCGAGCAGGACTCACACGGCCAGCATCATATGTATGAGATGTAAGTGAGTCGACTAGGGTGACCCTCAATTTTGGAGCCAATATTCATGATTTTTTTTTTCAATAAAATAATAAACAGATTACAAAATTGATTTCAGACCTTTATCGTACACCAATAAGATTGTATTAAGTATCTTGTACTCAGAGGACACTACACATCGACGAAAAGCCTTTGCAGAGTGCGAGGGTGGTCGGTGGGTGCTCTGAACGCCATAATTTTGAAGCTGCAACGAAATTTCAAAAACTGGTTTGAGACTGATGATACTGTGTAACGTAGTACGTAAAATTATTTAAAAATGATTTTTAACAAAATTGCAGCACTGTGAAGATAAACGATAATGTTTTCGACAAAAAAGTCGCTATAAAAAGTGCACCAAAAATCCAAATTAAAATATATAGCAAAAATCCTACGTACTAGAGTAGAAAAAACCCCGACTCTCAAGTTACAAAAAGGTATAATGTAAAGCTATGAGCTCCCGCCAACTTGAAAAATGTTGTTTTGAAAAAACAAGCGTTTGAAGTTTCAACTTGTGTTTTTTAGTGTTGAAACTGCACAAACATTTACTCAGGAATTCCCAACACCGTACAGTTTGACTTTTTTTCGCCACTGTCGAAACACTCTCATTTTGACGAAATTATATCGATTAACTGGCATCAGCTTGTAAATAAAAACGTTCTTTGCACGATTGGGATTACTTTTATAACATTTTCTATCCCTATAAATACGTTTGTTTATCGTTTTCAACCACTCACGTTTTACTCGGAAAAACAAGAGAAATGACAAGTTAAGTAGACGCGAGACAAGCACGTTCTTTCAGTCTGTTTACCATAAACGAATCACGTCACGCAGAGAAATCTTGTTGAGAATAGTATTTTAATTAATACTAATGCCCTCTGTGATACTATCCGGAACTAAGAGGACACCTACTCTGTCGGTAAATATTATAGTATTACATTGGTTACATTCGAGCGCTCGGATGCGTAAGACCACCATGTAGTAATTCGCGGTTTTAACATATTTTAACATGTGTGGTGGACTTAGCATGAATGAGTCTTCAGAGTAGACTCTCTAAGGAATATTTTAAGTCCATAAAATTAAGTTACAAATTTCTACCCATAAATCACAGGAAAGCAACGTACACACTGGATTTAATGCTTCGTACATCAACATAACATAAATGTACGGTAGAATCATGTTAAAAGTTGACCTGCGCTTGTAACAATAGACATGTAAAACGTTATGTATTGTTAGGTCCGTCAAGCAGATCAGTACTGTGAAACATGTAGGCAAACACAACTAATGGTGACTTGATGTTGTAGGAGACAAATCGCAGAGTTGTGGCTGTTCGCGCAGCCAAAAACAAAATATGTGACTGACATCCTATTCCGGATCACAGTCGCACAGTGGAGATTCGACCTGACCAAAACGGTGCAGACGCTTCCTTTAACAGACTGTTCGAGTGTGAGACGCTATACAGTGTTCGGATCCTTCCGGTTCAAAAAATGGTTCAAATAGCTCTGAGCACTATGGGACTCAATTTCTGAGGTCATCAGCCCCTAGAACTTAGAACTACTTAAACCGAACTAACCTAAGGACATCACACACATCCATGCCCGAGGCAGGATTCGAACCTGCGACCGTAGCGGTCACGCGGTTCCAGATTGTAGCGCCTAGAACCGCTCGGCCACCACGACCGGCAAGCCTTCCGGAGCATCGATGTTTCTCGCTCCAGAAGTTATAAACCAGCACGTGGTTCACTTTAGCATAATCTTCGTATTTGGGAGTCTGTTGCCATTATGTGTTCTAGTTCTGTCTAAAAGATCTGTAGCTTGCAATTCGGTGTATCCCCTTTCTACGTCATAGACGGCTGGTTTCGCAAGCTTGTCCAGAGTCCGAAACTTTGTACGAACGTTTCACAGATGTCTTAACAATTTGCAGTCGATATCTTGAAATAGTGTTGCTTAACAGTCCGAAGAGCAAATCGCAAGGGAATATCGCGTGTTCGCGACAACTGTCACTTTTTAAACGCCTATTTCTTCCTTCTTAGAGGCAAAAATTGTCCACTCTTCAGCATTTTTTGGATTTCTGCACTTGATCGGAATGCCAAGTTCAAGTTCTAATTTGGATCCATTTCAAGCAGTTATTTACCGATTAATATCAAACTTTTGTTCATCTATCGGAATCACTGTTGTGTAATTAAATGATATATGATGTGAGTGTACGTATTCGTGAGAGACTACTGTGAATAAAAAAATTAAAATTTGAAAAATCGTGTAAACTGTCAGCATGTCGACATGCTTTTCACAGACAAAGTGTACTGTTAATTGGAAAACTGCACATCATTTCGTTAAACGGCAACTGTGATCCGTGGAAATTGCAGGCAAATAATGAAGAAACTAGAATTATTTTTCCTTGTTTTTTTTTATTATTTTCTTTCGTCTTCATTACATGCAACCACATAACAATACTCAACACTTTATCTTATTTATTCGTCGCATTTTACGAAAAATTGTCCAGCATGTGGCAGCATTCAGAGAACTGAATCGCAGTACAACAAATTCAACAAATTCTAAGAAGACTATATTTCGTTTTCCTGTAGAGACACTCTCACACAGAAACGAACTTTGCACAAATTTGTTCAAACAAAGTTGTGCCTCGTAAAATTTGTTCTAGTCCTGCAATGTTAGATGAAAAGGTGAATGCGACAGCAGAAAAGGAGAGTCATAATCATGAATGAATTGGATGGCATAGTATTATATACCTACATTTAATCAATATTCATCAAATGGTGAAGGCAATAATCGGATATCTGTTCCTCATTACTACGGTCTGCGTTCAGTATGTCGGTTACGTGTCGATATTCTCTCTCTCCCTGTCTCTCTCTCTCTCTCTCTGTCTCTCTATCGTACACACACACACACACACACTATATATATATATATATATAAGCACACATACACACTGTAGCTGTAGTTTTCATGGAGGAAACATCTTTTAGCCCCACGCCTAAAAATTTCTTGCTATCAAGTCAAGCTACTGTGAAGTGTTCTGAGCACACGCTGAAATATTTTAAGGCAGAAAAGGCTTCTGATTTTACTTTTTGATATCACATTTTTAATCTTCGTTCAACCTTAGAGAAACTCAAATTTTAAACGCACAGAATCATTCTGTACACTTTAAGTTCTGGAGGTATAGCTTTCTAATGTTGTTGTTGTTATCTTCAGTTCGAAGACTGGATTAATGCAGCCCTTCGCACAGCTTTATCCTGTGCACGCTTCCTCATCTCCGATTAACTACTGCAACCTACATGCATTTCAACCTGGTTAATGTATTCAAACCTTGGTGTCCCCTACAGTTTTCACCACCTATACTTTCATCCACTACAAAACACACGATTCCGCGATCCGTCAGAATTTTTCCTATCAACCGATGTCTTCCCACAGCCAAATCATGCCATAAATTTCTTTTCTGCCCAATTCAATTGAGTACCCCTTTTTTGGTTGTCAGATACAACCATCTAATCTTCACCATTCTTCTTTAGGACCACATTTTGAAAGATGAAGTATCTATTGTCCACATTTCACTTCTGTGCAAGACTACACACCAGACAAATACTGTCAGAAAAGTCTTTCGAATATTTAAATTTATATTCAGTCTTAACAAATTTCTTACTACTGTCTGTCTGCATTTTATATCTTCTCTATCTTAGCCATCGTCAGCTAGCTTTCTGCTCAATTAATAAAACTCATATACCAATTTTAGTGTCTCATTTATTAACAGAAATCCCTCAACGTCACACTACTGAATTCGACTAGTTCCGTTTCCCTTCTTTTATTTTTGTCGATGTTCGTCATAGAGCATCTATTCAGGACACAATCCATCGTTCAACAGCTCTTCCAAGTCCCTTACCGTCTCTAACAGAATTAAAGTGCCATCGGCAATGCAGGAAGTTTTGATGTCTTCTCCCTGAACTTCAATTCCTTTCAAAATTTCTCCTTCGTCTCCTTTACACGTGGAAGGAATTTATAGCCACGCAAAACATGACAACTCAAATGCAAATTAACTGTTCTTCTTCAGATACATTAGCGCTCTCTCTTGTGTGATACATTTCAATATTTTCTACATTTCAAATGCCATAACGCTTCACAGATTAAACAAAATTCAGCTTCCACTGAATTAGGATACACAGCAAAAATTATTTTGAAAAATCCACCACAATAATGATGAAATTGTTTGATTTTGTCTCTTAACTCTTATCGCTTTTATGGAAAATTCGAAATTTGTGGTAAGGTCTTATGGGACCAGACTGCTGAGGTCATCGATCCCTAAGCATACATACTACTTACACTACTTAATCTAACTTAAACTGACTTACGCTAAGGACAACACACACACACACACACACCCATGCCCGTGGGAAGACTCTTAACCTCCGACGGGGTGAGCTGCGCGGACCGTGACAAGGCACCCCAGACCGCTCGGCTACCCCACTGTACTAACTTTTATGTGATCGTACTAGAATATGATATCTAACTTTATAAATGATGGGTTTAATTAGTCAGTCGTGTATACTAGTACTGTCGTGGCTCAAGCTGTTCAACAATTGATTCAAATTTTCGAAATTTCTCAGCGCAACTATTATGTTTCTATATTTTGCTGTAACGTGTAAAAAATAAAAGAGCACGGTCAGCTAGTCTTAAAGCTGGCCTCTACTTTGAAATTAGAAGATGCCTGACACCATTATCTTCCACCAGTTTTCCACAATTAAGATCGGAACTTGGATGAATTATCTGTTAAAATGCAATCAGGTCTCACTGTATTAATGGAATAGTTTTCTCCGATACTCTCCATCATCATTTTCCTATTTATTTCATAGCATGTGCAGTCAAAAAACCTTACAGAATACTTTCAACACCAACCTGATCTGCAGTAAGTTCCGTTTACTTCTTGCTATAGGTCCGGAAAGCTCATCTGCAACCTACTGTCTAGGATTATCAGGTTTAATACTATGCTTGAAACCTACGTTGTTGTATTGTTCAGCCTTTGGTCTAACAAACATTACATAACTTGAGGATGAATCTAGTTCTCTGAGCCATATTATCGAATGTAATATGATCCTAGAACCTCAACAGACGTTTCTTGGGCCAAACATATCCATAACTACAATGGATGTTATTTGCACGTTCTTCAAAGCAGTAACTGGGTATGCACAATGGCCAATTGTCTAGATTCAAATTAGCTCCTCGATATAGTAGATATCAGTGTTCGAGGTAACAAATGGTTCAAATGGCTCTGAGCACTACGGGACTTAACTTCTGTGGTCATCAGTCCCCTAGAACTTAGAACTACTTAAACCTGACTAACCTAAGGACATCACACACATCCATGCCCGACGTAGGATTCGAACCTGCGACCGTAGCGCTCGCGCCTAGAACCGCTCGGCCACTCCGGCCGGCCTCGATGTAACACCTTCGGGTTTTCACTTCCGGTGGTTTCTTCTGTCTTGAGAACTCAATGGCAGAGCGTTAATTGTGCTGGTTTTCGTAACGGTCGCCCTCGCGATTGACTGTTCAGGAGCATGCGCAGTGGACGTCGAACCGATGGAAAATTTCAAGAACGAGTAAACAGGCGTAGTCTCTCCTGTCTTCTGATTGGCGGAGATTCCTGCCACCACTAGAGAATTTGTGTTGTGGATTTGTCTGTTCGCCCCCAACAGGGTTTTTCTGTCTCCGCGCTCAGGGGCGAGGCAGATTGAATTTAGGTCAGAAGTTAGTAAATTGCAGAAGAGTCGAATCACAGGCGAGTCGCTGTGCTGCTGTGTGGCGAGTGTACGTCGCATGTGTGCTCACTTAGGTGGTGATTTTGGACGAGAATCATCTCAGGTTTTTCGAGTCGGAAACTTTCTGTAATTTTGAAGTCATTTGTTGGAAGCATTGTGGTGTACTGTTGAGTGATAATTTTTGGATCATTTTACGAAATTCAGATGGGGCGGAACCTGTTCTTTACTAGTTTACATTAACTTCACCCACTCCGATTCTGATATCACTTGGTGTTTTCTTCCCACTTCAAGGCAAAAGCACGATATGGCTGCCCAAACCATCACAGTACTCCTGCCATATTTCACTCTTGGGACTAAATTCGGTCAGAAGTTAGTGCGAGACAAGACCTAACCGACTAAATGAGTTTCTCCCATTACCTAACCGACTAAATGAGTTTCTCCCATTGCTTCACAGTCCAGGTTTTATTATAGCTTTGGCATCACGTTTTTCTGTTAGGGGTATTTGCATCGCTGAAGAGTGGTTTTGGAATTCCAGCTCGTTATACAATTCCCTACTTCTGGAGCTCCCTTCATGCTGTTTTGCTGCTGAAGGGATCCGCGAGTCTGACGTATAGTTCTGCAAATGATTTTGAAACTATGCTTTTATTTTTCGTCAATCCGCAGCTCGTGGTCTCGCGGTAGCGTTCTCGCTTCCCGCGGACTGGGTCCCAGGTTCGATTCCCGGCGGGGTCACGGATTTTTCCTGCCTCAAGATGACTGGGTGTTGTTCTGTCGTCTTCATCATCATCATTCATCCCCATTACGTTCGGAGGAAGGTAATGGCAAACCACCTCCACTAGGACCTTGCCTACTACAGCGGTTCGGGTATCCCCCATCGCCCCCTACGCTTCTCGGAGTATAGGACCTCATCATCATCATTTTTCGTCAGAATCATCTTCAACGACCGTCTGTCACGATCGCTCAACGCACACTGTAGTCAGCATTGTGACTTAGCGGATGATTTTTTCCGCTTTCCCTCTATGCGGTATAAATCCTCTTGAAACACGAAACACTTCGGCTCCCTTGGTTACGGAAGCAGCCACACCAGGGCCAACAGTTTGCTCACATTCATATTCGCTTAGCTCCGACATAATGCACTCGCGACTACTACAGAACGTCGTTCTGATCACGGCTGACACTTGCAACGTTCTGAGGACATTGCACAGGTGCCGCTTGTGGTCAAACACAACAGCGCATGGCTCAGATGGCTCTGAGCACTATGGGACTTACTCCTGAAGTCATCAGTTCCCTAGACTTAGAACTACTTAAACCTAACTAACCTAAGGGCATCACACACAGCCATGCCCGACGCAGGATTCGAATCTGCGACCGTAGCAGCAGCGCGGTTACGGACTGAAGCGCCTAGAACCGCTCGGCCACAGCGGCCGGCTGCAGGATGGCAGGCGTAGCATCGCATTGCATTTGCGTTCAAGCATGCATTTCTCGCGGTGCTTCCCTATTTTAGTCCAACATGTGTACTTCAGGTGAATAAAACATGTAGCCTTACACTCCCTCGGATTTATACCAGTATTTCCGAGAGCAACGCGCACACCCACTTCTGTAGCATTACAAACTGGTTTTCTCTTACCAGTAGAACATATTTTGCTTTTGAAAAGTTTATCTTCGTAGACTTCATCGGTCCTAATCCTTTTTTTTGTAAATACCTGTAAAACATTAATTCCAGTGGAAGTTCTTCCTTTTTTACAACAAGTAATTCTACCGTCTCCAGCCTCGCGACACCATATCTCTCCGCTCTAGCCATGTACACTATACTGAGGAACTGCATATCCCAAGCATCAAAATAATTTAAATCAATGTTCCAATGATGGAAATTCATGTTTTACTGTTAGGAAATCATTGTCAACAACACATTGATAATGAAATAAATTGCACATGATGATTTCCATACAATGAGGACACAAATATACTTTATGTATTGAAGATATACTGAAGAGCCAAAGAAACTGGTATAGGCAAGCGTATTCAAATACAGACATATGTAAACAGGCAGAATACGGAGCTGCGGTCAGCAACGCCTATATAAGACGGTAAGTGTCTGTCGCAGTTGTTAGATCGGCTACTGCTGCTACAATTGCTGGTTATCAAAATTTAAGTCAGGTTGAACGTTGTGTTATAGTCGGCGCACGAGCAATGGTACCCAGCATCTAAAAGGTAGTGATGAAGTGGCGATTTTCCCGTGCCACCATTTCACGAGCGTACCGTGAATTTCAGAAATCCGGCAAAACATCAAATCTCCAACATCGCTGGGCCGGAAAAAGATCGTGGAAGAACGGGACCAACGGCGACCGAAGGGAATCGTTCAACGTGACAGAAGTGCAATCCTTCCGCAAATTGCTGCAGATTTCAGTGCTGGGCCATCAACAAGTGTCAGCGTGAGAACCATTCAACAAAACATCATCGATATGAGCTATCGGAGCCGAAGGCCCACTGCTGTACTCTTGATGACTGCGCGACCCACGGCTTTACGCCTTGCCTGGGCCCCAACACCGACATTGGCCTGTTGATGACCGGAAACATGTTGCCTGGCCGGATGAGTCTCGTTTCAAATTCTATCGGGCAGATGGACGCGACGGGTATGGAGTCAACCTCATGAATCCATGGACCCTGCATGTCAGAAGAACAGTGATCAAGCTGATGGAGGCTCTGTAATGGTGTGGGGTCAGTGTAGCTGGAGTGAAATGGGAACCCTGATACGTCTAGGTACGACTCGGACAGGTGACACACACGTAAGCATCCTGTCCGGCCACCTGCATCCATCCATGCCCATTGTGCATTCCGACAGACTTGGGCAATTCCAGTAGGACAATGCGTCATCCCACACGTCCAGAATTGCAACAGAGTGGTTCCAAAAACACTCTTCTGAGTTTAAACATTTCTGCTGGCCATCAAACTCCCCAGACATGAACATTATTGACCATATCTGGGATGCCTTGCAACGTGATCTTCCGAAGAGATCTCCGCTCTCTCATACTCTTACGGATTTATGGACAGCCCTGTAGGATTGATGGTATCAGTTCCCTCCTGTACGACTTCAAATATAAGTCGAGTCCGTGCCACGTCGTGTTGCGGCACTTCTGCGTGGTCGCGGGGACCCTACACGATATTAGGCAGGTGTACCAATTTCTTTCGTTCTTTAGTGCATATAGAGGCATTGTCTAAAGATATGAAGCAAGCTGGTCAAGAGCTTATCAAGATATTTGGTAATGTCTTTAAACGATTATTTATATTTATATAGTTGTATTAATTTTACATATATTCATGTGCCATATACGTAAAAAATACAGATCCTATGTCCGTCCGAACGATTATTAGAGTATCGTGTAAAAGCCTGAGGTAAATCTGTCACGATACTTTCTACATTTTTGCTAACAACGACGACTTGTCTTTATGTAGTATAAATGACAGTGATAAGTCTGAGTGGATCAGTGTTTCCGCTGCTTTATGTCTGTCTTCAGGGATGTCAAGGGATATTAGAATAAAAAAAGAGCTGTTTAGTAGCAAAAATCTTATAATAGACTCATCAAATGCAGAAATTAATTTATTGCTTTTGTTGGGCTTTTGACCTGGACATAACGATTCCTCTGTCTTTCCCGACGAAATGGCTATCGATATATTTCAGATTCCAACGGGAACAACAAATGTGACTCTCGATAAGGAAATTCTTCGACTGTGGAAAGTATTTTTACTGAAATTGTCGGACAATTTAATTACCGATGGCTCCGTGTCATTTGAGGTTTATCAGGAAAACAATATTCTTAAATTTCATTCATCTGTGGGTTAGCAGATTTCACGAATTGCTGTACGTATGCTCGGTACGCAGCACAGTAAGCTGGGCAACAGCCAGGACCCCTTCTTATTGCACCACAATTCTGCTTAAATAAAACTAGTAATTACTGTGATCTGCCTCAAATCATTAATTTTTCTTTCGTCAGGTGTTCCTGGTGTAAGGAAAAGGTTTCATTCCGACCCTCAGGTGACACGTCGCTTCGTTGTGACCACTGTGATATACAAACAAGGAACTGTTTCATTGTTACCAAAATATATATTATTCAGAAATTATCATAAGAACTGTGTTGCGTGAATTGGTATAAAATGATGTACGTACAAGAAAAATTTCATTTTAATAAATTAAAGTCACGATTGGTGGAAGTCGTCTGTCATGTAATAGCAAACACTGCCCTGATTTATTTTCCTCTGGTAGTCACCTTTGTAAGAATTACATATGCAACAAGCTAGCTGTCGATACGAACTGCCTCTTATTGAAAACCTTAATGAAACGTGACATTTTTGTATGGTTTAGGTGCTTCATATTTGCTGAAGTCGCTCTGGATATTAACACTACGGAAAATGAGACGTTTACTTTGCGCATAAAACGTCACATTGATAGGATATTTAACTGTCAAAATGGTTTCCTTCGAATCAGTACTAAATTAAGGATATTTAGAGAACAGAAGACGCTGCGAAAGCAAATGAGGTGTCAATAGGATCACGCTTTCTGAACAAATGTTGAAAATGAAAAACATTAAAAGAGAGTTCTAATGTTTTGTGCAATGATTTGTCTAAAAGCAAGGAAAAAATCAAGTGAGGGTCGTCAAATGCTTCTCTAATCTGTACTTTTTTGTTACTTTTAGACAAACCATTTCACAAATTACTTGACCGATTTTTTTCAAATGCTTTTTACTGTTAAACTCATCATTCAAAGAGGGGTGTTCCGCCACATTTTCTAGACAGTCCCTTGAAATAAGCAAGCTATGAAATCGTCCAGTACGATGAAAATGCTTCCTCTTGTGTGGTAACTGCAATTTAAGATTAACTGGAACGTAGTGAAAATATAAATTATATGAATCATTGGTTCCAGAGGAGCGCTTACAAAGCAACGTCGAGGATGCAGCATGCTCACTTATTCGTGTACGTTTTCTTACAGATTAATTCAGCTCAGCACAAAGAAACGTCTTTTCAACGCTACTGGTGGACGGTTGGCGCACTCATCTACTCTGCGAAGCTTAATGACGTACTCGAGATGGCAGTGGAAATTTGTTTCACGTGTGTAGGTCTGACAACGAAACTTTCGCACAAAGTAAACATGCAACTTATCTCAAAACGACTTATCTTGAGAAGGTATGGTGGGGAAGGACGCGTAGCGGCAGTGATTTCTGTTGCTTATCTCTATTTGGGTTTCAGCACTGGTAACGTTGCGTGTATAAGTCTATTCCTACTGATATCCAAACTGCGGCTAATCGTAAATAACTGATGAATAAAAGCGGAAAAAAGGGGCTGCAGCACTACAGGGCTGGTGCAGCGTGGCCTGAGAAATGTCTCAGAAGGAAATGAACACTATACTCTGCTTTAAACAAGTAGAAGTGCGCCTAAAGTAAATAGGGTGTTGACCCAGCTCACTTAAGTAGTAAGAATATTGTGTAACATATATAACTGTAAATTTTGTATAAGCCTTTTAAAGCATCTTGGAAATTTTACTCTTAGTTCCCATTACACCAGTTTCATAATTTGTTTCGTTGCTGACATTAACAACCAGTCTCAGTTGTAGTGTGATATACACAGCCGCAATACAAGACATAGTAATAATTTTAATGTAGGCTTTGCCCTCTTGTCTAAGGTTCAAAGTGTAGTTAGTATTCTGGTGTGAAGATATTAAACAAGCTCCCGTGTAAGATAAAGAAAATAATTGGGTATGTCTGCTAATTAAAAAAATTAAGAACATAAAGCAAATAATTGGGTATGTCTCCTAATTAAAAAATTAAGAACATAAGGTAAATAATTGGGTATGTCTGATAATGAAAAAAATTAAGAACATACATCAAAGATATTCAACAAGCTCCCATTTAACATAAAGCAAATAATTGGGTACGTTTGGTAACTTAAAAAAATTAAGAATATACATCATTAGAGACTATCTCTACAAATTATGTGAATAGATTCAAGGATTGAAAAAGTCTCTTAATTATTTGACAAGTAGCAGTATCCATTGTATATCTGCATGACAGATGGTAATGTACTGGGGGCAGGACTCAGTACTTAAGTGTGTATGTATTTTTTCTTAAAAACCAATGTTTCAAAATAAAAATTAACTTATCAATAGGAGACGAATGGTAGCTATTCAGAGTAACTGAGAAGGCAGCAGCTTGTTTCAAAGTAGCAGTTTTATTTCTGATTTACTTTAAATTTAGGTAATATAATCATGAATAGGTTTAAGCATTTTATTATTCACTAGTCTTTTCGACACTGCTTCACCCATGTATACATTCCACATATATTCGTATATTACACACATCTTCTCCTCTTCCCTCCCTCTGTCCTCTCTATTTTCTCTGCCTCATCTCTCTGTGTCCATTTCCCCTATTTCTAATCATCCCATACTCATAATCTGTGTGACTATCTCATCTCCATACCTCTTCATCCATGTCCTCCTGCTCCCTTTTGTCTGTCCTTCCTCTTCCCCATTCTGTCTGTCCATCTCCTCCTCCCCATCAGCTTGTATGTCCATCTCCCACTCCCATCCCTCTGTTAGTCCATCTCTTCCTTCCCCCTCTGCCCATCTCCTCTACCCCCACTCTCTGTTTTCTAAACCTTCTCCCCCCTCTCTCTTTGTCCATCGATCTATGCCCCATCCCTGTCCCCTTCTGCCTTCACTCTTCTTCTATCCTCTTCCTCATCCATTTTAACTTCGACCAGCCATGCCTGTCAGCATGTGTAGCACCTGCAAAACAAGTCAATAAAGCAGGCTGATACTACTCTCACAACATGCCTGTTGGCCGGCCGATGTAGCTGAGTGGTCCTAGGCGCTTCAGTCTGGAACCGCGCGACCGCTACGGTCGCAGGTTCGAATCCTGCCTCGGGCATGGATGTGTGTGATGTCCTTAGGTTAGTTAGGTTTAAGTAGTTCTAAGTTCTAGGCGACTGATGACCTCTGATGTTAAGTCCCATAGTGCTCAGAGCCATTTGAACCATTTTTTTATAAACCCAACATAGCTGATACAAACATTGCTTTTTGTGTGCCAAAGTTGGCTAAAATTGATCCAAGGGTTGGGAGGAGATTCTGGACATACATACATGGCACTTCATTTACTACAGTTTATACAATGTACAGATTACAGTCCTGGCGTTTGCTTGTGTTTTGTTAGTGTATACCTCGACTCGGTCCACATCCCAGAAGGTTCTTCTTTATGACATTTACAAAACATGATGAACGAATGAATGAATGAACTGTTACTATATTTAATCTGTAGCTTTGTCCTTCAGAAGAATTCGCCCTTCAGAAACTAAGTTTTGTTTAATGGATACAGAAGCCTTAAAATTAGGGACTCAATACGATTTGCAGTCTTTTCCCTCTAGCGAATGACATTAACCCTAACTCATTTCTTGCTAGGTGTGTGCTACAATATAGAATTGCACAGAAGGAAAAGAATGCACACTGCACTGTAACTGATCACGAAATGTGAAACCGACTGCTGTTGTTGACGAGGATTGCAGTTTTCACATGTGTACCCATGATAAGAAGTAGCCACACAAGAATTGCTTGTCAATGGAGCTGGAACCGCAGCGACCTCCAGTGGCACTTCTCAACTGCAGCTGGTGCAGCAGAATCAGCTTCAGGAAACAACCTGCGTCAAATAGTGTTTCTACAAGACCTATAGGGAAAATCCCGATGAACATTATGGGAGTGTCAGTTGGCTCAAAGGTACTTAAAAAATTTTCCATTTTTCCTTGATCAAACATCGCTGATAATGGTCAGATAGGCATCAAACATTCGTAAAAGCAATTTTCATGTAATTGACCTATCTGTGCAAATACCACTATCATTAGCAATAGTTTGCATCTCAATCTTGTTCCGGTTCATGCCTTCTAAGTTTATCTCAAACAAAGTTGTCACTATCACACCGACACAGATCCAGGGTTCATTTCTGAGGGGGCTTCACAGTAGTTTACTTCCTTTCCCCTCCCCCATCATTACCCCTTCCTCCACCACCTCCTAATATAAGTACCTATCATACCCTATTTCAATGTGCCACACATGCATAAGATTTTAATAATAATAATAATAATAATAACAATAAAATATATAAAAAGTTTCAGTACAAGAGACATAATGTTTTATTATTCCATAATATTTCGAGCAAGTTGCCAGATGTCAATAACTTGTTGCTACGACATTGCGGCGCAGTGTGTTGCGTCCATCTTCAGATGTATACTGGTGATAGTAGACTGAGCTCCCCTATTCAAGATCCTTCCAGTGCAAGCATGGCGTACCCAGTTAACATCAGGCATTCCCTCTGTAATTTCATGGAACAATCTATTCACTGGGAAAGTTTTAAATTTATCTATTTTTTTTACGTCAGTGCTTAGTACATCGCATTACTACAATATCAAGTAAATTGCACTTTAGAGAAAAAGAATCATGCGAAAGTTTGAGAAATACGTCTTCATGCAATCAGTTTAAGAATAATAATAGGAACAGACCTTCACAACTTTGACATCATGAAGTACCACAATATCAAACCGAAACGTGCGTTCGCCAGTATCAATATATCACTCTCTCAAATCCTGACCACGGCTGTGTGTTCTTCCTGTGGCTATTATCTGCGACAGAATCGGGCTGTGCTGGAACTAGGGTATTTTCAGCGTGGAACTGATGGGTCGCTCTTTGCCTATTCCTCCTAAATGTGTTGCGTCTGGAGCCTACATGGCTGGCTTACAAGGAGAGTAATTTTCCCCATGGTTGCCAGTGTTTCCAACATTCATTCCAGAAAAAGTTGTTAAAATCTTGCCAGAAGGGAGCAGCTTATGAGTAGAGAAGAACTGTAAGCAGGAAAAGGCCAGTGCGGATGCCTGAATTCTATTTCTGATCGGCTGGAATGCCTAAAGGTGAATTAATTTTGTGGAACATTTTCGGCGCACGAAGTCAGGGGATCGACCGACAGTCGTGTGGATGAGGTGGCGAATTGCGGCTCCTCTGACTCAATCTCGGCGTTTTGAAGTGATTATTATTTGGGACGTCGGGATTCAGTGAACTTTCATGATAAGCGATCTACTTTACCAGTACAGAAGGCCTACATATCATTCTAAACTGCTTATCAGGAGTGCTAGTTCTGCAAGGTTCGCAGGAGAGCTTCTGTAAAGTTTGGAAGGTAGGAGACGAGGTACTGGCAGAAGTAAAGCTCTGAGTACCGGGCGTGAGTCTTGCTTCGGTAGCTCAGATGGTAGAGCACTTGCCCGCGAAAGGCAAAGGTCCCGATTTAGAGTCTCGGTCGGGCACACAGTTTTAATCTGCCAGGAAGTTTCATATCAGCGTACACTCCGCTGCAGAGTGAAAATCTCATTCTGGAGACCAAATGAATGTTTCGCCTTGACACACGCACACGGGAAGACAGTTTAGAATGTTCTGTATGCTTTTTGTACCAGAAAAAAACCTCGTTGATCACGGAGGATCATTAACTCCCAACTTTTGAAATGATAACTACTTTAAAACACAAACTCTGCCCCAGAGGACCCACAATTTACCACCTCTACCCGACGACACCTGTCGGGCGATCGCACGACTTCGCGAACTCCCAAAGCACTCCACAAAACTATTTAACCATTCTTTACAGACGAATGGAAAAACTGGTAGAAACCGACCTCGGGGAAATCAGTTTGGATTCCATAGAAATGTTGGAACACGCGAGGCAGTACTCACCCTACGACTTATCTTAGAAGGTAGGTTAAGAAAAGGCAACCCTACGTTTATAACGTTTGTAGACTCAGAGAAAGCTTTTGACAATGTCGACTGGAATACTCTCTTTCAAATTCTGAAGACAGCAGGAGCGAATGCTATTTACAATTTGTACAGAAACCAGATGGCATTATAAGAGTCGACGGGCATGAAAGGGAAGCAGTGGTTAAGAGGGGTGTGAGATTGGGTCGTAGCCTATCCCCGATGTTATTCTATCTGTGCATTGAGCAAGCAGTAGAGGAAACAAAAGAAGAATTTGGAGTAGGAATTAAAATCCAAGGAGAAGAAATAAAAACCTTGAGGTTTGCCGATGGCATTGTAATTCTGTGAGAGACAGCAAAGGGTTTGGAAGAGCAGTTGAACGCAGTGGATTGTGCCTTGAAAGGAGGATGTAAGATGAACATCAAAAAAAGAAAAATGAGGATCATGGAATGTAGTCGAATTACGTCAGGTGATACTGAGGGAATCTGATTGAGAAACGAGACAAAGTAGTAGATGAGTTTTGCTATTTGGGGAGCAAAATAACTGGTGAAGGTCGAAGTAGAGACAACACAAAATGTAGACTGGCGATGGAGAGGAAAGCGTTTTTGAAAAAGAGAAATTTGTTAATATCGAGTATAGATGTAAGTGTCAGGAAGTATTCTATGGAAGCATTTGTATGGAATGTAGCCCCGTGTATGGAAGTGAAACATGGACAATAAACAGTTTAGACAAGAAGTGAATAGAATCTTTCAAAATGTGGTGCTACGGAAGAATGCTGAAGATTAGATGGGTAGATCACATAGCGAAAGAGGAGGTACTGATGAGAATTGGAGAGAAGAGGAATTTGCTGCACAACTTCACTAGAAGAAGGCATCGGTTGCTAGTACACGTTCTGAGGCATCAAGGGATCAGCAATCTGGTATTGGAAGGAAGCGTGGAGGGTAAAAATCGTAGAGGGACGCCAAGAGATGAATACACTAAGCAGATTCAGAAGGATGTAGGTTGCAGTAGGTAATCGGGGATGAAGAGGCTTGCACAGGATGGAGTAGCATGGAGAGCTGCATCAAATCAGTCTTTGGACTGAAGACCACAACAACAGCAAGGCACTCCAGGTAGTCAGAGTCAAGAGCAGGACGCCGGCATTCTCACTGGCCAATTCGTGCTCCTGCCTATAGTACTGAATGCGGGTTCCTTCTGCAAAGGACTTCACTTTTTCTACAACGGATGGTAGAAACATCAGTCGTCTTGGGAGAATTAATTACCCTATAAGTCAGTCGTGTAGGTTCCGGGCACAACCCATTTAGTAGGCCTGGGGAAAGACCAGCCCGTCAGCTCTAGGCTGAAGAAAGATTCCTTCCTGCACTACTGCCTGTAACAGGGGTGGGCCCCTGGGGGAAGAATACTCTGCCACAGCCAGGAAAAGAGATGTTACAAGATCTGCAGGCAGTGGATATGCGATCATGTAAATGACAGGAATGCAGATTCCGTCAGTCGTTTCCGTCTACCCGTCTACACTCAGTAAGTCAGTCTTTTCCTTTTGGATAATGGAGGGTGTTTCTGCTTTCCGTCATTCAAGTTTCCTCGATTTACCAGTTCTACACATGGACCTACGCACCATTGTAAGTAGGCTGTTTAGGTTTTTATGTTGGTAACGCCATGCAGTGCTCTATATGAAAATCACTGACTGTGCTGTGTGAAGGCTGTGGTTGGTTTGCATTGTTGGAGTATATGCTATTGTAGTGTTGGGCAGTTGGCTGTTAACAGCGCGTAGCGTTGCGCAGTTGGAGGTGAGCCGCCAGCAGTGGTGGATGTGGGGAGAGAAATGGCGGAGTTTTGAGAGCGGATGATCTGGACGTGTGTCCATCAGAGACAGTAAATTTGTAAGACTGGATGTCATGAACTGCTATATATATTATGACTTTTGAACACTATTAAGGTAAATACATTGTTTAAGTTCTAGGGGACTGATGACCACAGATGTTAAGTCCCATAGTGATCAGAGCCATTTGAACCATTTTTTAAATACATTGTTTGTTCTCTATCAAAATCTTTCATTTGCTAACTATGCCTATCAGTAGTTAGTGCCTTCAGTAGTTTGAATCTTTTATTTAGTTGGCAGTAGTGGAGCTCGCTGTATTGCAGTAGTTTGAGTAACGAAGGTTTTTGTGAGGTAAGTGATTTGTGAAAGGTATAGGTTATTGTTAGTCAGGGCCATTCTTTTGTAGCGATTATTGAAAGTCAGATTGCGTTGCGCTAAAGGTACCGTGTGTCAGTTTAAGCACAGTCATGTATAGTTTTTCTAAGGGGACGTTTCACCATTCTATCCACGTGGGCAGGCTGTCATGTAGTCAACTAAGGAGACTGCCTACACTACGCTTGTCCGTCCTCTTTTAGAAAACTGCTACGCGGTGTGGGATCCTTACCAGATAAGACTGACGGAGTACATTGAAAAAGTTCAAAGAACGGCAGCACGTTTTGTACTATCGCGAAATATGGGAGAGAGTGTCACAGAAATGATACAGGATTTGGGCTGGAAATCATTAAAAGAAAGGCGTTTTTCGTTGCGACGGAATCTTCTCACGAAATTCCAATCACCAACTTTCTCCTCTGAATGCGAAAATATTTTGTTGACACCGACCTACATAGGGAAGAACGATCACCACGATAAAATAAAGGAAATCAGAGCTCGTACGGAAAGATATAGGTGTTCATTCCTTACGCGCGCTATACGAGATTGGAATAATAGATAATTGTGAAGGTGGTTCGATGAACCCTCTGCCAGGCACTTGAATGTGATTTGCAGAGTATCTATGTAGATGTAAATCTATCCTGTACAGGGTGCCAGCCAGTCTAGGAATATTTAAGAATTTACTTTAAGAATTTTTATTTCATAGACACCAGTTGCGTATTTCAGACAGTTTTCCAGCTTCACTCTGTATGCCTTTACCTCGCCTGCACGACCCATGCTACCTGCCTTCAGAAACAACGCACTTCTCTTCAGTTGAAACCGCTGACAAAAGAGCCCTTGGGCCCTCTGCTTAGTTCATTGGCGAATCAGTATCATCGGTTTAGCCAATAGCAAGTCAGGCTGTCACATTTGTGATCGTTGGGGGTTTTTGGAGTGCTGAACGCAGTTGTTTTATCTCTTGTAGTCCAGACTTCAGCCAGAGTAGACATCTGTCTTAGTTTCCAGAATCAAAGCAGACGACCTAGTAATCAAAGCAGACGACCTAGTGCCATCTCACCGCTTGCCAGGGCAGGCCACCAATAACGCAGATGTGAACCGCCAACTCTCCCGCTTCCTGTTCCTGTAGGCCCAAACCATAGACTAGCAGTCATTCTGTAACTTCCACTTCCTAGGGCGAAGCCTCATGTAACCTTTCATTGAGAATATAGATCCAAGCTTCACCGAATTTCTCTCTTTCGTTCCCACCAGCCAATCCATTCGGCGCCCCCCTCTACCGTCCTTGCCACTGGTCGCCTCCACGTTCTGGGGGTGGACTTGTACAAATTTGGTGTCACAAGTGCGATCGCTTACTGTTCGGCCCGCAGGATGGCCTTGAAAAAAATATGGTTCACGTCTGTGCAGCTGGTGACCGGTCACGGTGAGCAGTGAGAGAGGCAGACATTATTACAAGGGTTTTCTGGTTGACTGTCAAAATCTCAGAGCCCAAAAGAGCCATCTCTTTGGATGACCCACTCACCCAAAACGACATTCATGATAAGAGCACAGGTGCAAGTGAGACAGGACCTGTGTAGGACTGAAACTATGGGAACAAACATTCTTGGATTCCTGACTAACTTTGGTGTACATGATGTACGAGGGGAAGTCAAAAAGTACGGGACTTTTGAGAAAGGGGATATCTATTCTAATGACAAAAAACTGAAACATGAATTATTTTTCTACATAACATCCCTGCACTTCGACGCACATTGTCCAACGTTTCACAAGTTTTTTTGATTCCGCCGGAAAAAAAGCTTTTTGGTTGCATCTGTAACCAATTTTGCACTGCATCAGTGACTTCTGCATCGGTTACACATCTTCTTCCCCTGAGCACTTCCTTCAATGGTCCAAACATATGGAAGTTGCTTGTACCCAGGTTTTGACTGTATGCCGGGTGTTCCACCAATTCGAATCCAAACTCCTTTATTATTTCGGCCTCCTTTTGGCAGAATGTAGGCGAAGGCTAAATTGCTGCAAGATGACACTTTTCGCAGTTTTCCTCGACGCTTGGATTTGACTGCAGGTTTCAGTTTAGTTCGCAACACATGACAATATTTATCACTGTTCACGGCTTCTCTTCTTGGGGTGAAATGAACGGTTAACATAATAATCGTACGTTGTCGTTAAAATTTCTAAGCTTCTAGTGATGATGGGTGTTTCCAAACCTTACTCACAACCTTACTTTCCGGTTTGTGATGACGTACCCACGTTTCGTCTACAGTATCGATTTTCTGTAAAAACCCAACTCCTTCGTGATGTAAACGGGCCAAATGTTTACGAGAGATGTCCATCCTTTGCACCTTACGCTGTGCTAACAATTGATTCGGTACCTACCGTGCATATACTTCCAGAAAATTTAGCTTGTCGTGTAAGATGGAATATGCTGAACCATGAGTGTACGTAAAGTATTGGGGATTCGTCTGTTTTCCATCACCATACCCTCAACGATTTCCAAACTGTTTTCAGTTGTTGACGTTGATGGCCTGCCCTTCCTCGTCACATAAATAAGTTTGTCTCTTTGAAGCGCTCCACCCATTCGTAGATTTTCCTTCTCGATAAACAGCTGTCACGATTCTCTGCATGCATTCGACGAATAATTTCTGCAGGTTTAACACCCTCCGCAAACAAAAAGCGAATCACTGCCCTAATTTCCTCCTTGGTGCAGATCGAAAATGGAGCTGACATGTTTCACGGTCTGCTACAATACAACGACTAACGCGGGAATATGAGTGACGCGTTGTATAGAGCTGTTGCAGACGACAATACTTCAGCCCTGGATACTAGCAGTGTTACCAAGCCCTACGGCGAGAAAATGCAAAAGTCCCTGTACGTTTTGGCTTCAAATGGTTCAAATGGCTCTGAGCACTATGGGACTCAACTGCTGAGGTCATTAGTCCCCTAGAACTTAGAACTAGTTAAACCTAACTAACCTAAGGACATCACAAACATCCATGCCCGAGGCAGGATTCGAACCTGCGACCGTAGCGGTCTCGCGGTTCCAGACTGCAGCGCCTTTAACCGCACGGCCACTTCGGCCGGCCGTTTTGGCTTCCCTTCGTAGTAACACTGCCTGGAACCATACAGACCAATATGCAAGAAATAATTGAGGACGAGGAACCCATTTCTGAAGACAGAATTGAGGATAGAGGCAGACAGATGCCATTGCCTATCCGAAAAATACACACTGTCACCTGATCCCCTAAACATCAGTTAGAAAGTAAGCTATTACGTCTAACTAACTTTGAGTGGAGTCTGTTGTATCCAGTTTTGGAGGGGTATTGCCGGCCGCGGTAGCCGAGCGGTTCTAGGCACTTCAGTCTGGAACCGCTGGCCGGTGTGGCCGAGCGGCTCTAGGCGCTTCAGTCTCGAACCGCACGACCGCTACGTCGCAGGTTTGAATCCTGCCTCGGGCATGGATGTGTGTGATGTCCTTAGGTTAGTTAGGTTTAAGTAGTTCTAAGTTCTAGGGGACCGATGACCTCAGATGTTAAGTCCCATAGATCAGAGCCATTTGAACCATTTGGAGCGGTATTCACGGTTTTTGAGGAAAGGCAATACGTGCCCACTGCTGGCCTCCTTTACCACGAAATCCCTTCCAGGAATGTCAGGCCAACAGCATAGAAGCCTTACGGAATTCCGCATCAATTACAGTGCGTGTGGAAGAAACAGTCCAGCAACAACATGATGCACTCATCAGCCAGTCTTCAACCGCGATAGTACCTAAAAAATTAATCACTCGTCAGAAGGCAGTAAACAAGAATATTTCGGCTGACACTTACCCGTTGCCATGTATTTGACAGATTGGGCACTGCAAATTTTTCACGTGAAATCAGGATACCACCAGATTCCGATAACCCTTCATGACTGGCCAAAGGGAGCTTTTGTGGTACCTTCAGGCTTATAGAGTTTTTACGAATGTCTTTTTCTAAGCCAGTGATGCTCGAAGTATCCTGTGCAGAGCCCTGGGCCTCAGCGAGGGCTCCGACAAAATAATATCGAGCTAAAGAACAAAGCATATCAAATCTTGTTAGCCCACCCGGTTGGCCTTGCGGTCTAACGCACAGCTTTCCGAGCGGGAAGGAGCACCTGGTCCCCGGCACGAATCCACCCGGCGGATTTGTGTCGGAGTCCGGTGAACCGGACAGTCTGTGGATGGTTTTTAGACGGTTTTCCATCTGCCTCGGCGAATGCGGGCTGGTTCCCCTTATTCCACCTAGGTCGGCGATTGCTGCGCAAACAATTTCTCCACGTACGCGTACACCACCATTAGTCTACCAAGCGAACACAGGGGTTACACTCGTCTGGTGTGCGACGTTCCCTGAGGGGTCCACCGGGGACCGAACCGCACAGTAACCCTGGGTTCGGTGTGGGGCGGCGGAGGGGTGAAGTGGACTGCGGTAGTCGTCGTGGGGTTGTGGACCACTGCGGCTGCGGCGGGGGCGAAGCCTCTCCGTCGTTTCTAGGTCCCCGGTTAACATACAATACAATACAATAAAAAATCTTGTTACATACTGAGAAAAAACTTGTAAATATCATATCAATGTTGGTTTTATAAAAGCTATTTTCTTTCGTAGTGTGTAATAATGAGGTGACAAGCTTCGAAATAAATCTACGATCATGCTACGATCAAAGAGCACGAGCAAAACAATTCAGCCTGAGTGAGCAGGTCTGTGGTGACTCGATCCTCGTCAATAAACATGCAGGCAGCAGCCATGCTGACGCCTTCTCCTTCTCTCTCTCTCTCTCTCTCTCTCTCTTTCTCTCTCCCTTTCTCTTCCTCCACACTGTCTCATACACACACGCGACAAACATTCCACTACGCTCTTTCCATTTCTCCCTCATTCACAAACATCTGGAACGGCCTCGAAGCTTTTCGACACATCACTATCTGTGCTTCACCGTCTGGGACTATATAAAACGGCGCCAGGCATCACAGAGTGCAGTTCCTACTCTAGTTTGCCTCAATTACGCCAAATTAATTTTAACTGAACGACGTGCATAGGAATTTGATGGGGATGGAACTGCTTTGTGTTAAACTCTTTCACTAGAGTAATGAAGTGCTATATTGTGTTCCTCATAAGAATAAACCTGATGTGAACATTACACATGTATTCTTCCGCGTTTGCTTCAATCTCATTGGATTTCGTTTCACGTGGAGTTGAAGCCAAGCTGTGTCCAATACAGCCAAGTACGATCCTAAGGATACGTTTCAAGCTGTGTCACACGCACATAAAATGAGCGTTAATGTGGGACAACAGCGTTACCGGCGCATTTAACTTGGACAGCATTGGCTAGCTAGCTGATCCAACTAACCTGCAATGATGTGAGCAGTCGCAGTTAAGACGTAAAAGGTGACGAACAGATAAACAATATAGCTTCCAATGTCATTTAATTTTTAAAGAGAATGAAAAAAATATTCGGCAAAACTCCAGCACTACCGCACGCGCCTTCTGACCATACGGAAAGCATAAAACACGCTCGTTCTCGCCTATCATTGTATACTAATTACAAACAAGAGCGATGAAAATTCCTAACTTAAACACAGAGTAATTTTTCCTAGCGAGCTATGTGTGATGCAAAAGCACAGTGCAGAGATTACACCGTATTATTGAATACTAAAGCCACTGAAGGTATTAATTACAATCGGTCGCCTGGTAATCTCCTCCGTTATCTGAATCCGAGAAATACATGTCAGTTCTGGAACTGTCATCTGTTACGTTGATAACGAGTCGATTAACAACAGAACACACGAAGCCAATCACGGACCGAATTTCCCCCTCTTGTTTTCTGACGTTCCGTTCTATACTCATGCTCATAAATTAAGTATAATGCTGATACATGGTGAAACAACGTTCTGGTGGGCGGTTTGCGGGTTTAAATCACCTCGTGGTATGACCATGCGGTGCATTTGACCTGTGGTCGTCGCACGGTGGCGCTGGCAGCAGTCCACATACGCAGAAGTTTAGGTGTATGTCAGAGTACGGTGCAGCGAGTAAGTGTGCAGTCGTTTGAAGACGTGCTAATGGTGACTGTGTATTGAAAATGGCTCAAGGAACACATATTGATGACGTTATGAGGGGTAGAATACTAGGGCGACAGGAGGTTGGTGTAACACAGCAGGTCGTAGCACGGGCCCTCCATGAGCTACAAAGTGTGATCTCAAGATTATGGCAACGATTCCAGTAGACAGGAAGCGTGTCCAGGCGCTACACTACGGGACGTCCACAGTGTACAACACGCTGACAGCCACGGAGTACAGCAGGTAGCCTTGCTCGGGACCTTACCGCAGCCACTGGAACAGTTGCCTCCAGACACACAGTCTACAGACGACTGAACAGACATGGTTTATTTGCCCGGATACCTGCAAGGTGCATTCCACTGACCCCTGGTCACAGGTGAGCCCGTAAAGCCTGGTGTTAAGAATACAGTACATGGTCATTGGAACAGTGGTCCCAGGTTATGCTCACGGACGAGTCCAGGTATAGTCTGAACAGTGATTCTCGCCGGGTTTTCATCTGGTGTGAACCAGGAACCAGATACCAACCCCTTAATGTCCTTGAAAGGGACCTGTGTGGAGTTCGTGGTTTGATGGTGTGGGATGGGATTATGATTGGTGCACGTACACCCCTGCATGTCTTTGACAGAGGAACTGTAACACGTCAGGTGTGTCTGGACGTAATTTTACACCGGTATGTCCACCTTTTCAGGGGTGCAGTGGGTCCTACCTTCCCCTTGATGGATGATAACGCACGGCCCACCGAGCTGCCATAGTGGAGGAATACCTTGAAGCAGAAGAAATCAGGTGAATGGTGTGGTCTGCCTGTTCTCCA
Source organism: Schistocerca piceifrons (assembly GCF_021461385.2). Classification (NCBI taxonomy): domain Eukaryota; kingdom Metazoa; phylum Arthropoda; class Insecta; order Orthoptera; family Acrididae; genus Schistocerca; species Schistocerca piceifrons. Next base: position 115,534,115 of record NC_060142.1, read on the forward strand.
GACCTAAACCCCATCGAGCGCGTCTGGGATGCTTTCGGTAGACGTATCGCTGCACGTCTTCAAGCCCCTAAGACACTTCAGGAGCTCCGACAGGCACTGGTGCAAGAATGGGAGGCTATATCCCAGCAGGTGCCCAGCCACCCGATCCAGATTATGCCAACCCGTAGTGCGGCCTATGTACGTGTGCATTGTGTTCATATCCCTTATTGATGTCGGGGTACATGCGCAGGAAACTGGGGTTTTGTAGCACATGTGTTTCGGGGCGGTTTTCACAATTTATCTCCAATGCCGTGGACTTACAGGCCTGTGTCGTGTGTGTTCCCTATGTGCCTATGCTATTAGCGCCAGTTATGTGTAGTGCTACATTCTGCAATTATCCTTAATTTATGAGCATGAGTGTATATCTCGCCTGCGTGCGGCAGTGACACGTGAGAAAGCTGCGTGCGTTAGTTCCAGTACGTCTGGCAGCTTAATAGTTTTGTTATTTCTCACGACAAATCCGTTTACTTGGCCCCAGATCAGTTCTGTTTGGTTCATATTGTAATGGTACAGTGGCAAATGAAAAATGCAGCATTTGTATGCTGTGCTCGATGCTGTGAAAATGATTGTTTTTTGATGTTTCTACGACACTTACCACTTGGTTCGTGTGAGACTAAATCTGTGGTACAAAACAATGGACATAGTCCAAATTTCGTTTTTCATTTTTATCCTAAAAAGTTAAATTGTTATGTTTTCTTAATTTAAGCAACCATTATCAACAATCTTTCATAAAATATCGACAATTAAGAATTTATAATTGAAATGAAAACAGGAATTTCGCGTGCAGTGTGTAATTAGAAACAAGAAAGTGTGCATCAGTCATAAAAAATAATGATGAATTTTACAATTACGAGATGTAAGTACTTCACTGAACGAAAAAAAGTTGAACAATGCGAAATTTGAACCTCCGATCCCAAAACTACATCAGATTTATCTGTCTACTACGCTACCGATTCCGATGTACATCCCATGTGTATGTGTAAATCAACTGTATCAAATACAGTCCCCTGGAAGGCTTCAAAGCCGATTTTTTCTGTAAATTTATGAAAAACATTAAGAACAACGTGTTTCTCGGCACCTTTTAACCGTGTTCCACACGCGTGTTTCACTGCGGTGCAGGAGCAGCCTCAGCCACTTTCACACTACGTATTAACAGCCCGACAATCAGAGCACAACAGTACAGAGACACTGTACACGATTTTTGAAATAAAAATTACGTAGCTAAAGTGTGATTAAGAAAAACGTCGATGGCTGTTAATATATTAGAAATCTTAAAGTTTCATTTAACGTAATTTAGTAATAAGATATCTAATACATAAGTAGGACCTACTTCTAAGAGCGTAACAACACCAGTGTACGTGTGCTACGGTTTCTGACCGATCATCGCGTTTGTGTTTGTTTACATCAGGGTTATTCTAATGATGATGAGAGAATAGTCGGCATTTCCTTTTTGCGAAGTAACTTTGATCTAAATATAAGTTGCAACTGCGTATCTTTCGCTATACATTCCTAAGTATTTCACAATTTCACGTTTGCACATGCACTCTTACGTCCGCCAGAGACAAGTTCATACAAGTTTTTGGTAGCAAAGTTATTTATGCTGCTCAGGCGGTATGGTAGCCAACGTCCGTTTTGTCGATTTCAGTGGGCTGTGATCTCTGGCCTGACCTAGCTTATTTTTACTAACCCTTCTGCTAAGCTATGAAATCTGTCGTATACTTCTTTCTTTCATTGAAGGAGGCTAGTTTCCACTAAACCCTCACAATGGTACCATTTTTCTTTATATCATCTTTCCAGTCACAACTATGAAGTATTGCACCTCTCTTATTGGAATCTCCTTCTCTCGAGGTCTTGGCGTAGAGTGTGATCGTTTATCTAGAATATGATTAGTTAGTTATGAAATTAGTCCTTTGCTAGAAGTTTCATATTTACGTTTAGAGAGAACCACTGTATTTAGCAGTTTTGTTAATAGGAACCTTCAGTAAGGAAAATATTTTGAGTAACCAGTAAAGAGTTAAACTTATCATTTTGTATTGTGTTTACCTTGAGATCTATCTTGCGCCCTCTTTTTAATTTTAAAATCAGAACCACCCTTTCATAAGGTAGGATCTACTTATTTTTCGAAAGCTGTCAGTTTATTACCGCTGTACTTCACCTGTACATTGTACGCTACTCAACTTTACCTGATGATACACAGACCTACCACTTCCTATTATAAGCTATCTTCATTTATGATATAAAAGTCTTTTTGACATTTTATTATGTTAGCGTTATGTTCGTGGCATTCTGAGAAAATCATCCACCTGGTTGCATCCATTAATGAGAAATTTTTCTGTTATTCTGAAGGAGAATGACTATGTCATATGTGTGGCCCAGTTGTTTCGGCTATGCTGTAGAGGTTTCTCTGGGAAACCGTTACACATACAGTCCTAAAGAAAGATGTCCGTCGCTGGCGATTTGCTTTGGACCAAGAGGAGCAAACCTGGGTACAATAGTGATTCTGTAGGCAACAGCAAACGTTTTTTCCATGAAGGCGTTGACTATCTTGTCTCAAGTTGGGATAAATTTATTGCCAGTTATGGTGATTACTTTTAAATAATAAACAAGTTAGTTATTTTTTCCATTTGCCTTGTTTCCATTTGACTGCCCCTTATAGTTTAAACAAATTTTCTTCAGAGGTGCTAGCTGCATGTTCAGACATTTCCCAGCTTCACTCCATATGGCTTTACCATGCCTGTGTGACCTGAGAACTGGTGCAGTTCTAAACAGTTAAAACAGATAAGAGACGCCTTCAACCCTTCGCTGAATTAGCTGATGAACCATCACCATTGGTTTAGCCAATACCAAGTATGGGAAGCAGTTTACATGTTGGGTAATTGAGTGGAACACCTTGAGCCCTCCGCTGAATTTGCTGGTGAATGCATCCCATCAGTTTAGCCATTGGCAAATGTGGGAGACGGGTCACGTGTGGGGTCATTGGTTGAGATGCCTTCAGCCCTTTGCTGTATTTGTTGTTGAATCCGCTCCATCAGTTTAGCCAGTAGCATGTGTAAGAGGGAGGTTACATGCCGGGTCATTGGATGAGACACCTTCAGCCCACAGTTGAATTTGTCAGCAAATCCACACCATCAGTTTAGCCATTAGAAAGTGTGGGAGGTGGGCCACGTGTGGGCTCATTGGATGGTTCTGGAGTGCAGAACACAACTGTTTTACTCTCTTGCAATCCAGACTTGAAGCAGAACAGATGCCTCTCTTAGTTTTAAAACTTCAGAGTGGAGGCCCTACTGCCATTCGGCTCTGTCACTGTCCACCAGGACTGGCCACTAGACACGCAGGTGTGAACCCTCATCTCTCCCTTTTCCTGTAGTTGGGCCCAAATTGCATACTGGCAGACATTCTGTAACTTCCACTCATTAGTGAGAGCCCTCATGTACCCTGTCATCGAGAATATAGATCCAAGGTTCAATGAATTCCTCAAACAGCCATCCATTTGAGCGCCCTGCTGTCCCTTCCTTGACACTGGTCGCCACCACGTTCTGAACCTCTACAAACCTGTGCTAAATGTAGCTGTAATTTCTAGCACCCCCTGCCATTTCCAAGACAGTTTTCATGCTGCTTTATTCTCCAAATGTTTCCTGTGAAACTTGGAGGGTGATAGATGTCTAAAACTATGTACTTTCACAAAAAAATTCTTGATCTCATTTCTTCCCACCCATCTCCCACTGTGCCACGTGGATCCAAGCCTGCACCTACATGAGTTGCTAAACTATACGCAACCACTGGTTCAATAAAACTTCTCGGCAGCCCTATATAGCCATCAGTACCTTTGGACTCGAGGTCATGGTAGCACTATTGTCCACAAACATACTGCTTACCGAGGTTTTAGTACAACAAACAGTGAAAAATCGAGGTTTTTTTGTTATTTCCGTATTGCGCCAGTGCTTAGAAACGGGATATTCTTGTGGCAAGTAAGTGCTAATACAAAAATCACTTCATAACAGCTTCTGACACGTTGTGCTAACCATCTGCAAGGAGTCCTTGTGTAGCATTGGTTTACGTTTCGCAGCAAGTTTACAAAATCCCACTCAAACTTGTAAATGCTTCCCGAATTGATGTCCCACGCTATGATGCCTCTAACCTCTCCGTGTTCTACTCCCCGTATGAAGATGGCTTGATGCTCGCGAGCCAGATAGAGACTGGGCTATGCCACGTGGCGCTCTAACAGGCGGCCATTTTTGTCGACAGCCCCCGGAAGCGGTGGAGCCGTGGGAGGGCGTGCGCGACGCCATCTGCGAGGGAGCGGAGTGCGCACAGCTCGACTTCTGGGAGCGCCACTACAAGGGCGACGAGGACTGCCTCTACCTCAACGTCTACACGCCGCTGGTGAGTCGCGCAGTGCTGCTCTGTTTTAAGCAAACACTTCCTTGTGCAAACGTACATTTTAGGTTAGCCGTTACTGTCACCAGAATCAGCTGAAATACGTTAATAGCTATTCACTATAAATACTTTAGCATGCATCCACTAATATTAGGAACATAATCCTCAGCAATGCATTTCGAGAGTGAAGCTCCTTTCATCTGGCTGTCTAAGCTAAAGCTACCTGAACAAGTACTTCAAAGGCACACAAGGTGAAATATAGCAACAAATAAAATTATTTTGACATGAAGCACTTGTCTTACTTTAACCCTAGAACGTCTGGGCTGGGTGTGTAGACCCACTAGTTTGTTTTTGCTGAATTTATATTCTTATAGTTGCTGATATGACTCGACTGCTCTGCTAGCTTCTTGTAACATCGGAGAGAAAGCGCTGATGTCGTGAATGAGGTTTGCTTTGTTAAGACATCGTTTGGCAGTCTTCTAAAAAGCACGCTAATGTGCCCGACCGTTTACGTTACTAATTTCTACCAGTGCGATCCCCTTTTTATTTTTGTGTAGGGCTCTCATTGAGTTACTTGGCGTACCATTTGTGATGTCCTAAAACCGAATTATCATTTTCAATAGTTTACAGTTTAAAATGGCAAGAGAAAATCTTTCAAGCAATATCTATATTGATTTAGTTGGGAACAAATATACAAGTGACCCAAATGTAGCTGGCCTACAAGTTTTGAGGAACTGAAGGCATATTTACTTAGCAGGAACATTGGATGGTGGTAAAATGAATATCGAAGACGTTTGGAATTCAGAGGGGACCACAATATAAATCATTTGAGCAAGTACATCATTGAAAAGGTTCAGATTTTTGATACGTTGTATCAGGTTTGACAACATCCATATGAGGGAAGAAAGAAATGCACAAGATAATCTTGCTACCATAAGATCCATACCTGATATATTTGTCTCCAACTGCAGTGCAAAAAAAAATGGTTCAAATGGTTCTGAGCACTATGGGACTTAACATCTGAGGTCATCAGTCCCCTAGAACTTAGAACTACTTAAACCCAACTAACATAAGGACATCACACACATCCATGCCCGAGGCAGGATTCGAACCTGCGACCGTAGCGGTCGCGCGGTTCCAGACTGAAGCGCCTAGAAGCGAACTGCAGTGCATATTTTGCTCCATCATAAAACCTTACTTTGGACGAAATGGTCGTTCCATACAGAGGCAGGGGCAGGATCTGGATGTATATCCAAAATAAATCTGCTAAGTATGGTATCAGGTTTTCATCCTGGCTTATTCTAAAACGTACTATGTATAACATTTGGAAGTCTATGCAGGTGCACGACCACAAGGACTGTACAAAGTTACTAATAAAGCAGATGGTGTTGTTTTGCGTATTGTAGATCCAGTAAAAGGATCTAAAGAAATCTGGCTGTAGGCAATTAGTTTATTTCTTACCCAATCGTCAGAAAAGTACTACAAGGAAAGAATATTCCTGTTGTTCGTATGTAAAAAAATAAGTCTGAAATTCCAGTTGAGTTTTTATCCAAAAAATCTAAACAAGAGTACTCAAATATGTTTGCATTTCAGGAAGACATCACATTACTCTCATATGTACCAAAACGAAACAAATGAATACCGCTTATTTCGTCAATGCATCATGATTATGAAATTGAGAGTGACAGCGGCGAAAGAAAAAACAAAAACAGGTATAGTAACGTACTACAACAAAACAAAGGGCGGCATAGAAGTCGTTGATGCTACGTGTTGTGAACATACTGTTGCCAAAGGCACAAGACGGTGGCGCCCATGTCTCTTTTTTCAGATGAACATTGCAGCTCTCAATGTCTACATTGTGTTCAAATCAAACAAAAACGTGTTTGCTGCTCTGACAGACTGTACTAAGGGGTCAGCTGTTCCATTAACATTCCAAAAATGTTACTACATCATGGAAAGAAACCATAACAATGGTATGAATGGTTGGTAGGTAACATGGATAAGTGGGCCAGAGAAACTAGTATTGTCGTTTTTAGAGTAAGACTAGGATTTCACGTTCAAATTATATACACTACTGGCCATTAAAATTGCTACACCAAGAAGAAATCCAGATGATAAACGGGTATTCATTGGACAAATATATTATACTAGAACTGATATGTGATTATATTTTCACTCAATTTGGGTGCATAGATCCTGAGATATCAGTACCCAGAACAACCACCTCTGGCCGCAATAACGGCCTTGATACGCCTGGGCATTGAGTCAAACAGAGCTTGAATGGTGTGTACAGGTACAGCTGCCCATGCAGCTTCAAAACGATACCACAGTTCATCAAGAGTAGTGGCTGGCGTATTGTGACGAGCCAGTTGCTCGGCCACCATTGATCAGACGTTTTCAGTTGGTGAGAGATCTGGAGAATGTGCTGGCCAGAGCAGCAGTCGAACATTTTCTGTATCCAGAAAGGCCCGTACGGGACCTGCAACATGAGGTCGTGCATTATCCTGCTGAAATGTAGGGTTTCGCAGAGATCGAATGAAGGGTAGAGCCACAGGCGTAATACATCTGAAATGTACCGGCCACTGTTCAAAGTGCCGTCAGTGTGAACAAGAGGTGACCGAGACGTGTAACCAATGGCACCCAATAACATGACGCCGGGTGATACGCCAGTATGGCGATGACGAATACATGCTTCCAATCTGTGTCCACCGCGATGTCGCCAAACACGGATGCGACTATCATGATGCTGTAAACAGAACCTGGATTCATCCGAAAAAATGACGTTTTGCCATTCGTGCACCCAGGTTCGTAGATGAGTACACCATCACAGGCGCTCCTGTCTGTGATGCAGCGTCAAGGGTAATCCCAGCCACAGTCTCCGAGCTGATAGTCCATGCTGCTGTAAACGTCGGCGAACTGTTCGTGCAGATGGTTGTTGTCTTGCAAACGTCCCCATCTGTTGACTCAGGGATCGAGACGTGGCTGCACGATCCGTTACAGCCATGCAGATAAGATGCCTGTCCCCAGAATGAGATTTTCACTCTGCAGCGGAGTGTGCGCTGATATGAAACTTCCTGGCAGATTAAAACTGTGTGCCCGACCGAGATTCGAACTCGGGACCTTTGCCTTTCGCGGGCAAGTGCTCTACCAACTGAGCTACCGAAGCACGACTCTCGCCCGGTACTCACAGCTTTATTTCTGCCAGTACCTCGTCTCCTACCTTCCAAACTTTACAGAAGCTCTCCTGCGAACCATGCGGAACTAGCACTCCTGGAAGAAAGGATATTGCTGAGTTTCATATCAGCGCACACTCCGCTGCAGAGTGAAAATCTCATTCTGGAAACATCCCCCAGGCTGTGGCTAAGCCATGTCTCCGCAATATCCTTTCTTTCAGGAGTGCTAGTTCTGCATGGTTCGCAGAGGAGCTTCTGTAAAGTTTGGAAGGTAGGAGACGAGGTACTGGCAGAAATAAAGCTGTGAGTACCGGGCGAGAGTCGTGCTTCGGTAGCTCAGTTGGTAGAGCACTTGCCTGCGTAAGGCAAAGGTCCCGAATTCGAGTCTCGGTCGGGCACACAGTTTTAATCTGCCAGGAAGTTTCAAGATGCCTGTCATCTCGACTGTTAGTGATACGAGGCCGTTGGGATTCAGCACGCCGTTCCATATTACCCTCTTGAACCCACCGATTCCATATTCTGCTAACAGTCATTGGATCTCGACCATCGCGAGCAGCAATGTCGCGATACGATAAACCCCAATCGCCATAGGCTACAATCGGACCTTTATCAAAGTGGGAAACGTGATGGTACCCATTTCTCCTCCTAACACGAGGCATCACAACAACGTTTCACGAGGCAACGCCGGTCAACTGCTGTTTGTGTATGAGAAATCGGTTGGAAACTTTCAACATGTCAGCACTTTGTAGGTGTCGCCATGGGCGCCAACCTTGGGTGAATGCTCTGAAAAGCTAATCATTTGCATATGACAGCATCTTCTTCCTGTCGGTTAAATTTCGCGTCTGTAGCACGTCATCTTCGAGGTGTAGCAATTTTAATGGCCAATAGTGTAGATATATTGACGGGGGCAGTGCTGTGGTTGTCGGATCACACGTACAAACGTCCCTCGCCTCATCACTGCACGCACGTGATATGCAGACGTGTCTCCAGCAGCCAAATCATTTGCGGTTATGTGTTGTCCAGAGCATCTGGCAACAGGGCAACCCCGCGGCCAATAGGAGTGCGTGGCGCCAAGTTTCCGTAGTTTAAATATGGTGCGTTCTCGACCTACACAACATTAGTAATTTTGGTTCCTACTGGCATCAGCTATGCAGGGTTAAAATTTCGTGACACAATTTTTCTCCTCCCTATATATATATATATATATATATATATATATATATATATATATATATATATATATATACACCTTGTGTGGTTCTCAAGTACTGGGTGGGCCAGAAGTCACGATCGGAAAGTATTCAAGTAACTTAACATACGGTTTTGCCGTTACATCGATTTCAAGAAAGGAGCCCAAACGGAGGCTAATATTCGAAAACTGGAAACGAAGGCACTTGCAACAGGGTCTGTGGCAATGATAAGCAATGCATCATTGCCGCTTTCATCAGCAAAATCGACAAGGAAGCGTTCGGCGGGTACATTCTCAGAAACTTCATGCATCATCGAATGAAGAAAAAAGATTAGCGTTCATTTTGACGCGGCAGCACCGGTGAAGTAAGTGATCATGATATGAATACGCGACGTGTTTCCTGCAAACAGCTACTTCCAGCTTTTCCAACATTAGCGTCTCGCCGTACGATTACGATGAGAGATGAATGTGCTGTGTATCTTAGCTCCCAGTCACTAAATGTTCATATTTAGGCGAAAGACAACCCTGAGAATGATCACTCCTGATATGCTGCGATGGGCAAGCAGACACAAATGGCAGCGAACCCAACTGTACGCCGAGACTGATGGTCAGCATGCAGAAAGAGTTTGAAATATCTAAGAAGTACGTAAGAACATTCGTTTCTGTGTTATTACTTTCTTCTGTGTATCTTTTTCTGATAATACAATTTCTGCTAGAACTAAGGAGTCGTTTCATTTTCGTGATTGCCTTTCATATTGCTTCTTGTTTCAATACAATAACATTGAACATTTCCAATCGTGACATGTGCTCCACCCTGTACATGTTTTGTAGGGTTACTTTAGACAGCCAGATGATGAGAGCTTGACACTCTAAATACGTTGCTGAGGATTGTGTTCCAAGTATTAGTGATTGTATTTTAATGTATTTATAACGATTATCGTAACAACTGCAATCTTCAGTGCTTAAGATGGACGGTATTAGAATGAAACAAGTTACGTATCTTCCAATTACATATTTCGGAAAAATTTGCGTCAGTTATCACGTCAATTTATTTAACCCTCTCCTATCCTAACTATGAAAAAATGTACCAAAGGATTTAGTATTTTGGGAGAATATTACCAAGGCAACTACAAACAGTAGCACATTGTAGTACATTTAATTTATCTACAAATGTTGAGTGGAACTTCTGAGTTCCATCAGGACATATTTGTCATATATGATCTCCTTATTTACCTATTCCATTAGTATTATCCATCTGCTTTAACTAAAACAATATGAAACCATATTATATACATGAAAACACAATAATGTTCTTCGATGTAAGCAGGGCATATTGAGCCATCACAGCCAAAGACTTAGTTGTGCTTTAGCAGAGATACATAGGCCGGCCGGAGTGGCCGTGCGGTTCTAGGCGCTACAGTCTGGAACCGAGCGACCGCTACGGCCGCAGGTTCGAATCCTGCCTCGGCCATGGGTGTGTGTGATGTCCTTAGGTTAGTTAGGTTTAATTAGTTCTAAGTTCTAGGCGACTGATGACCTCAGAAGTTAAGTCGCATAGTGCTCAGAGCCATTTGAACCATTTGAACCAGAGATACATAAACATCCAGGTAGAATGTCAGTTTAACTCCACTCTGTTTCATCACTTTAGAAAGTGGACAGCAGAAGACCAGGTCTAAACCAATTCAGCTCTTTACATCCGAGACACATGTTGTGTCCTCCTTTCCCAAATGACAACAGCTACTGTTTTGGCTTGAAAATGCAATCTAAAGCTGAAACTATTCTCTCACAATATTCCTTTAAAAGGTAACTTTTCATTAAAGAATACAAACCCAGCCAGATGAATGCATTAATCTTTAACAATGTAATAAATGAATTTGTCAAAGTTAAGGCCTCAAGTTCAAGAATTATTGAAAGATGATTACGTTTATTAATAGAAAGATAATTACAGTTGTGTGTGATATTTACAACTTAGTAATTATAAAGGAATTAGAGGTGCATGCTCCAGGTATTAAAAGAAAGTACACCATAACATTTTATTTGCATCAGATGTTCTGTTCAGGACCTCAGCTAATTGATTACAGATACTTAGTTCACTTTTACTTTACTTTACACGTGGCTAAGGCCTTATCGACCATACACCTGCTCTACGAGCCTCTTCCAATTATTTCTATCCAGGGAAATTGTTGTCCAATCAGAGTTGATGCCCATCCTAGCTGCATCTTCCCGGATATTCTCCATCCACCTAATTCGAGGTCTTCCTCTTCTTCTCTTTCCTTCTAATTTCTTAGTGGATGCTATTTTGGGTAGTCTGTTCTCCGGCATCCTTGCTACATGACCAGCCCAGTTCAGTCTTCTCTTCTTTAACATTTCCACAATGGTACTATGTTTGTACAGCTCCCGTAGTTCTTCATTTTTCCTTATCCTCCACTCCATGACATTTTCATCGAAGATTGGTCCAAATATTTTTCTTAGTATTTTTCTTTCAAATATCAACAGTTTTTCTTCATCTTTTTTCCTGAATGTAATAGCTTCACATCCATATAATGCTACTGGTACAATAGTTGACTGATAAAAACGGATTTTGAATTCATTACTAAGTGATCTCATCCTTAAAATTTTGATACAGCTGTAAAAAGTTCTATTACCTGCTGCTAGACGGGCGTCTATTTCTATTTCTGCTCTATTGTCTCTGCTAAAAAGACTCCCTAAGTACTTGAAGTGGTCAACTGCCTTGAAAGTGAGACCATTTACGGTCAGTGGTGTATTCTTTTGGAGCTTTTTACTTATGACTAGATATTCCGTCTTTTCTTCATTCACATGAAGTCCAGCTTTCTCAGCTATTTTGTAATAATTTTGCATCATCCTGATTAATTCAGCTTTTGAAGTGCTTATTAAGGCTACATCATCTGCATAAGCAAGTCTAGTAATGTTCTGTCCCTGCAGTTGGATCCCTTGTGGATTAGTTTTGGTGAATTCTCTATCAATCTTCTCTAAGATAATATTAAATAGAATAGGTGAGATGGCATCCCCTTGTCTCAGTCCAGTGTACACCTTAAAATTTTCAGTCTCTCCTGCAGGTGTCTTAACTTTGCATATGGTTTCTTCCAAACACATTTTAACTAATTTGATTAATTTTAATGGTATTTCAAATTCTTTCATGGTGTTTAAGAGTGTCTGTCGGTGTATGCTATCATAGGCCTTCTTGAAGTCTATAAATAGAATATGGATATCTACATTAAATTCCCATGCCTTCTCATTTATTTGTCTCAATGTGAATAAGTGATCCAAAGTGGATCTGTTAGTGCGGAAACCACATTGGTAGTCCCCAATCAGTTCTTCGGTTATGGGAATCAGTCTGTGTAGCATACACATCGACAAAATTTTATACGTGACATCGAGTAGGGCAATTCCTCTGTAGTTATCACAGACAAGGGGATCATTCTTCTTAAAGATGGGACATATAATTGCAGTTTTCCAATCAGCCGGTATGTTTCTGTCTCCCAAATTCTTTCAATTAAGGAATGTAGTTCTATTTCCAATTGTGGTCCTCCATTTTTTAAAAGCTCAGCATATACCTGGTCTTCCCCACAGGCCTTGTTGTTCTTTAATTTCTTTATTGTTTGTCTTATTTCATTTACTGATGGTGTGGTGACTTGTATATCAACTGTATCTGGTTCTTCAAATGTAAAGTAATATTGTGGATCATTGCAGTTGAGCAGCTGTGTAAAGTATGTCTTCCATGTTTCTTGTATGTCATTCTTGTTTGTAAGTGTTTTCCCATTATGGTCCTTTATAAACTGTTCCCTTTTAGTGAATTTTCCCAAGGACTTTTTTATATTCTGGTACATCTGCCTTGCTCTGTGATGCTTGAAATCATCCTCCGCTTCTCTTACCATGTTGTTGTAGTGTTTTCTCTTCTCTTGTCTTAGAGTTCGTTGTGTTTCCTTGCTGATTTTATAGTATCTCTCCTTTAGTGTAATATTGTCCATGTCTTGTAACCATGCCTTCCTCGCATTTTGCCTCTCCAGTACTCTTTCTTGGCACTTTATATTAAACCAGATTTTGTTAGTTCGTTTTCTTTTACCTATAGTTTTGGAAGCTACATCTTGAATACTGTTTCTGAGGTGTCTCCATCTACTTTCCACGTCTTGCTGGTCACTATGTGTCAGTCTAGATTCCGATAGGTTAATTTCCATTTCTTTCCTAAAGTTTTCTTTTATTTTTTCTTCTGCCAGATTTTCTACATCGTACCTTTTAATTTCAACCCTATTTGTACTTTGTTGCTTTTTTAGCTTTATTTTCATTTGAGCTATGATTAACATATGATCTGTCTCACAATCTGCTCCCCTAAAAGTTCTAACGTCTTTAATACTGTTTTGAAATCGTCTTTGGATGGCGACATGGTCAATCTGGTTCACTACTTTTCCATCTGGTGATATCCATGTCCCTAAATGAATGCGTTTGTGTTGGAATTTTGTGCTGCTTAATGTGAGACCATTTGCCATTGCAAAGTTTATGAGTCGCACACCATTCTCTGAACTTTCATCATGTAAGCTGTAATTCCCAATGGTTGGTTTGTAGATTTCTTCTTTTCCTACTTTGGCATTAAAGTCTCCTAACACTATTGTTACGTTATGTCTACTTATTGAATTATATGTCTGTTCCAGTTGACTATAAAATTCTTCTTTCACGTCATCTTCCTTATCTTCTGTGGGTGCATGAACATTTATAAATGTAATATCAAACCACTGAGCCTGAACTGTAATGTGTGATATTCGGTTATTAATTGATTTGAATTCCTTTATTGTGTCAATTGCTGTTTTATGAATGTAAAAGCCCGTTCCAAATTCATGGCGCTGACCGCAGTCTCCATACATTATTGTCCCGTCTCCTATTTTCATTGATCCCGTTCCCTGCCATCTTATTTCTTGGAGCGCTACCAGTTGTACCTTGTATTTTCCTAGTTCGTTTATTAGTATTTGTGCGCTTCCTGGGCGGTATAGACTTCTGACATTCCACGAGCCAAAAGAGAAATCCTTGTAACTTTGCCAATTTCTGTTCCAGTAAATTCTGTCCTGTTTCCGAGGCATACCTTGAGTGTCCTGACCGGCCATTGTTTTACATGAGTGGGTTGGTAGCCCTCTGCACAACCCCCAACATGGAGGACCAGGAGTCTTGATTTTGGGGTACTCTACCCCTAGGGATTTGCCTTCACCATGGCTTAACGAGTCTTCCCTACCCGTGCTAGTTTTGGTCCACCCCGGGTATTTTATTTCCCCGGTACCCCCCATATCTGGAGAGCATTCCCCAATCCGCCACCCGGGGAGGCGCCCGATGGGGGACTAGCAACCCCACACGGGAATTGATTACAGATACCCTTCACAAAATAATTAAGATCTAGCCATCATTACAAATGAAGTAACAAAACAATAATATTCCTCTTATGCTAATGAAAACTCTCAGCGTCACTTTTGAGGGTTGGTTATTGGTACTCGAAGGAAAATGGGTAGGTGGGTGGACAAGTGCTTAAGTTGTTTACCAGTTGCTGAGCAATCTGGTAGTTTTGGTCACTGTGTGGAGTGACTGAGCAGTAGGGTAATGCTCATTCTGAGGCATTTTGTTAGTATGGGTTGCATATGTTCAGGGGCGAATTTGATTGGTTTATGACCCCTCCCCTTAACCTATTGTTATGCTAATTGATTTATGACATCCTGGGGTTTGATTTATGACCCCTGGGGATAACCTGCCCCTCTGAAAAACCCCTCACTCCTCTCCTCCTCTCCCCATCCCTCTGGGAAACGCCTTTGCCAATACAAACACACTTTTGATATCAAATTAATTGGATAATTAATTAAACTGATAAATATAAACCAAGTCCACTCTGGGAAATCCCCCAGCCCTCCCTCCCGTCCCCACACCACCTCCCCTCCCACATCTGGAAATTGACAGGAAAAGGACTCTGTGCTTGAGAGGGAAGTCAATTTCAATTTCATAGCAGAGGATATATTGTTTATCTATAAAATTCAGTTTTCATGGGTTGAATATCGTAGCAAAAGCTCACATCAAGCAACCACATGTCCTAATTACATAATTACACTGCTGCCGATAGGAGGGGTTGTCTTGTCGAAAGATTTTCATATGTATGTTCACCTTCACATCCAGGGATCGCCTGAGCTAGTGCACTTTGCCATCACCAGAGGATATGCCACGCCCACCGCGCGCCCCATCCATCCCCATTCCTCCCAGAAAAATTGGTGGTAAAAGACCCACTCTGTACTGAAGAGGAAGGTTCTCATGACACAAAATTCAAATCAGTGTTAATAATATATTGATGCATACTCTTTACTTAATCAGTTTGCAGGAGACAGGGCTCCCCCACTTGGGTAGAGCCCACGTCTACATGCCCACCTCCGCTTCCCATGACATAATAACTGTATGCACTGAGGAATGGAATGAAGTGCGGTACAGTAGTCGCCATTTGGCGTCTCCCACGTGTGTATCAGTCGTCAGAGCGTCGCAAAGGAGGTCAAAAAACCAAGCAACGTCCTAATTACAAATCATGATACTAAATAGCACTGACCACACACCAGATGTCGGCCTCCTTTGAACCTGTGACGCCAAAAAAAGCATCAGGTGGTGGCAACTCTTTTGTCGTGAACAATATAGTGGATACCTGGTAAATCACCAGCTGTGGGTCTCTCTGAAATATTCCCTCACTCTGTCAGATTGATTAGTTAATTAAATCGATGCCTTCTGTCTGAGGCAGTTTTTCCTTGCATCCTATTGGTGGATACTAGGACTGGTATATTTGGTGGTTTTCGATCCCGTAAACTCCCAGTTTCCAAACCCTTCAGGAGTTTTTTCCCTTGCCTCCTATTGGTGGATACCAACACAATTAGGGGTAGAGTCTTTGATTCATAATCAAAACGTCTTCGGTCCCGGGTTCGATCCCCGCCACTGCCTAAATTTTGATAAATAATCAGCATTGGCGGCCGAAGACTTCCGGCATAAGAAGTCAGCCTCATTCTGCCAACGGCCTTGTCAAAGAGGGCGGAGGAGCGGATAGAGGTTCAGGGCACTCTCTTGTCCTAGGGGTGGGAAATTGCCCCTAAAGGCGGAAGAATCAGCAATGATCAACGACATGAGGATGCAGAAGGCAATGGAAACCACTGCATTAAAGACACGTAACGTGTATCCACAGGACACGTGGCCTGTAATTGAAGAAGTGTCATGATGATCTCTCCATTGGCAAAAGATTCCGGAATAGTCCCCCATTCGGATCTCCGGGAGGGGACTGCCGAGGGGGAGGTTACCATGAGAAAAAGATTGAATAATCAACGAAAGGATAACGTTCTACGAGTCGGGACGTGGAATGTCAGAAGCTTGAACGTGGCAGGGAAACTAGAAAATCTGAAAAGGGAAATGCAAAGGCTCAGTCTAGATATAGTAGGGGTCAGTGAAGTGAAGTGGAAGGAAGACAAGGATTTCTGGTCAGATGAGTATCGGGTAATATCAACAGCAGAAAATGGTATAACAGGTGTAGGATTCGTTATGAATAGGAAGGTAGGGCAGAGGGTGTGTTACTGTGAACAGTTCAGTGACCGGGTTGTTCTAATCAGAATCGACAGCAGACCAACACCGACAACGATAGTTCAGGTATACATGCCGACGTCGCAAGCTGAAGATGAACAGATAGAGAAAGTGTATGAGGATATTGAAAGGGCAATGCAGTATGTAAAGGAGGACGAAAATCTAATAGCCAGGGGCGACTGGAATGCAGTTGTAGGGGAAGGAGTAGAAGAAAAGTTTACAGGAGAATATGAGCTTGGGACAAGGAATGAAAGAGGAGAAAGACTAATTGAGTTCTGTAACAAGTTTCAGCTAGTAATAGCGAATACCCTGTTCAAGAATCACAAAAGGAGGAGGTATACCTGGAAAAGGCCGGGAGATACGGGAAGATTTCAATTAGATTACATCATGGTCAGACAGAGATTCAGAAATCAGATACTGGATTGTAAGGCGTAGCCAGGAGCAGATATAGACTCAGATCACAATATAGTAGTGATGAAGAGTAGGCTGAAGTTCAAGACATTAGTCAGGAAGAATCAATACGCAAAGAAGTGGGATACGGAAGTACTAAGGAATGACGAGATACGTTTGAAGTTCTCTATCGCTATAGATACAGCAATAAGGAATAGCGCAGTAGGCAGTACAGTTGAAGAGGAATGGACATCTCTAAAAAGGGCCATCACACAAGTTGGGAAGGAAAACATAGGTACAAAGAAGATAGCTGCGAAGAAACCATGGGTAACAGAAGAAATACTTCAGTTGATTGATGAAAGGAGGAAGTACAAACATGTTCCGGGAAAATCAGGAATACAGAAATACAAGTCGCTGAGGAATGAAATAAATAGGAAGTGCAGGGAAGCTAAGAAGAAATGGCTGCAGGAAAAATGTGAAGACATCGAAAAAGATATGATTGTCGGAAGGACAGACTCAGCATACAGGAAAGTCAAAACAACCTTTGGTGACATTAAAAGCAACGGTGGTAACATTAAGAGTGCAATGGGAATTCCACTGTTAAATGCAGAGGAGAGAGCAGATAGGTGGAAAGAATACATTGAAAGTCTCTATGAGGGTGAAGATTTGTCTGATGTGATAGAAAAAGAAACAGGAGTCGATTTAGAAGAGATAGGGGACCCAGTATTAGAATCGGAATTTAAAAGAGCTTTGGAGGACTTACGGTCAAATAAGGCAGAAGGGATACATAACATTCCATCAGAATTTCTAAAATCATTGGGGGAAGTGGCAACAAAACGACTACTCACGTTGGTGTGTAGAATATATGAGTCTGGCGGCATACCATCTGACTTTCGGAAAAGCATCATCCATACAATTCCGAAGACGGCAAGAGCTGACAAGCGCGAGAATTATCGCACAATCAGCTTAACAGCTCATGCATCGAAGCTGCTTACAAGAATAATATACAGAAGAATGGGAAAGAAAATTGAGAATGCGCTAGGTGACGAGCAGTTTGGCTTTAGGAAAAGTAAAGGGACGAGAGAGGCAATTCTGACGTTACGGCTAGTAATGGAAGCAAGGCTAAAGAAAAATCAAGACACTTTCATAGGATTTGTCGACCTGGAAAAAGCGTTCGACAATATAAAATGGTGCAAGCTGTTCGAGATTCTGAAAAAAGTAGGGGTAAGCTATAGGGAGAGACGGGTCATATACAATATGTACAACAACCAAGAGGGAATAATAAGAGTGGACGATCAAGAACGAAGTGCTCGTATTAAGAAGGGTGTAAGACAAGGCTGTAGCCTTTCGCTCCTATTCTTCAATCTGTACATCAAGGAAGCAATGATGGAAATAAAAGAAAGGTTCAGGAGTGGAATTAAAATACAAGGTGAAAGGATATCAATGATACGATTCGCTGATGACATTGCTATCCTGAGTGAAAGTGAAGAAGAATTAAATGATCTGCTGAACGGAATGAACAGTCTAATGAGTACACAGTATGGTTTGAGAGTAAATCGGAGAAAGACGAAGGTAATGAGAAGTAGTATAAATGAGAACAGCGAGAAACTTAACATCAGGATTGATGGTCGCGAAGTCAATGAAGTTAAGGAATTCTGCTACCTAGGCAGTAAAATAACCAATGACGGACGGAGCAAGGAGGACATCAAAAGCAGACTCGCTATGGCAAAAAAGGCATTTCTGGCCAAGAGAAGTCTACTAATATCAAATACCGGCCTTAATTTGAGGAAGAAATTTCTGAGGATGTACGTCTGGAGTACAGCATTGTATGGTAGTGAAACATGGACTGTGGGAAAACCGGAACAGAAGAGAATCGAAGCATTTGAGATGTGTTGCTACAGACGAATGTTGAAAATTAGGTGGACTGATAAGATAAGGAATGAGGAGGTTCTACGCAGAATCGGAGAGGAAAGGAATATGTGGAAAACACTGATAAGGAGAAGGGACAGGATGATAGGACATCTGCTAAGACATGAGGGAATGACTTCCATGGAACTAGAGGGAGCTGTAGAGGGCAAAAACTGTAGAGGAAGACAGAGATTGGAATACGTCAATCAAATAATTGAGGACGTAGGTTGCAAGTGCTACTCTGAGATGAAGAGGTTAGCACAGGAACGAAATTCGTGGCGGGCCGCATCAAACCAGTCAGTAGACTGACGACAAAGAAAAAAAAAAATAGTTACATCGCTTGGTAGGAAGTCCGTGACGTTGGAGGTAGCTGAGAATTTCAAATTTCAGCTCAGTTGTAGACTATGTCCTTGATTGGATTGACGTATGAGCTCGCAGTACCAGTACTGGAAGCAATAAATTGACCAGTGAGGAATTTGACATCTTCATTGGAAACAGTACCGTATAAAATGAGTTGGAATTTCAAATTTCGGATTGAATTTGTACCATCACGATTGTGGAATGAATTCCCAACTACTACACGAATGCTAAGTGTGTTTTATACAGCACTACACAGTTTGTAAGTTTGTTCTCTAAGCTAAGCCAGAACAGGGAAGGAGGAGGGAAGGGTCTACCACGTGATAGGATACGAACAACAAGAAATACCACTAAAAGACAGAGTGCACTGCAATGTATTGAGAAGCACTGAACCACGATCATAGTAGTTGTTACGGCTGGATGCCTGAGATCACTGAAAACACTTGTACGAGGGTTGACTGGAAAGTAATGACAGCTCCAGTTGGCAGGAAACCTTAGCATTGAACGGCTATATTGTTACAGTGTAAAGTATGGAACCCTGCGCAGACGGTCGGTCAATGCGATTTAAGCAACGTGCAGTCTTTTGAGTTCTTGACAGCAGAAGGTGTCCCCCCAAAAGGAGGTTCATCAGAGAATGAAAGCAAAAAATGGCTCTGAGCTCTATGGGACTTAACATCTGAGGTCATCAGTCCCCTAGAACTTAGAAATACTTAAACTTAACTAACCTAAGGACATTGACACACATCCATGCCCGAGGCAGGATTCGAACCTGCAACCGTAGCGATCGCGCGGTTCCAGACTGAAGTGCCTAGAACCGCTCAGCTACTCGGCCGGCCAGAGTGAAAGCAGTTTATGGTGATTGTGTTGATGTGAGTACTGTGTGTCGTTGGGCGAGTGAGTTTAAAGATGTTGAGGCGGGAACATCTGACCTGCGTTACAAAGAGTTGGACGTCCTGTGACAGCAGCCAGCAAGTTACACAAGCAAAATGTCCACAGATTGATTCAGGACGATCGTCGTATCACTCAGATAGAAACTGCAAGTATAATCGGCATTTCACAAGAATGTGTGGGTCACATTATTGCTTTGTTTGGCTATCGGAAAATCTGTGCATGAAGGGTACCCCTGATGCTGACCCCTGAAATGAAAGCGCACAGACTTGAAATTTGCCAGGAATTCCTCTCACGTTACAAGAATGAAGGAGACGCCTTTCTCCAATCGATTGTGACAGGAGACGAAACGTGGGTACACCATTACGACCCGGAGATTAAACGTCAGTCTATGGAATATCAACACAAAGACTCGCCACAGAAAAAGAGATTCAAGGCGCAGTCCTCAGCTGGAAAAGTCATGGCCACAGTGTTCTGGGACGCAGATGGAGTTAACCATGTTCATTTTCCTTGATCGTGGAACAACAGTAAATTCAGAGCGTTACATCACAACGCTGCGAACTCTGAAACGACAGCTAACAAGGGTCCCAAAGGAAAAGGGAAATGTTTTCCTGCAGCATGACAATGCCAAACCACACACTTCACGTGCTACCACAGCAGAACTTCAGAGACTGAACTCACCACCATATGGCATCCTCCATACAGTCCAGATTTAGTACCGTCTGACTTCCATCTGTTTCCAATAGTGAAAGATGATCTGCGGAGATATCATTATGCTTCTGATGAAGACATTGAGAGAACTGTGAGACTGTGGCTGCGGAAAGAGAGTGTCGACTTCTTCAGTGATGGCTTCAGAAAACTTGTTCATCGTTGGCAGTAATGTATCCAATTGGCTGGTGATTATGTAGAAAAGTGAATATTGGTAATTAAAGACCACATTTAAGTATTATTTCTGTGTTTGATTTATTAAAATATTCCCATCCAAACCCAATTAACGAAGGTGGAGGCATTACTTTTCATTCAGTCCTCGTGTATACAGATCATTCACCTCCCAGGTCTTACACATAGCGCCCCGTCCCCTCCTACATTGCCAGCAACAACGCTCATACACCAGAGAAAACTGCTGGCGTAACCACAGCTGCAGTCATGGACGTGTGTGTGCCAGTGGAGCCCACCACCCTGGCCATGGAGGTCGTCTGGGGATGACTAGAGTGGCACGAATTCGGATGTTATCATTACAACCAGAGTGAACACTTGGCAGTGATAACACTGAATCGCTCAATTTTCCACCGAGAATACATGCAACACTCGCTATCACGGAGACAGCCCATTGTATCAAGTTTTCCCCTGAATATATGCAACTCCCACTAAGAAAACGCCCCAGAACGAACATTACCCCGCTACTGGACTGGTCTACTGAATCTCCGGGTGCAGCGAGAGTGCAGGTGCCACTCATATCCAAGTCTTGACATAAGCCTCACCTAGGAAGTTCTCTCACCTAGCGTTGTGCTGATTTTTTCACGTTCATGTACGAGGGTTGGAACTTAAATAGTGGCAACTACTTATTCACAACCGATACAAAAGAGTGACATGTTTGCACCTGTTACGGTCCTTCAAAGTAGTCACCAGCGTTGTGTAGAACCCGTTGAGAGCGATGTGGAAGGCGCAGTATATCGTTAGCAGAGCCTGTTCTGTTGATGGTGCGAATGGAGCGGTCTACTGCCTGTCGAATCTATGGAACAGTTCTGAAGAGAATGCCACGAAGTGGTTCCTTCATCTTCGGAATCAAATCAAAGTCATAAGTCCGGGGAGTATAGTGGATGGTTCAATACTTCCCAGTCACATCGACTGAACAGAGCAGCCACAGCTTGCGCTGTATGCGCCCGCGCATTGTCGTGCAAAATGATGGGTGGGTTGCGCAGAAAGTGTCGCCGCTTCTTTCGCAAAGCTGGTCGCAGATGATGCTCCAAAAACGAACAGTAGTACTGTGCATTGACGGTCTGCCGTGGAGGAACGCAATACGTTAGGATAACATCACAGTCGTACACGAGAATCTGCTAACGATATACTACGCCTTCCACATCGCTGGCAATGGATTAGAACAATGCTGGTGACTACTTTGAAGGACAGTAACTGGTTCAAAGATGTAACTCTTTTGTATCGGTTGTGAATAAGTAAGTAGTTCCCAATGTTTAAGTTCCAAATCTCGTATCTATTGCCAATGGAACTATTCAACAAAAAATATCATAGCTGTTGTGTAATACCCTATTTCCCCACACTATACGAGGGGCGTTTGAAAAGTCCGTGCAAAAATAAAAACTACTAACATGTTTGGGGTAAACCTTTTTCATTTTTCGACATAGTCTACTTTTAGACTTACACACTTCGTCCAACGCTGTTCTGATCCGAATAATAGGAATTGTCGAAGTCTACAAAATAGCAATTAGTTGCCACAGTCACCTCCTTGTTTGAATAAAATCTTTATCCCACCAGCCATTTCTTCAAATTGGGGAACAAATAGTAGTCCGAAGGAGCCAAGTCTGGAGAATAGGGGGGTTGTGAAACGAGCTGGAATCTTATTTCCATTAATTTTGCGACCAGAACTGCTGAGGTGTGTTCTGGTGCATTGTCGTGATGGAAAGGACTTTTTTGCGGTCCAATCGCTGGCGCTTTTCTTGCAGCTCGGTTTTCAAATGGTTCAATAACGATGAATGATATGCACCCTTTTCCAGATATTCGATGAGGATTATCCCTTGCGAATCCCAAAAGACAGTTGCCGTAACCTTTCCAGCCGAAGGCATGGTCATCGCCTTTTTTGGTGCAGATTCTCCCTTGGTAACCCATTGTTTAGTTTGTTCTTTAGTCTCAGGTGTGTAGTAATGTATCCATGTTTCATCCACAGTGATGAAACGACGCTTAAAGTCCTGTGGATTCTTCCTGAACAGCTGCAAACCATCCTTGCAACACTTCACACTATTCCGTTTTTGACAAGCGTGAGCAATCGCGGAATCCATCTTGCGAATAGCTTTCTCATGTCCAAATGTTTATGCAAAATATTATGTACCCGTTCCTACGAGATGCCCACAGCACTAGCAATCTGACGCACGTTAACTCTTCTGTCATCCATCACCATAGCAGGGATTTCATCAATGATTTCTGGAGTCGTAACCTCCATAGGGCGTCCAGAAGGTTCAGCGTCACTTGTACCCAAGTGGTCACTTCGAAAATTCTGAAACCACTTATAAACTGTTCTAATCGAAGGTGCAGAGTCACCGTAATGTTTATTAAACTTCTCTTTAGTCTCCTGAGGCGTTTTACCTTTCATAAAGTAATGTTTAATCACCACACGAAACTCTTTTTCGTCCATTTTTTGACAGTCACCCGACTTCCTTGATTCACTTGAATGCCAAACACAAAGAAATGGACCAATATGGCTGAAACTTGGTGTGCGTTCTTTCCAAAGATGATGAAAACTAAACATGATTTCGATATGCGCCGGTGGTGCCATCTCTCGGACTTTGCACGGACTTTTCAAACGCCCCTCGTATATTCTCAAAGAATGCTTGCTGGTGAAAGCAAGTTAAATGTCATTCGAACTACAAAGGACGTTACCGGCAAATTCCATTTGAAGTATTTCCACTTCTTACACGACAGTTTGGAAGCTAAGATTAATGTGCTCACGACTACGTCCATGGGCTTGACGGGAAATTCCCACCGTGAAGCCGCCGCCGCACGGATCGTGGCGTTGAGCGTACAGCGCGCTGCCTTGACCTCCACCGTCCAGCTGAAAAAACAGAAAGGACACTGTTTGTTTGTGCATAGGCCTACCGTGCGTGTGCCTCAACGTGGTACACGCGATAGCAACGTGCTGCAGAGGCAGTTGTTGGCTGTATCTGGCTCGCAAATCGTATAGTTTGTTGACGAAAATGGACGAGCGTAGAATTACGACGTTCGCTATAATAAAATATACCTTTCTCCCGTTCTCCATATGCCAATCATGCTGTTCTGTCTGCAGTATACATAAATAAAATCTTCCGTACCCGTGAACGTGTTAAGGGGCTAAAAGGGTAGTATCCAGTCAGTAAAGACATCAGCTTATAAAAAGTTCCATTACAGATAGTGCAATACACATTTACTGTAGCCATCTTCATGAGATAAAAATGTTCCTTGTGTTCTGTTTTTGGTAAAATCCTTAGGTCATTCACACTTGATCGCTGTTTCTATTCACATCTTTAGAACATGTGAGATACAAGACTAATCAAGAAACTACAAAATATCTTACTGCAAGTAGTGTAAGCTATACTGTAAATAATACCAATCGATAAACCACTCATGAGAGACAGCGCAATTATATTTATATAAAATCGAATGTTGTAAAACATACGTCTATTAACTTAATAAGAAAGTCTTAGAACCTATTATAAAACGCGAAAGTGAGTAAAAACAATTAGATATAATGAGACGCGAAACTGCAACACATCACACATCAGTTATTACTCTGCATTCCTGCTCTTTACGTTAAGCAGAACTTTTGTGGTGTGTGACCTTGCCTTGTGTGTTACTGTCTTCTGATGGCTTTAATCGCGGAACTTTTATTAACTGACATTTCATTATAACAAATCGTACCGAGGAAAACGTGTTTCTGGCTTTGCCTTGAAATGCAATACTTTCATAATATGCAAGTAACAATTAGAAATTTCTTCGAGTGTCAACATAGCGTTTCCCGTAATTTTATCACAAAAAATCACTCCAGTAAATAATGGGTTTTGAGAGATGTATTTGCTGGTGCTTCAAAACGGCATATATTGATAGGACGTAAGTTGAAATCTACCAAATATGCGCTTCAGTTGGAAGTCAATATGACCTCTGCTGATTCTGTACTGAAAAGAGATATCGTCCATGTGTCCTAGATGACGTTCTTCCATCTCATTCGTCTACGCTCAAACGCACATTCAGTATCTGTCATGGTTGATATTGCTTTACATGCTCAGAAAGGAGGATGAGGAGGTTAGCGTTTAACGTCCCGTCGACAACGAAGTCATTAGAGATGGAGCACGTGCTCCGATTACGGAAGGAAACCGGCCGTGTCCTTTCATAGGAACCATCCCGGCATTTACCTGAAGCGATTTGGGGAAATCACGGAAAACCTAAATCAGGATGGCCGGAGGCGGGTTTGAATTGTTGTCCTTCCGAATGCGAGTCCAGTGTGCTAACCACTGCGCCACCTCGCTCTGTCGCTCAGAAAGACTCTTCAACGGGACTTTTTCCACGCTGTAACGTCAGAAACCCGCCACGCTCTGGGTCGGCGGCCTGAGTGGCGACGACTTCAGCAGGTCTTTATTACGATGCTTTGTCTTTCTACGCGTACGTAGCGGCTTCCCCATATCTTACCTGCTTCAACACGCCCTATGTTATTGACCCTCGTTGGCGAGAACGAGATAAATTTAACTTACAGACCTTTCGTTACTCTTGTAAGTAGGCTGTTTAGGTTTTTATGTTGGTAACGCCACGTAGCACTCTGTATGAAAATCACTGACTGTGCTGTCCAGTCTGTGGTTGCTTGGCATTGTTGGAAAATTCGATATTGTAGTGTTGGGCAGTTGGATGTGCACAGCGCATAGCGTTGTGCAGTTGGGGGTGAGCCGCCAGCAGTGGTGGATGTGGGGAGAGAGATGACGGAGTTTTGAGAGCGGATGACCTGGACGTGTGTCCATCAGAAAGAGTAAATTTGTAAGACTGGATGTCATGAACTGCTATATATACTATGCCTTTTGAACACTATTAAGGTAAATACATTGTTTGTTCTCTATCAAAATCTTTCATTTGCTAACTATGCCTATCAGCAGTTAGTGCCTTCAGCAGTTAGGATATTTTATTTAGGTGGCAGTATTGGCGCTCGCTGTATTGCAGTAGTTCGAGTAACGAAGATTTTTATGAGGTAAGTGATTCATGAAAGGTATAGGTTATTGTTAGTCAGGGCCATTCTTTTGTAGGGATTTTTGAAAGTCAGATTGCGTTCCGCTAAAAACATTGTGTGTCAGTTTAGTGATCATCAGAATAAGTAAAGAGAGAAATATCTGAGGACGTTCAGTTTTGCTCAGCTGTTTGAAAATCAAATAACGTAAGAGGTTTATCAACATAGTCATTCATACAATTTTCTACGGGGATGTTTCACTCTCAGTGTGTTAAAAACATCTCTCTGCTGCCACTACATCCTTGCCACAATTTTGTCCCTGTAACTGTTCATCAGTCCATATTGCGCATTATCAAAACTTGCACTTTTCGCTATATGTAAAAATTCTGTGCCCTAACAGTTCTGGGACTGTTTCATCCATCACTCTCGTTCAGTAAAAGACGTCACATTAGTCGCACTTGTTCGTGAATTACCTTAGACTATAAAGCTGCTTCACCTCTGTACAAAATGAATGTCCCTTACAAAAATATGCCATTATCCTATGAACTACTTCCTCATATTTCTTGAGCTGCCGGTGCTAGTGAGTCTGCGAACAATCGTACACCTACATCTACATTGATACTCCGCAAGCCACCCAACGGTGTGTGGCGGAGGCCACTTTACGTGCCACTGTCATCACCTCCCTTTCCTGTTCCAGTCGCGTATGGTTCGCGGGAAGAACGACTGTCTGAAAGCCTCCGTGCGCGCTCTAATGTCCCTAATTTTACATTCGTGATCTCCTCGGGAGGTATAAGTAGGGGGAAGCAATATATTCGATACCTCATCCAGAAACGCACCCTCTCGAAACCTGGCGAGCAAGCTACACCGCGATGCAGAGCGCCTCTCTTGCAGAGTCTGCCACTTGAGTTCGTTAAACATCTCCGTAACGCTATCACGGTTACCAAATAATCCTGTGACGAAACGCGCCGCTCTTCTTTGGATCTTCTCTATCTCCTCCGTCAACCCGACCTGATACGGATCCCACTCTGATGAGCAATACTCGAGTATAGGTCGAACGAGTGTTTTGTAAGCCACCTCCTTTGTTGATGGACTACATTTTCTAAGGACTCTCCCAATGAATCTCAACCTGGTACCCGCCTTACCAACAATTAATTTTATATGATCATTCCACTTCAAATCGTTCCGCACGCATACTCCCAGATATTTTACAGAAGTAACTGCTACCAGTGTTTGTTCCGCTATCATTTAATCATACAATAAAGGATCCTTCTTTCTATGTATTCGCAATACATTACATTTGTCTATGTTAAGGGTCAGTTGCCACTCCCTGCACCAAGTGCCTATCCGCTGCAGATCTTCTTGCATTTCGCTACAATTTTCTAATGCTGCAACTTCTCTGTATACTACAGCATCATCTGCGAAAAGCCGCATGGGACTTCCGACACTATCTACTAAGGAAGTAGCAGCTTTTGCCAGTACGACTAATAATTGTTTGTTTTTATTTATTTATTTAATCTGATTTGTTGACGACGATCAGGCTCTCTGTTACGTTGTATCAGTGTTGCACACACACACACACACACACACACACACACACACACACACACACACACACACACACACACACACACACACACACACAATACCTTTCTTATATCTTAGTTACAAAGGAAATAACAATTTTAACATGACAAATAATATTAAAATGACGTTAGTTAAAACTACCGGGCTGAAAAAATTTTTAGAAATTTGTGGTAAGGTCTTATGGGACCAAACTGCTGAGGTCATCGCTGCAAAAGCTTACACTCTACTTAACCTAACTTACACTTACACCAAGGACGACACACACACCCATGCCCGAGGGAGGACTCGAACCTCCGACGGGTGGGAGCCGCGCGGACCGTAACAAGGCTCCTCTGATCGCGCTACCTGGGCTGAGAAACTGTGGTCGATCTGGAAAACTTCTTCCTGACGTTTCGTTGCCAACTGCGGGCAACCTCTTCTGAGGTGAGTCAACGACTGGCTGCCAGGCCGTGGAGATCCCGTTTATATAGAGCGCATACAGGGCACCACCATACGTCACGTGGGCCCGACTGAAAGTTTATTCCTGACTAACGTTATTATTCTCGATTGAAGGTAATCCATTGGTCGGGAAGAGAATTATCTAAGGAAAAAATTTCTGTTCCCTCGAGAGGAGGAAATTTTGCAATTTCTCCGTCACAGGTTTCCACGGAGGACAATGTAGCTAATATAGAGGCAGGAATTCGTCAGTTATCACCACATACTGCTGATGAAATCAGGATGAAAACAGCCAGGATGCTATGTAAAGCTAAGCCACCTAGCAGTAATTTGTCTCAAGGAGAAAGGTAAACGTTACGGGAGATTAATGCGGACAGCGATATTGTTGTACTTACTGCTGATAAGGGTAATTTTACCGCTATGATGAAGGGTGAGGACTGCCGTAAGAATATCAGTGACCTTTTGGATTCTAAGACTTATAAAAAGTTTCGAAAGGATCCTACAACGAAAGTGCTAGGAGCTGTCAATCGACTAATAAAAAAGTCTTCCATTCCTAGCGAGGAAAAAAAAATATCTATACAAAACGGAAGCTTGCCCTCCTAGATTATGTGGGCTACCGAAGATACATAAGCCTAATGTCCCGTTGAGACCGATACTGAGTGCTATTGGATCGCCTACTCAAGAGTTGGCTAGACATCTCGCCTCCTTGTTACAACAGCATTTTGGTAAAACTGATCATCACATTAAAAATTCTATGCACTTTATCGAAAAATTGTAGGAGATTACTGTCAGCCACGTGATATACTTGTCATTTTTGATGTGGTAGCCCTGTTTACCATGGTTCCTGTTGAAGCTCTTTCATCCATAGCTGATGTGTTTCCCACTGATATAGTCTCTCTGTTTCGACATTGCTTGCCCACGACTTATTTCCAGTATGATAATGAGTTTTACGAACAAACCGAAGAAGTGGCCATGAGTAGACCTCTGAGTCCAGCTGTTGCTAATGCATTCATGGAATTTTTGGAACAGCGCGCGCTGCACTCTGCCAGTAAAAGCCCCTTGAAGTGGTATCGGTATGTGGATGACACTTTTGTGGTATGGAGTCTCGGCGAAGAGGAATTGTATGGTTTCTTGGTCCATCTAAATAGTATTAATCCAAAGATACAGTTTACTATGGAGAAAGGGAGTAATGAACAACTTTTTTTTTGATGTCTCAGTAATTAAACGGGCAGATGGGAGTCTATGGCATAAAGTGTATGGAAAAGATACGCAAACCGACCGTTACCTCCATAGGGATTCCAACCATCATCCCAGGCAGAAGAGAAGTGTCATAAAAACATTGGTGGACAGAGCTAATAAGATCTTTGAGCCAGTTTATTTGCAAGATGAACTAAATTATTTGCGAACGGCTTACAAGAAAAATGGATACGCTGACAACGAGATATATCGAGCGCTCCATCCCAGAAGAAAAGCGTCTGATAACATGCAGCAATAACAAATGTCAGCTGGAAAAGTTTTTCTTCCATTTATTCGAAATAAACGGGGCGTACTGGAAAAGTTCTGACCAAATTTCATGCTGAAACAATCATTAGATCCACCAAGAAGATTATTGAGTGTTTAAAATCGGCGAAAGACACTCGACAAGCCTTAGCAACTCCTGGGGTGTATAAAATTCCGTGTAGCTGTGGGAATGTTTATATTGGAACAACGAAAAGAAGTACAATGAAGGCTTTCACGACCGGATGTTTCAGTTGATGAGAATTTTTCCGGGTTGTATGGCCGTGGTCCATGGAATCCTTCAATCCCTGACGTTTCGTCCAAGGCTACGTTGGACATCTTCGGAGGTGCTCCTGATTGTTCTGATTCTTGCCGACTGACGAGTCGGACGTCGAAGAGCGGCCTAAACACCGTGGAAAGTGGGCGTGGTCTGGATTTCACGTGATAGCAGAGATAAAACTTGTCAGAGATAAAATTTTTTAACTATCGATTATAGCACGTCAAAGATAAAAACTTCTCATCGAATCTGTAGCGCCACATTCCATATATCACCGAGTTTCATAGCTTCTTTTCTGTTAAAATTATCCCCATGTTTATACATTTCGATGGTTTCTCTATATAGCCGTGGATAATAGTTCGTCATAGTACACAAAACTTTAGTTTCCGAAAATTTCACTACGTTATCACCTGATCGAAGAGCATGTTCCGTCACCGCTGATTTGTCTGTTTTCCCTAGTCGGTATAGACTTTTATGTTCCTCCAACCGCGTATTCACACTTCTCTTTGTAGTTCCGGTGTAGACCTTGCCACACGCACACGGAATCTTATACAGGGTGAGTCACCTAACGTTACCGCTTGATATATTTCGTAAACCACATCAAATACTGACGAACCGATTCCACAGACCGAACGTGAGGAGAGAGGCTAGTGTAATTGTTTAATACAAACCATACAAAAATGCACGGAAGTATGTTTTTTAACACGAACCTATGTTTTTTAAAATGGATCCACGTTAGTTTTGTTAGCACATCTGAACATATAAACAAATACGTAATCAGTGCTGTTTGTTGCATTGTAAAATGTTAATTACATCCGGAGATATTGTAACCTAAAGTTGACGCTTGAAACCTCCGACGTTCAGTTGCGTGTTGTAACAAACACGGGCCACGGTCGGCGAGCAGCATCTGCAGGGACATGTTTACGATGGCTGTAGTGCACTGTTGTGGTTTGGTCTAGCTGTCGCAGTGTCCGCATGTAGCGCTTGCTGCTATTGTTATTCTGCATTCGCCTCCGCACGCAGACCAACTGTAGTACACCGTGTTACCAGCCGTCTGTGATAATGTAGTGTTGTAGGAACTGTGACCATGGTGTATTCGAACTCTGAAAAGGCGGAGATAATACTCATCTATGGCGAGTGTCGACGAAATGCAGCTGAAGCCTGCAGGGTGTATGCAGAACGGTACCCGGACAGAGAGCATCCAACGTGCCGCACATTGCAAAACATCTGCCGCCAACTGTATGCAATAGGTATGGTCGTAGCACGCAAACGGGTCCGTAACAGGCCCATCACAGGAGAAGCGGGTGCGGTTGGTGTGTTAGCTGCTGTTGCCATGAACCCACGCATGAGTACACGGGACATTGCGAGAGCCGGTGGACTGAGTCAAAGTAGTGTCATGCGCATACTGCATCTTCACCGCTTTCACCCGTTTCATGTGTCGCTACATCAGCAATTACAAGGTGATGACTTTAATCATCGAGTGCAATTCTGTCAATGGGCATTAACAGAGAATGCGTTGCAGTTCTACCTGTTTACCGATGAAGCGGGTTTCACAAACCACGGGGCAGTGAATCTACGGAACATGCATTACTGGTCCGTGGACGATCCTTGCTGGCTCAGACAGGTAGAGCGACAGCGACCGTGGACTGTAAATGTATGGTGCGGGATCATTGGCGACCACCTCATTGGTCCTCACTTCATTGCAGGGGCCCAAACAGCTGCAACATACATCGCGTTTCTACAGAATGATCTGCCAACGTTGCTCGAAAATGTCCCACTGGAAACGCGTCGACGTATGTGGTATCAGCATGATGGTGCACCTGCACATTACGCAATTAACACTAGGCTGACCGCCGATCGCGGTGGTCTAGCGGTTCTAGGCGCTCAGTCCGGAGCCGCGCGACTGCTACGGTCGCAGGTTCGAATCCTGCCTCGGGCATGGATGTGTGTGATGTCCTTAGGTTAGTTAGGTTTAAGTAGTTCTAAGTTCTAGAGGACTGATGACCATAGATGTTAAGTACCATAGTGCTCATAGCCACTAGGCTGACCCTTGACAGGGTGTTCGACGGGCGTTTCATAGGACGTGGAGGACGCATAAATTGGCCAGTCCGTTCTCCTGATCTTACACCTCTGGACTTCTTTCTGTGGGGTACGTTAAAGGAGAATGTGTACCGTGATGTGCCTACAACCCCAGAGGATATGAAACAACGTATTGTGGCAGCCTGCGGCGACATTACACCAGATTTACTGCGGCGTGTACGACATTCATTACGCCAGAGATTGCAATTGTGTGCAGCAAATGATGGCCACCACATTGAACATCTATTGGCCTGACCTGTCGGGACACACTGTATTCCACTCCGTAATTGAAAACGGAAACCACGTGTGTACGTGTACCTCACCCCTCATGGTAATGTACATGTGCGTCAGTGAAAAAGACCAATAAAAAGGTGTTAGCATGTGGACGTAATGTGCTATTCCAGTCTCTTCTGTACCTAAGGTCCATCACCGTTCCCTTTGGATCCCTACTTAATTCTGTGCTCTCCGACACACAAGATCGAACAGCGGAGGAGTGGTACTCAAGCGTCAACTTTAGGTTACAACATCTCCGGATGCAATTAACATTTTACAATGCAACAAACGGCACTGATTACGTATTTGTTTATATGTTCAGATGTGCTAACAAAACTAACGGGGTTCCATTTAAAAAAACGTAGGTTTGTGTTAAAAAACATACTTCCGTGCATTTTCTTATGGTTTGTATTAACCAATTACACTAGCCCCTCTCCTCACGTTCGGTGTGTGGAATCGATTCGTCAGTATTTGATGTGGTTTACGAAATATATGCAGCGGTAATGTTAGGTAACTCACCCTGTATACACCACTTGCAGTCAGAGGGGGACGTTTATCCTTAACAGAACGAAGTGCTTGGCCTATTTTCTTAGTTGGTCTGAAAATCGGTCGAACGTCATGTTTCCTTAGAATCTTGCCGATTTGACCCGTTACTTTTTTGGTGAAGGGTAGAGAAACCGTGTTCTTCCATCGCTGCGTCCTATCGTTGTCCATAGGCCTCCTATTATTCAGTCGCAAAGCTCTATTTATTTCTTTACTAGAGTACCCATTGTTCTTAACTCAGCGTGCAGGTGTTCCATCGTACAAACCCTGTTAGCTCTGTCCACTAGACTTTTAATTACACCACTTTTCTGTTGTGGATGATGATTGGAATCCTTATGCAACTATCGGTCGGTATGTGTAACCTTCCGAAAGACTTTATGTTTCAAACTGCCATCTGTGTCTCATGACGAAGACACCCAAGAACGATATTGCATTGTCTTTCTCCATTTCCATGGTAAACTGGATTTTTTGATTTATATTATTTAAATAACGAAAGAATTCCTCTAAAGCATTTTTTCCATGTGACCAAACAACAAATGTATCATCCAATTAGCTCTGGAAAAAGCGAGTAAGAAACCATGTCGATGATATCGATACGACTAGGGAAAACAGACAAATCAGTGTGGACCACGGCCATACAACCCGGAAAAATTCTCATCAAACGAAAAGAAATGTCAATAACCGCTTAACAGAACACAAAATGAATTGTCGAGTGGGACATACCGACAAATCAGCCGCAGCGAAACATGTTGACGGTGATCATGAAATAAAATGTAGTGAGACGAGAGTGCTAGTTAGGACATCGCAGTATTATGTACGCATGTATAGAGAAGCTATAGAGATTCAGAAACACCACAATAACTTTAATAGAAAAGAGAAAAGCTTAAAGTTATATAAGATATGGCGGTCGACTTTGCACCAACGATGTAACAATCGATTACCTTCAATCGAGAATAATGACTTTAGTCAGAGATAGGCTTACAGTCGGCCCCACGTAACGTATGGTGGTGCCCTCTATACGCTCTATATAAACGGGACATCCACGGCCTGGCAGTCAATCGTTGACTCACCTCGGAAGATGTTGCCCGCACTTCGCAACAAAACGTCAGGAAGAGGAAGCTTTTACAGATCCACCACGCCTTTCTGCCTGGAAGTTTTAACTAATGAAGACTCTGGCCGTGAAAGCCTACACGTTACGAATATTAAAATGATTGGAGTGTCAGAAGAGGCAGTGTGCATAAATTTTACCGGCTACGAACTAATAAAGTTAATACCGGCAGTACTTGTTTTACTGTAGTTGCTGCCACTAATAATGATAATTGTCACTATAATAATGATGGCAAAAATAACAATAATTATAGTGGCAGATATAAAAAATTATAAATGTACAAGATATATATTTTCTGACATAGCAAGTTCTGAAGAAAGGAAAAACAGACGATCCAAGTCAACAATTTCTCGCTAGAGTATCGAAAAAGAAATAGTCGCATAAACAAAGGATCAAGCAAAAGCAAAACCATTTCAACCGTGTGCTGCGGTACAGGAATGTCATAAGACAAAAATGGGAAAAAATGTAACATAGCAGACAATATCGCTTACTGTTACGCTGTGAACCTGAAATAACGAGCATATATCATATGGAAATTATGTGTCAGTTTCTTGACAAACTGTTTGGCAGTATTATATACCCTCTAATGCTTTCCAAAGTTGTGAAGCCTTGGGAAGTGCTTATAGTTTTAGTTTAGTTTTAGTTATGTCATGTTCCGTAGATCATTTTCCCGATTATTTTATCGGTATGTTGTAGAACAAGTTAGATTACAAGATATATACACAAACATGAATAGTGCGGATATTAATATTACTGGAAGTTTTACTTCTACACATGCAACTACATTTAGAGGTACAATTTTGTTTTACCATTTCTGAAACTAAAACTCGTCCATGGAGTAGAAGGAGTTGTCCAAAGGAAATGATTTTAAGCTAGATTTAAAACTTGATCTGCTACCTGCCAGACACTTTATGTTGTTGGGCAAATGATCAAAGATTTTTGTTGCTGAATAATGTACTCCTTTTTGAGCAACTGACGGCTTCAATAACGGATAGGAAAGGTAATTTTTTCCTCTAGTGTTGTATGTATGTTCTTTGCGAATTGAGATGGATTATTTGTAGCGAATTTCATTAGCGAATATATGTACTCTGATGGTGCAGTTAAAATACCTAATCCTTGAAAAGGTGCCTACATGACGTCCTTGGGTGAACACCACTAATTATTCTCACTGCTCTCTTTTGTGCAATCGGTATTTTATGTCTAAGTGATGAGTTACCCCAGAAAACTATTCCATTGAGTGAAAATATGCAAAGTACGTTAGGAGGCTAATCTGTTTATTACCAACACTAGCAATTATACGAAGAGCGAAATAAGCTGAACTTAGTTGTTTGATAAGCTCAGTAATATGTTCAAGTTGACATCAACGTGAACATCTAAAAAGTTTGGAGAAATCTACCATGTTAACTGAGCCCTGTTCATGTGCTACATCAATTGTCCGTATGACTATTCGGTGTACAGAACTGGATGTAGTGAGTTTTTTCAAAATTAAGGGAGAGTCCATTTTCTGAGAACCACTTAATAATTCTTTGAAAGACATCCTTAACAATATCTTCAGCTGCTTTTTCTGGAATGGGGTTTATTATAACACACGTGTCATCTGCAGAAAGTACTAGTTCCGCTTGCTGAACGTTAAGTGGGAGGTCATTCACATGAATAAGAAACAGCTGAGGACCTAGAATTGAACCCTGTGTGACTCCTTTGTGATAACTCCCCATCACTAGAATTTTCCACCATCTCAACATTATTTGTGCTATTCAGCACAACTTTTTGCTTTCTGTTCATTAAGTACGATTCAAACCAGCTGTGTGTATAGCCTTCAATTCAATAAAACCTGAGATTTTCTAAGAGTGTGACATGATCCACACAGTCAAATGCCTTGGAGAGATCACAAAAAATACCAACTGGTGATAATTTGTTAATTAGGGCTTGTAATATTTGATGGGTAAACGTTTAGATAGAATTCTCAGTCGAGTAACCCTTCCGGAATCCGAACTGTGACATGCTGAGTAAATTATTTTCACTTAAATGTGAGACTACTCTTGAATAATAACTTTTTCGAATATTTTAGAAAATGAAGTCAGCAATGAGATTTGTCTATAATTATTTATATCACTCTTGTCCCCTTTCTTATGATGAGGTTTGACAATTGCGTATTTCAATCTGTCTGGAAAAATTCCCTGTGCCAGCGGTTGCAGCCAGCCAGTGTGGCCATGCGGTTCTAGGCGCGTCAGTCTGGAACTGCGTGGCCGCTACGGTCGCAGGTTCGAGTCGTACCTCGGCCATGGATGTGTGTGATGCCCTTAGGTTAGTTATGGGTAAGTAGTTCTAAGTTCTAGGGGACTGATGACTTCAGAAGTTAAGTCCCATAGTGCTCAGAGCCATTTGAACCAAGTTCCTTGCAGTACTCTGAAACATAGTTTTTAATGAGACCTTTGCTTCCTTGTTGGCCTATTGGACAAAAAAATTGATGTAACTGCATATAATCACGTGATTATGAAGAACTTTCCGCCTATGATGACTGAAGACTGCAGTGTCAGGCACTGCAATAGTTTGTGACCCCTGGGCTCTATCAAGGAGACTGGGCATTTCTAGACACCTATCCATTGCACCTCATCCTATGAACATTGGTGTGCCTCAGTTTGTCACTACAGTTGAGAACCATCTTGTTTAAACCTGGACAATCCTCGTGCTGATAGCTGCAATGATGCCCACAGGTGGAGCCCGCCCCCAGCCCTGGTGGCTGGCCTGTTATGGTGTGGGTGCATGGGGGCGGCTTCGCCCACAGCTCGGGCACGACGCGCGAATATGGACCAGACTACCTGCTGGCACATCAGGTCATCCTCGTCACCTTCAACTACCGCCTGGGACCGCTCGGTGAGTCTCACATCTCTCTCTGACTATAAAGACTGTGTCACAAGGAGCACGTTTTGCTATAAGCTTTCCCAATGGTGCACGAGACTGTTGGCTATAGTGGTGTGCAAGTAAGAGGACGGGTGGTGTGGCAGTGCACAGTGCCGAGGAGCAGTGTAGCACATGGTGCGCCAGCCAATAGCGTCGTTCTGCCACCTCTGGCTATAGTGAGCGGTTTGGGGTGCATTTGGAACATTTTGCATCATTTTTCATGTTAGTTTACGTCTGGTGAGGGTACATAGCCATTCCTGTGTTAAGTATGGATGACACACTGCCCGCCCAGTTGGCCATGCGGTCTAACGCACAGCTTTCCGGGCAGGAAGGAGCGCCTGGTCCCCAGCACGAATCTGCCCGGCGGATTTGTGTCGGGGTCCGGTGAACTGGCCAATCTGTGGATGGTTTTTAGGCGGTTTTCCATCTGCCTCGGCGGAAGCGGGCTGGTTCCCCTTATTCCGCCTCAGTTAAACTATGTCAGCGATTGCTGCGCAAAATGTACGCGTACACCACCATTACTACCACGCAAACGTAGGGGTTACACTCGTCTGGTGTGAGACGTTCCCTGGGGGGTCCACTGGGGGCTGAACCGCACAATAACCGTGGGTTCGGTGTGGGGCGGTGGGGGGTGGGGGGGGGGTGAAGTGGACTGTGGTAGTCGTTGTGGGGTTGTGGACCACTGCGGCTGTGGCAGGGACGGAGCCTCTCCATCGTTTCTAGGTCCCCGGTTAACATACAATACAATACAATGGATGACACAGAGCATACATGACAAATATTGTGTTAAGAAGCGACAGCAATAGTTTCTCGAGCATGTAAGTGTATTGGTGGAGAGTCAGAAGCAGAAACAATGGCCTATTATGGTGATTAATCAAAGTACCCCCAATTGCTACAGAAGGTTTTATGTCATCTCATTGTCTCTGTACACCTGTACAATGTGAGGCAAGGAGAGGACGTTGTTTGGTGGCTGGTATCCTCTTTCTATAACACAAGCTGCATGCATATATTAGCTGGGTTCTTTATTCCTAAGAATAAGAAATCTACTTAAGATAGTCATTATGGTATGAGCTCGCTGTAATAGTCCACGTTAGCCTCACTGCTGGTGAAGTACAAGTCTGCTATGTGTTCTGATCGCTATGAGCGGCCTGATTCTGAGCTAGTGGTGGGGCTAACTGCTACTGCGACTCCCACAGGGCTGTGACTGATGACAGATTGGATCACTCTGTGCGACAGACTCGGCTTCACTCGATGTGGCGACCGAGAGGGCGCTGGCGGCACGTTTCCTGTGAGCCTATCATTGGCGTCTATCGATCTTCTCACAACCTCTATACCACATGGTGTGCTGGCGCCAGCACCGTAGGCAACAGCTGGAGTTTGTGGCGTGGAAAGAAATAGAGAGCACACTGGCGGCGCCACAAAGTATGCCCCATCCCTCTCTGCACAGAACTGTTCATGCAGTCACATGTGTACTTGCACACCACTACGAGGTGCATTCAAGTTCTAAGGCTCCGATTTTTTTTCTCCGGACTGGAAAGAGATAGAAACATGCGCATTGTTTTAAAATGAGGCTGCGTTCATTGTCAATACGTCCCAGAGATGGCAGCACCGTACGGCAGATGGAATTTTACCGCCAGGGGCGAGAATGAGAACTGTTTTAAATACTTAAAATGGCGACGTTTTCCTTACTTGAACAGCGTGCAATCATTCGTCTTCTGAATTTGCGTGGTGTGAAACCAATTGAAATTCATCGACAGTTGCAGGAGACATGTGGTGATGGAGTTACGGATGTGTCGAAAGTCCGTTCGTGGGTGCGACAGTTTAATGAAGGCAGAACATCTTGTGACAACAAACCGAAACAACCTCGGGCTCGCACAAGCTGGTCTGACGACAGGATCGAGAAAGTGGAGAGAATTGTTTTGGGGGATAGCCGAATGACTGTTGAACAGATCGCCTCCAGAGTGGCATTTCTGTGAGTTCTGTGCACACAATCCTGCACGACGACCTGAAAATGCGAAAAGTGTCATCCAGGTGGGTGCCACGAATGCTGACGGACGACCATACGGCTGCCCGTGTGGCATGTTGCCAAGCAATGTTGATGCGCAACGACAGCACGAATGGGACTTGCTTTTCGTCGGTTGTGACAATGGATGAGACGTGATGCCATTTTTCAATCCAGAAACAAAGCGCCAGTCAAATCAATCGAAGCACACAGATTCACCGCCACCAAAAAATTTCGGGTAACCGCGAGTGCTGAAAAAATGATGGTGTCCATGTTCTGGGACAGCGAGGGCGTAATCCTTACCCATTGCGTTCCAAAGGGCACTAGGGTAACAGGTGCATCCTACGAAAATGTTTTGAAGAACAAATTCCTTCCTGCACTGCAACAAAAACGTCCGGGAAGGGCTGCGTGTGTGCTGTTTCACCAAGACAACGCACCCGCACATCGAGCTAACGTTACGCAACAGTTCCTTCGTGATAACAACTTTGAAGTGATTCTTCATGCTCCCTACTCACCTGACCTGGCTCCTAGTGACTTTTGGCTTTTTCCAACAATGAAAGACACTCTCCGTGGCCGCACATTCACCAGCCGTGCTGCTATTGCCTCAGCGATTTTCCAGTGATCAAAACAGACTCCTAAAGAAGCCTTCGCCGCTGCCATGGAATCATGGCGTCAGCGTTGTGAAAAATGTGTACGTCTGCAGGGCGATTACGTCGAGAAGTAACGCCAGTTTCATGGATTTCGGGTGAGTAGTCAATTAGAAAAAAAATCGGAGGCCTTGAATGCACCTCGTATATCACGCAGAGGGGACTGCCAGCTTACAATGCTAGCCTGTCAGCCAAAGCTCCCACACAGTGTGACATCTGCAGCAAGTTGTTTTGTGCAAGATATCTGTTGTAATAATTGGGTGTTTTCTCAGTGTATAAACACATCTCCTTATGTGCACTAACTGATCAATAACACTTTCTCTGCTTCACTGAGTGGCTATTTGCAGTAATTAAAATGCACTGTGAGGTTAAGTTCCAACTGCAGGCTACAGGTTCTGACGCCACGAGCCGACGAAACTCCTGACTGGCAAGTGCAGGTAGCATTCAAAGAACCTGTTAGTACTGGAGCTATCGTAGAAACACATGGCAAAGCTTCTTGCAAGCAAACAGCCCAGTACCAGCTTGGGAATCGACACGTGCATCATCAAGTACACTTAAGAACACGTCGTACTCTGAGTGACAAGGGCTTAAGCTGCTCAGTTTTCTACATTCTGCAAAGTGCGTGACTGCGGCTACTTTCTTGCTCTTTTTCTTCCTTAATGATCACGACTGTAGTTTGTGGATAAGGACTAATCATGCACCTCCGTGAGAGCTGTGTTTAAATACACTGAAGCGCCGAAGAAACTCGTATAGACATGTGTATTCATATTCACAGTTATGCAAACAGACATAATATGGCGCTGCGGTCGGCAATGCGTATATAAAACAACAAGTATCTGGCGCAGATGTTGCTACAATGGCAGTTTATCAAGATTTAAGAGCATTTGAACGTAGTGTTGTAGTTGGCGCACGAACGATGGGACACAGCATCTCCGAGGTAGCGATGAAGAGGGGATTTTCCCTTACGACCATTTCACGAGTGTGCCGTGAAAATCAGGAATCTGGTAAAACATCAAATCTCCGTCATGGCTGCTGCCGGAAAATGATCCTGCAGGACCAACGACGACTTAAGAGAATCGTTCAACATGACAGAAGTGCAACCCTTCCGCAAATTGCTGCGGATTTCAACGCTGGGCCATCAAGTGTCAGCGTGCGAACCATTCAACGAAACATCGTCACTATGGGCTTCGAAACCGAAGGCCCACTCGTGTACCCTTGATGACGGCACGACACATAGCTTTACGCTTCGCCTGGCCCGTCAGCACCGACATTGGACTGTTGATGACTGGAAATATGTTGGCTG
This sequence comes from Schistocerca piceifrons, assembly GCF_021461385.2. Lineage (NCBI taxonomy): Eukaryota > Metazoa > Arthropoda > Insecta > Orthoptera > Acrididae > Schistocerca > Schistocerca piceifrons. The sequence goes on from NC_060142.1 coordinate 115,574,589, forward strand.
GTCGAACGAGCCTCGTATCAAATTGTATCGAGCTGATGAACAAGCTCGGGTATGGAGACAACCTCATGAATCGCTGGACCCTGCATGTCAGGAGGGGCTGGTAGAGGCTCTGTCACGGCGTGGGGCGTGTGCAGTTCGAGTGATATGAGTCCCCTGATACGTCTAGATACGACTCTGACAGGTGACACGTACGTAAGCATCCTGTCAGATCACCTGCATCCATTCATGTTCATTGTGCATTCCGACAGAATTGGGCAGTTCCAGCAGAACAATGCGACACTCCACACCTCCAGAATTGCTACAGAGTGGCTCTAGGAACACTATTCTGAGTTTACACATCCGCTGGCCACCAGATTTTCCATATACGAACATTATTGAGCATATCTGGGTTACCTCGCAACGTGCTGTTCAGAAGAGACCTCCACCCCTCGTACTCTTACGGATTTATGGACAGCCCTGCAGGATTCATGGTGTCAACTCCCTCGACATTAGTCGAGACCATGCCACGTCGTGTTGCGGCACTCCTGCGTGCTGGCGGGAGCCCTACACGATATTAGACAGGTTGTCTCTTTGGCTCTTCAGTGTCTTCACAAGACTGACACGCAATGGACAGAAGGACTTTCGTAGGCTCCATCGTGAACACTGTTTCTTGGGTTTTCCTAAAGAGAAGATAAACAATTTCGGTTCTACTCCCTGCCTACTACTTTTTAGGAACGTTCACTGTAGGCGTTTACAGCTCAACAAACTTGTGGCCATTTGTGTCACTCATTTGGATATGCTAATTGTCCTCTGTTAGATCACGTGAGGGTGCCAAACATATATGCAACACTCCAGTATACATTGTAAAAGCTATTTGTAATCCATCTCTTTCACCGCTCTTTTGCACAAAGATATAACAGTAGATACGTTGGTATCATACATATGCTGCCTAATAATGTGGGTTACAGCAAAGTATTTTCCGCTTAGTTAATATCAGACTCATAAAATTCTTTAACTGTTATGCACGAAGTAAATAGCTGCGTGGATGAACACTCATCACACTTGCCGTAAATGCACTAAGGAAAACAAAATAAATGCCTCTTCCCATTCAGAACAGATGTGGTCAACAAAACTTAGTTAAGGTAATTTATTAATTTATTCGTCACAGCTGGCCGGAGTGGCCGTGCGGTTCTAGGCGCTACAGTTTGGAACCGACCGACCGCTACGGTCGCAGGTTCGAATTCTGCCTCGGGCATGGATGTGTGTCATGTCCTTAGGTTAGCTAGCTTTAAGTAGTTCTAAGTCTAGGGGACTGATGACTTCAGATGTTAAGTCCCATAGTGTTTAGAGCCATTTGAGCCATTTTTTGTTAAGAAACTTCCCGGCAAATTAAAAATATGAGGCTGGTGCGTAAGTTCGTAGCGTTTTTGTTTTGCATATTGGTATTCCGGTTACTACGGGTTCATTTATCGTTTGTCATTTTTTATTTGTAGTTCACTGTTGCTATTTGAGTTTACACATTGTCATTTTTTCATTTGGAGATAGTAAATTGATATGTGGACGTTAGAAAATGGAGTGCCAGGTGGAGAAAGTGGGACATTTTCGACATACACTGAGGTGACATAAGTGGTGGGATAGGAATACGCAGATGGCAGTAGTATCGCGTACAAAAGGTATAACAGGACAAGGCATTGGCGGAGATGTTATTTGTGCTCAGGTGATTCATCTGAAAAGGTTTTCAACATTATTAAGGCTGCACGGCGGGAATTAACAGACTTTGAATGTGGAATAGTTGTTGAAGCTAGACGCATGGGACATTCTATTTCGGGTATCGTTAGGGAATTCAGAACCCCTCTACAGAGTCAAGAGTGTGCCAAAATACTAGATCTGAGGCATTACCTCTCACCACAGACAACGCAGTGGCCGACGGCCTTCACTTAACGATCGAGAGCAGCGGCGTTTGCGTAAAGCTGTCAGTGCTAACAGACAAGTAACACTGCCTGAAATAGGCGCAGAGATCAATGTGGGACGCACGAAGAACGTATCCATTAGAAGAGTGCGGCGGAATTTGTCGTTAATGGGTTATGGCAGCAGACGAACGACACAAGCGCCTTTGCTGACAGCACATCACTTGCAGCGCGTCTTGTGGGCTCGTGACCATTTCAGCTGGACCCTAGATGACTGGAAAACCGTGGCCTGATCGGAAGAGTCCCGATTTTCAGTTGGTAAAAGCTGATGGTAGGGTTCTAGTGTGTCGCAGACCCCACGAAGCCATAGACCCAAGTTGTCAACAAGGCACTGTGCAAGGTGGTGGTTGCTGCACAGTGGTGTGGACCATGTATACATGGAACGGACTGAGTCCTATAGCCCAACTGAACTGATCATTAAGTTCGGCTACCTGAATACCATGTTGCAGCCATTCATGGACTTCATGTTCCCAAACAATGATGTCATGCAACTGGGCCATTGTTGTTCGCCACTGATTTGAAGAAGATTCTAGACAATTCGAATGAATGATTTGGGCAGCCAGATCGCCCGACGCGAATCCCACATTTGTGGGACATAATCGAAACGTCAGTTCGTGCACAAAATCCTACACCATCAATACTTTCGTAATTACGACTACAAAGGCAGTATGGCTCAATATTTCTACAGGGGACTTCCAGCGAATTGTTGAGTCCATGCTACGTCGAGCTGCTGCACTACACTGGCTAGGAGGCCCGACACGAAATTAAGAGGTATCCCATGACCTTTGTCACCTCCGTGTATTCTTGTAAAATTTGTGGTAAGATAATACGGGACCAAACTGCTTACACACTATTTAATCTAACTTTAACTTACGCTATGGACAACACTTACGCACAGACACCCATGCCCGAGGGGGGGGACTCGAATCTTCGACGGGGGGAGTCGCGCGGACCGTCACAAGACGTCCTAGACTGCGCGGCTACCCCGCTTGGCTAGTGTATTCTTCTGTTTCAACTCAGTAGAGGGGTGAGAGCAGAGGATGCAGCCAGAAACATTTGCACCATATATGGGGACAATGGCACTGGACACAAAACGGCAAGAAAATGGTTTTCTCGTTGTAAGGATGAACATTTTGAGATTAGTGATTCTCCACGTTCAGGAAGACCTTCGGGATTTGAAGATCGATTAAACGCATTAATCCACAATGATCCACGTCAGTATACTACTGGCAGACGTGATGACCTGCGATCATTCCACCATCGTGAAACACTTCCATGCAATGGGAAAGGGTCAAAAATTGGGTGTATGTGTACCGCATGCTATAAGCCAAAATTACAAAAATCAGTGGGTGGCCATATTTGCATCTCTGCTTGCTGGTCATCAGATGGTTCGTGACCAACACCGACCAATCCTGTCCTGTATCGCTACTGGTGACGAGAAATGGTGTATTTATGCTAACGTAAGGGGAAGGAAGGAATGATTGAGCCCAAACAAAGCAGCAACTCTTCGTACGAAGAGCGTGCATCTATAAAGATAATGTCATGCATCTGGTGATATAGCGACAGTGTGGTGTACTACGAATTGCTTGCCCGTGGTGTAATCATCGCTACTGATATTTGTCAACTACCGGGACGTTTTGCAGACGCAGTCCAAGAACAACGACCAGGAAGACTGCGTGCAGTGATGCTACTCCACATAACGCCCGCCCGCATCCTGCTGGACCGACAAAAAACACCATACAGGAGTTCCAACAGTCCACGGGTGTACTGCCGGTTAGTATTATCCAACGGGCACAATATTTTGGCGATCAGACTTGTCGCCATCAGTTCGTCAGCGCACCTGACGATGGCGACATCTCTGATAACCGAAATATTGTGGCCGTTGGACACTATGAACCGGCAGTACACCCGTGGACTGTTCGAGCAAGAAATACGCCGGGAGAAAATGAAGAATCACACCATACAGGAATTGGTTTGGGAAGTCATTCCGCACACACCTTATTCAACTTTCCCACTTAGATTTTCACCTTTACCGCTCTCTACGGAACAACATTCGAGGAACTTCCTTTCGGAATGAAAAAGCGCTCCGAACATGGCTCGACGATTTCTTCGTCTTAAAACCACGTGATTTTGTCAGTATCGAACTTGAAAAGTTATCCAAGCGTTGGCGGACTGTTGTAAATAGTGAAAAAGATACAATTTTGATAACTAAAGTCTTTGTCAGATGTCTGTTGCGTTTCTTAACATGAAAAAACGTTTCGAATTTATGCACCAACCCAATAGGTGCCGGACTGAGGCTCGAACTCGGGACCTTTGCCTATGACGGGCAACTGCTCTACCGACTGAGCTTCCCACACACAACATAACGGCTCATCCCCTCAGCGATACTACCGCCAGTTCACATTCACTGTCGCGTCCAGCTCATTACACACGTTACACATCTGCTTGTAGTGAATGTGCCGGCCGTAGTGGCCGAGCGGTTCTAGGCGCTACAGTCTGGAACCGCGCGACCGCTACGGTCGCAGGTTCGAATCCTGCCTCGGGCATGGATGTGTGTGATGTCCTTAGGTCAGTCAGGTTTAAGTAGTTCTAAGTTCTAGGGGACTGATGACCTCAGATGTTAAGTCCCATAGTGCTCAGAGCCATTTGAACCATTTTTTTTGTAGTGAATGTAATTGCAGTTACAACAGGAACATACAATATTAATGTAGCATCAGTGAACGTTAATTAACGAGCCGTTGCTCAGAAATGTGATGGTTTCAAGCCAAATGAAAATATATGTATGGGTGAGTTAATACAAGTCAGCATTTAGAATGCACTTGAAAAGAGCTCGCAACGAAAAGAACCCGAGTAACAGTTAATTATAACTAATAGTTTAACACTGATAGGAGAGCATAAGAAATTTTTTGTTACCTTTCACTTTAGATTTTTGTGTAAAGGTCCTGGTTTCGAGTCCTGGGATGGGCAATTTTCTAAACGTTTCTCAGTTTTGTTAATTATCTTCACATGACTCGACGTACCAAGGTGGCAGTTGTGTTGAAATCAATTATGCTCAATTTACAAAAAACTGTAAAAGTTTACTAAACTGGAAAAGTTTTTAATTACATAACGTTAAAGTCACTGGAAACTGAAACTTGCTGGCAGATTAAAACTGTGTGCCCGACCGAGACTCGAACTCGGGACCTTTGCCTTTCGCGGGCAAGTGCTGTGAGTACCGGGCGTGAGTCGTGCTTCGGTAGCTCAGATGGTAGAGCACTTGCCCGCGAAAGGCAAAGGTCCCGAGTTCGAGTCTCGGTCGGGCACACAGTTTTAATCTGCCAGCAAGTTTCATATCAGCGCACACTCCGCTGCAGAGTGAAAATCTCATTCTGGATTACTGGAAACTGTTAACTGAGTAACATGAAGCACGTTACTATGGATACCAATTATAGCCAAACACTGAGCTGTGTGGTAGTGTCTAAACTCAGATAACTTCATTATATTTGTCGTACATCGTACTCTACCCTCAAGTCTGCGAGCATACTATAGCAGCATCTGGTTGCTTAAATTAGCTGTATGTAAGATGTGACAGGCGCAAACATCCAAACACATACACACACACACACACACACACACACACACACACACAGGCGCGCGCGCGTTTGCTTCCTTTCACTGGTGCGCAATGCTGTGTACTTCATATTATTACGAATGACCTCTGGCTTTGTATAGCTTCAAGTCGAAGTCATTTCGTCCACCACATTTCCTCTTTCGTTATGACATAACGGATAAATCGCATTAAGATGTTATATCTGCCAGTTTTTTTTTCTTTATTGTGATTTCATTCCCCTGCAGGGGAGGGCTGTCAGCAGCACAATCCGCCGCTCTTCAGCCGAGTGACACGACAAATAAAACAAGAATAAAATGATACATACATAAGGAGATAAAAAAGGGGAACATAAAACAGAGTAAGGGGAGAAAATGGAAGTAAAAATACACTGACATGTAGACGTTCATTGGGGACAGTTAAAAAAGTCACCAGAAAGTTAAAAAACGCAGTTGGCGATTCTTAAAACACAGAGAAGACACTGGATGCGCATGCACAGGTTTAAAGTTGGCCACAGTATTAAAAACACTCCGAAACAACACACTTAAAACCCACTGGAGCACACACGACGAAGAATAAAACTGCCAGGTGGGACCTGCCGAGGGAAAGGTCAGAGAGGATGGAAAAGGAGGGGAGAGCATGGGGCAGCTGGGGAAGCGGCGGGATGAAGAGAGAAGGGGCAACCGTGGGTCCACGAAGAGGCAGGAGACACATGGGGCGGGAGAGGAAATATCTGCCAGTTTAAACGGTTCCTTATTGATAAAAAAAAAAAAAAATTCACTTTTGTCTTGAGGAACGTCTTGTCACTCAGTTCTATGTATTCAGCTTAATTTTGTTAGAATCCCATCTGCACGTGCTACCTTTCTGTGTCATTTAGTGCCCTCATAACCTACTTCCTTTAAATATACTACTGGAAAAAAACAACGAAAGACGACGTCGATTTGATCCAGTAACGGAATATGCCACCTGGAGAATAGTAGATGCACTGATAAAGGTTTCAACGTCGTCCGCCAACAGATAACGTAGTGGTATAGCTACCAGAGCGCCATCTGTATCCATCCTTGAAAAGGGAATGTTCACAGCCAGAATCCTCTTTGTGGTGCAAACGTGTGAAGCAAACAGGCAACCACGCCACGGAGACGCACTCGTGCTTCCTACAGCCAACTGAGCAAATTTAAAGAGGTCAAATTGCGGCTTTCAGAGTGGCTGGATAGTCCTTTCCGAGAATTGCCACACAAGCTCAATATGCCGCTTCAGTTGTGCAACGATGCTGGTATCAGTGGTCACGCGAACGTTCTCACACCTGTAGAAGTTCTGAAAGTCCACGCATTACAGACATCCGCCAGGATTGTCGTATTTTAAGGGCAGCGGTGGCAGATCCTACAGCTACCACAGCACAGATAAGAGGGCCTATGAGCCCAGACGTGTCAACACGAACTGTTGCTAGCCATTTATTAACTGTAGGACCACGGGCACGCGCATCTCTAGCCCGTCTTCCACTCACGCCACACCTTATGAATCTTAGAGGCCGATGAGACGTATAACGGCATTGCAGATCTTTATTTTCGTAGAATGCATTAAGGGCTTTGGATCTGACGTAACTCTGCGGGCATTACTTGTGAAATCTTTTAGTATGTCCCTCGAACGAATTTTTGTTGTTGAGACCGCAAAGCAGTCTGCTGCAGAATTATCAAGTTCTCAGTAGTGAATGCGGACCTTACCAGCAAAGTAGCGAGCGCAGACAGTTTTTGCCTGTTCCGTCGTTTTGTAACAGCACTGTGCTCAGAACGGCAGATAGCGAGGCGAGTTTCTGGAATCCTACCGCTTATCAGGTAAGTCTCTCGCCGTGCAGATCTCAGTAGGCGTTTCTTCTCTCACAGGCAGACTGGAAGGTGTCACGTTCCACCTGAACACGTGAAACTGATATTAACTCGCTAATCCGAGACGACTACAGATTCATACCTACTGAAGGACCAAAGAAACTGCTACACCTGTCTAATATCGTGTAGGGCCTCCATGAGCACGCAGAAGTGCCGCAACACAACGTGGCATGTACTTGACTAACGTCTGAAGTAGTGCTGGAGGGAAATGATACCATGAATCTTGAACGGCTGTCCACAGATCCATAAGAGTACGAGTGGGTAGAGGTCTCCTCTGAACAGCACTTTGCATGGCATCCCAGATATGCTCAATAATGTTCATGTCTGGGGACTTCGGTGGCCAGCGGAGAGTTTAAACTCAGAAGAGTGTTCCTGGAGCCATTTTGTAGCAATTCTGGACGTGTGCTTTGACCTGCTGGAATTACCCAAGTCCGTCGAAATGCACAATGGACATGAATGGATGCAGGTGATCAGACAAGATGCTTACGTACGTGTCACATATCAGAGTGGTATCTCGACGTATCAGGAGTCCCATAAAACTCCAACTGCACAAGCCCCACACCATTACAGATCCTCCACCAGCTTGAACAGTCGCCTGCAAGGTTCATGGATTCATGAGATTGTCTCCATACCCGTACACCTCCATCCCCTCGATACAACTTGAAACGAGACTCGTCCGACCAGGCAACATGTTTCCAGTCATCAACAGTCCAATGTCGGTGTTGACGGGCCAGGCGAGGCGTAAAGCTTTGTGTCGTGCACTCATCAAAGGTACACGAGTGTGCCATCGGCTCCGAAGCCTATATCGATGATGTTTCGCTGAATGGTTCGCAAGCTGACACTTGTTGATGGCCCAGCACTGAAATCTGCAGTAGTTTGCGGAAGGTTGCACTTCCGTCACGTTGAACGATTCTCTACAGTCGTGGTCGGTCCCGTTCATGCAGGATCTTTTTTCCGGCAGCAGCGATGTCGCAGATTCGATGTTTTATCGGATTCCTGATATTCACGGTACACTCATGAAATGGTCGTACAGGAAAATCCCTATTTCATCGCTACCTCGGAGATGCTGCCTACCATCGTTCATGCAGTAACCGATCTAACAACTGCGGTAGACACTTGTCTTATAAAGGCCTGCCTGTTTACATATCTCTGTATTTAAATACGCGTGCCTGTACCAGTTTCTTTGGATCTCAAGTGTATATCACATGAAATGAAGGGTGGCTGAAAACTATATATCCCAGAGGTTCCAAACCGAGACCACCTCCTTGAAACATTTGATTGTTTACTTTTTGCCAATTTCTTCTCGTATTCGTTGTTTTCTATGACGATAAAAATTAGTTTTGTGAAAATTTTTGTTATATATTAGTGCGACTCAAGGTGTTAATTATTTCTTACACTTTTACCACAATTTCGTGGTATGGCGTACTGAGGCGTTCAGAGCGCTGGGCATTTTCAAAGTCTACACGACCGTATTCTAAACGCTTATACCAGTCGTAAACCATTGTTTTACTCGTAGCAAACTCTCCAAAAGTAATATTTAACATTTTCTGCAGCTTATTTCGTTATTATAGTCAAATTTAATGTAAATCCATCACTCTGTTTTTATACAATAAGAATAATCGTCGAGACTATCAAAACACATGTAATATGTTTGAGAGCTGACAACAGACTAAATATCTGACATGGCTGAGACCATACGAATAATTTTCATAAGTGATTACCAACACACCTTGTTAAATCACTGAAATCGGACCAATGTAACGAGTGAAATTAAAAAATTCCCGTCACTGTTTTAACACAAATCGTATGAATATGGCAAGTTGTGTTTCTAGCGAGTGAATTTTCCTGAAGCACTGCTAATTCTTTGAGATAATTTAATATTGTTCCAGGAAAGTAATTATGTTTGAGATTGGGACAAGCTCTGGGATCCTGCAATAGACGGGCGTTAGCGATATGGGCCCACATTAATTGGCCGTGCACAATCTGTTGATGCGAGCAGATCTCTCTATATGTTGATTTTGCCAGGCTACATAGAGTACAGCCCAATCAACGAAGACCTAAAAAAGTCGACCGAAGGAAAAAACTCGTGTAGTCGCAAAGTATTTACAGTAGCAGGCTGGAGTATAATTAACAACATAATCAAAATCATAACCGGCGAACTACGTTAAATACCGTACAAGAAGGTCATATTAGTTTTTTCTGTTAGGCTAATAGTTTACGCGTTGCAATGGACGAAGAAATCGCCGATTATTAAAATAGTAACTTCCTGGCAGATTAAAACTGTGTGCCCGACCGAGACTCGAACTCGGGACCTTTGCCTTTCGCGGGCAAGTGCTCTACCATCTGAGCTACCCAAGCACGACTCACGCCCGGTACTCACAGCCTTACTTCTGCCAGTATCTCGTCTCCTACCTTCCAAACTTTACAGAAGCTCTCCTGCGAACCTTGCAGAACTAGCACTCCTGAAAGAAAGGATATTGCGGAGACATGGCTTAGCCACAGCCTGGGGGATGTTTCCAGAATGAGATTTTCACTCTGCAGCGGAGTGCTAGTTCTGCAAGGTTCGCAGGAGACCTTCTGTAAAGTTTGGAAGGTGGGAGACGAGATACTGGCAGAAGTAAAGCTGTGAGTACTGGGCGTGAGTCGTGCTTCGGTAGCTCAGTTGGTAGAGCACTTGCCCGTGGAAGGCAAAGGTCCTGAGTTCGAGTCTCGGTCAGGCACACCGTTTTAATCTGCCAGGAAGTTTCATATCAGCGCACACTCCGCTGCAGAGTGAAAATCTCATTCAGGAAACATCCCCCAGGCTGTGGCCAAGCCATGTCTCCGCAATATCCTTTCTTTCAGGAGTGCTAGTTCTGCAAGGTTCGCAGGAGAGCTTCTGTAAAGTTTGGAAGGTGGGAGACGAGATACTGGCAGAAGTAAAGGTGTGAGTACTGGGCGTGAGTCGTGCTTCGGTAGCTCAGTTGGTAGAGCACTTGCCCGCGAAAGGCAAAGGTCCCGAGTTCGAGTCTCGGTCGGGCACACAGTTTTAATCTGCCAGGAAGTTTCATATCAGCGCACACTCCGCTGCAGAGTGAAAATCTCATTCTATTAAAATAGTGTTTTAATGGTACAAAATTAACGCATATTCTCAAGTGAAGTGGATTAGAAACAAATATTCAATATGCGTACCGCGTTTAAGTGCGTCTAAGTGTTAAGGGATAACTTGTGTTCTGAGGTGTAACAGTGTGTAAAGGGGTGGGGGGGGGGGGGGGGGGCGGACGTTACTCACCTGATGGCAATATAATTCACAGTGCGAAAGACACTTTATGATATATGCATGTTGAAACGCACATTGTGCAATTCTCAGCATACTTTCTTAGACCCAAAACTGTACTGCGAGTTTCTGTTGCCTGAGTGGGTATTTCTTGTGAGAGGCACTAGAACATTGTGGTGTTTAAAACTTACAGTTGGTGAGCAAGGCAACTGGTAAACGCGGTTGTTGTCCAAATCACCCCAACAGTTATTGCTGTCTGTGCGAGGATGCAACCTCAAAATCTCAGTGATTTACTTAAGGAGGCGTATGAACCGTATTTTATACTTATATGGATATCCATGTAAGTATATAGTTCTGCCAACACCGGCCATGACCTCCTTCTGTGCGGATGCACACGTATTCCCCGAATATTAAATTAGCAAATAATCTTATAAATAGAGATGGTGGCGTTTGTTTAAATTCTGCATGGAATCCTGCTGTCTCCTTTGTCAAAAGAGTTAATGCTACCACGACTGTTGACAGTTAATTACAATACCGATAACGTCTGACGTCGGTTTGTGATGGCACTAGTGTTTACTGTGTGTGTGTGTGTGTGTGTGTGTGTGTGTGTGTGTGTGTGTGTGTGTGATGTTTTTGGAGTTTCTCTCAAAACCGAGGCTTTAAATTCGCTTGCACACTGCGTACTTGCTGCAGTTTTGCCTTGAAAATGGTATGGTGAGCTCCTGTCGAAATATCGGCGGTTGTCGATGACCTCACCTGGGTGCATTTGAACGAAGCAGAAACAAATTGTATTTCTTGGACCACAAATAAGAAAACAGATGAAAACTTCAACATTTAACACAAAAGTCGCGAATATCGAATTAGTTGCTTGGTTCTCTTCCAAACCAGTTGTGAAGGGCTTTTTGGGCAGCAGAAGAGATGTTAAGTATCTTTCCGTTATGAATGATCGAGACAGCTATAAAAACATGGGGTGTAGAACGACACTTACAATTCACTTTATACACGTTGGACTCTTTTCCGAAAATTTGGGAGGCGTAATCGATGAGCAGTGTGAGTGTGCTTTCACGAGAGGCACACGTGCGGTGGAATACCTTTATCAAGGTCACTCGTACCCTTCGATGCTGGGAGACTACTGTAGTGGTCTTGTTTGATAGAGTGATGAAACTGCAAACAAAAGAACGACACAGTTGTCAAATTATTTGAATGTCAAAGAAGATCAAAGTTGAAAATATGCTGTGAAGTAATTTAGACCTTCTACTGGGATCACGTCCATATATACAAATTAAATGCATACATCTAAAAAGTTTTGAATCGCCCCAGTTCACAGAAATCCAGAAGATAGACGTTGACTGTGGATACTGTATCACAGACACAGTCCCTTTGACTGTTCAGAGATGTCACTAAACCCGACCAAAGATGTAAACAACCATGCATGAGTAGCGGCTATTAGACGGAGGGGGTCCGACAACCGAACAGTTCCAGTCATCCCATCAGGAAGGAGGTACACGGCTCGTAATATCCTCGTCTTATCTGTAGTTCAGCCATGCCTAGTCGGGTCCATCGTTTCCTTGTGCCACGAAGGGCTCTCAACAAGGGAAGTGTCCGGCGTCTCGCAGTGAACCAACGCGATGTTGTTCGGACATGGAGGAGAAACAGAGAAACTGTCGATGACATGCCTCGCTCAGGCCTCCCAAGAGCTACTACTGCAATGGACGACCGCTACCTACGGATTATGGTTCGGAAGAACCCTGACAGCAACGCCACCACGTTGAATAATGCTTTTCGTGCACCCACAGGACGTCGTGTTACGACTCAAACTGTGCGCAATAGGCTGCTTGATGCGCAACGTCACTCCCTACGCCCATGGCGAGGTCCATGTTTGCAACCACGACACCATACAGCGCGGTACAGAGGGGTCGCACAACATGCCGAATGGACCGCACAGGATTGGCATCACGTTCTCTTCACGGATGAGTGTCTAATATGCCTTCAACCAGTCAATTGTCGGAGACGTGTTTGGAGGCAACCAGGTCAGGCTGAACTCCTTAGACACACTGTCCAGTGAGTGCAGCAAGGTGGATGTTTCCTGCTGTTTTGGGGTGGCATTATGTGGGGCCGACGTACGCTGCTGGTGGTCGTGGAATGCGCCGTAACGGCTGTACGATACGTGAATGCCATCCTCCGACCGATAGTGCAACCATATCGGCAGTATATTGGCGAAGCATTCGTCTTTATGGACAACAATTCGCGACCCCATCGTGCAGATCTTGTGAATTACTTCCTTCAGAATAACGACATCGCTCGACTACAGTGGACAGCATGTTCTCCAGACATGGACCCTATCGAACATGCCTGGGATAGACTGAAAAGGGCCCACCAACCACTCTGAGGGATGTACGCCGAATCGCCGTTGAGGAGTGGGACAATATGGACCAACAGTGCCGTGATGAACTTGTGGATAGTATGCCGTTGACGAATACAGACATGCATCAGTGCAAGAGGAGGTGCTACTGGGTATTAGAGGTACTGGAGTGTACAGCAATCTGGACCACCAGCTCTGAAGGTCTCGCTGTATGGTGGTACAACATGCAATGTGTGGTTTTCATGACGAATAAAAAGGTAGGAAATGATGTTTACGTTGATCTCTCTTCCAGTTTTCTGTACATGTTCCAGAACTTTAAGAACCGAGATGATTCAACACTTTTTTGATGTGTGTAGTATTGAGTTCTACAGTTCTGAAGACGTATTTCTTGTTTGCTTTAATTCTGTCAATGTTCGCCAGTGCAGTATTTTTATCCTGCTGTGTAGCTAGAAAATGTGATTTGACAGAGAAAAAAAATTTTACAGGTGAGTCCAGCATCCCCAAAATTATGTAAATCTACACACTTACAAAACAGATGCAGAAATTTTTTTAATTTGCTCACTAGTGTTATTAGTGTCGTCTCTGAACTTCGGACAGATACATACGTTCTCTTCTTAGGTTTCCCTTTACGCGATGTTAAGTTACAATTGAATCCTGCGCAAAAATTTACGCTCGCAGATTTACAAGGTCCCTCCTCCCTCTCCCCAACGCCCCCCCCCCCTTCCCCTCGCATCCCGCCTTCAAAAGGACGTGTATGTAGTATACTTTCCAGAAACCATTCGTTTCCAACGTATAATATTCCTGGAAACACGTTTTCGTCTGAGACAGCGCCCTCAGAAAGCCTCTCGAATCGCTGTACGATGCCTGATACACGATACTGGCTCACCGTGACAGAACGTTCGAAGTTGACGTCACGATGTCTGTCATCGGATGTAAGGCGAGCTTAACTCCATCTGGTGTGACACCAGTTCATTGGCATTAGCTAAGACCGTGACACTACCCACATGTGATTCGACGAGGAAACCGGATGCGTCCGGTCATCGGTTGCTACAGCCTGTGCTCTGACTACGAGTAAACACCCATCCACCACTCGAATGGGCGCTGCGTACACTGCAACTCTGCCATTTGTGGGGAGTGATGTGGATAATAAGTCGTCACCTGTATTGTTTACTGGCATGCTATTTATTTATATTGTGCTTGGACTACGACTAAAAAAATGCTCTCTTTCACAGTTTCCTAATACAAGTCCCACTAAACCATTGTACGTTCTCTTAAATAGTATTTTAACACGATAAGAATTTACAAAGTAAAGAACGATACAAATACACTATTATGTTTTGAACTGACGTTGCGACACTGTTTCAAAATGTTCTGAACACTATGGGACTTAACATCTGAGGTCATCAGTCCCCTAGAACTTCGAACTACTTAAACCTAACCAACCGAAGGACATCACGCACAACCATGCCCGTTGCAGGATTCGAACCTGCAGCCGTAGCGGTCGCGCAGTTCTAGACTGAAGCGCCTACAACCGCTCGGTCACACCGGCCGGCGTTGCGACACTGTCTGCTCGTTATACGATGGCTTCCAAAAGGGAAGAGAGAATGAAGCAGTGCTTTTCTTTTTCTTATCCGAAGATCAAAGTTTTTCAGATCAGAATTGAAGCTACGTCCAATGTTTCCTTGTTTCCGTGCCATAATTAATCAAGCGTACCTTCACTGTGACAGTCAGGACATGTTCATATTCTGATATTCGTCGCTTTCATGTCTGTCGTCATGTTTATCTATAAGGCCACCCTTCATCAGTTTTGCCTTCACTGGCCTACGCCCGTTCTGATGCAGTTCAGGCTCCTCCAAATTTTTAGTCTCAAGTTCTCGTCTCTGGGCATTTCCTGTAGCGGAGGGTAGTCGCCTGAAACTCAGCATTTTCTGTGTTCTAGAATCTCTTGCGACATTTAGGTCTTCCAGGGCCACAGGAGAAAGTGGCATAGAGGCTGAATTATCAAAATTTGGAGGAAAAAAAGAGACGGCTGTTAATGACTAAATAAAGGAAACGTCGATAAAGGAAGAAATGCCTAAGGAGTAGAATATGGGAATAATCTGCTCATTACATAAGGAAGGTGATAAGGAGGTACAATGCGTAAAATTTGTCTAGTAAGATTTTAGCCGCTGGGCTAGAATACCGGGTGATAAGGATACTGGGAGATTATCAGGCCGTATTTAGGCGAAACAGGTCTACAGTGGACCAGATATTTTTACCGAAATAAGTGCTAGAGAATATGAATATGGCAGGCGACTGCATCAGTTATACGTTGATTTTAAGCAAGTATACGACCAAAGAATAGAAAAGTTTAAATATCTAGGTTCATCGTAACAGAAATTAACGGGTGAGCAGTAGAAAGTCAAGAGAAAATGGGAAGTGGAGACCGATGCTATTGTTCCTAGCAGAAAATATTCAAGTTCAGATATGTAAGGAGGAGCACAAAAATGAGAATAAATTTGACTATATTAAGACCTACAGTAACGTATGCATGCTGACTACAAAGGATGAAGACTGATTATTGAGATGGAAAAGGAATATTTTGAGAAAGATCCCTGGGGCAGTGAGGGAGGGAGGAAGCTGTAGAATAAGGACAAACGTTGAACTACAGACACTTTTTGGATAGGTGAATATTGTAGTGGAAATCAAACAATTACAAGAGCTGGTCATGTAAGAGAAGGCCAGCTACCCTGTTAAAATCAATAAATCAAGAGAAGGCCAGAAACTTGTAGCATTTATAGGAAAACCCGAGGGAAGAAGGAGATGAAAAAGACCAGGGAAAAGGTTGCTTGAAGATATGGAGGAGGACGGTTTGAGTACCAGTGGTTCGTCTGAAACCGGCATTTTATTAATTTTTTTGTAAGCACCAGTGTCTTTCGTATGAAACCACCGATGCTGTAGCAGGACAGAGACATCTAGTTGTACGCTGCGGTACTTCTACAATGTAGTCTGTTGTAGTTGACAGCGCCGAGACTGTGTTACGTTACTGTATGAGGTGTTCATTTTAACTGATGACATTGAAAAATCTCGAGAACTACACATCGGATCAATAAAAGTTATTTCCAATTTGTTTGTCTCTGCGAGGGACATCCAACGGTACCAAACTAGACCTGCCACCCCTCCCCTCCTGTGTGGAGTGGCCGAGCGGTCTAGGGGCGCCATGTCACGGACTGCGCGGCCCCTCCCGCCGGAAGTTCGAGTCGTCCCTCGGGCATGGGTGTTTGTGTTGTTCTTGGGATAAGTAAGTTTAAGTTAGTTTAAGTAGTGTGTAAGACTAGGGACCGACGACCTCAGCAGTTTGGTCCCTTAGAAATTCACACACATTTGAACATTTGAATCCCTGAATGAGATTTTCACTCTGCACCGGAGTGTGCGCTGATATGAAACTTCCTGGCAGATTAAAACTGTGTGCCCGACCGAGACTCGAACTCGGGACCTTTGCCTTTCGCGGGCAAGTGCTCTACCATCTAAAATACCCAAGCACGACTCACGACTCTTCCTGACAGCTTCAGTTCTGCCAGTACCTCGTCTCCTACCTTCCAACCTTCACAGAAGCTCTCCTGCGAACCATGCGGAACTAGCACTCCTGGAAGAAAGGATATAGCGGAGACATGGCTTAACCACAGCCTGGGGGATGTTTCCAGAATGAGATTTTCACTTTGCAGCGGAGTGTGCGCTGATATGAAACTTCCTGGCAGATTAAAACTGTGTGCCGGACCGAGACTCGAACTCGGGACCTTTGCCTTTCGCGGGCAAGTGCTCTACGAACTGAGCTACCCAAGCACGACTCACGGCCCGTCCTCACAGCTTTACTTCTGCCAGTACCTCGTCTCCTACCTTCCAAACTTCACAGAAGCTCTCCTGCGAACCATGCGGAACTAGCACTCCTGGAAGAAAGGATATTGCAGAGTTTCATATCAGCGCACACTCCGCTGCAGAGTGAAAATCTCATCCTGGGAACTTCCTCCAGGCTGTGGCTAAGCCATGTCTCCGCAATATTCTTTCTTCCAGAAGTGCTGGTTCTGCAAGGTTCGCAGAGGAGCTTCTGTGAAGTTTGGAAGGCAGGAGACGAGATACTGCCAGAAGTAAAGCTGTGAGTACCGGGCGTGAGTCGTGCTTCGGTAGCTCAGATGGTAGAGCACTTACCCGCGAAAGGCAAAGGTCCCGAGTTCGAGTCTCTGTCCGGCACACAGTTTTAATCTGCCAGGAAGTTTCATTTGAATCACTCTCCGTGCGTGGAGGGGCGAGGGAGGGTGCAACTTTGAAATCTTCAGTGGGAACCCCGGTTTCTTATTACCGATTACGATTCTATGGCAAAATTTACAAATATTTTGTCTGAAGAATTTTCTTTGTTTCGCCGAAGATGCCGCTGTAATCGGAAGAACAGAAATTGGTACACAATCTTAATTTAGGACAGGCTACTCAGTGGCCCTTGAGTATCCAGTGGCACAGGCGACTTGCTACGGCGCCCTTCCGAAATCCCAGCTTGTGATCCGTTTCTAATTATCTTGCCTCCGACAGGTCGTTAAACCATATTCCTTTTTTCTTTTGTGTTAAATAGTCTATAATTATTTTGCAAGATGGTGCATTTCCTGATTCGAGGATAGTGCTGGTATTTGCGGCACACATGTTTCACAGCGTTTAGTCTCTTGCCACGTACGGGGAATTGATTGTAAAATTATCGATATATTGAGAAATATCTATTGCTAGTCTTAGTTGACCATGAGTTGCTATCTGACTTAAGTTGGCTCTGTTTAAACGCGCGGTTATGCCCCCAGTATCATTTGCATCGAAATTATCATTACACTCTAATTATTAAACAAACATATGGTGATTGCTAGATACGAAATCAATAATGCGGAGATTATCATATGATACCAAATTAAGATTTATTCATAAAACAGGATGAACAATATTTGTAGCCTAACATGACAATCCAATACACTCGCTAACCTAACTAGCCTATCATTGGCACAATGCATCCTCTTTTCCTAACTATTTAACACTGAACCCGCAAGTGACTCTATTGAAGTTCTGCCTGAACGGACACACACTCAGAGAGCGCCAGTCAAAGAGCTAGCGAAATACGAGCTCATTTAGAATTACAGTGCCCTACTCTCGCTGAGGATTGCTAATATCACCGTAATTCTCCGTGACGATTACGACGGCCGGTCCAGCCAACGTCCTGATGCCGTCTTTCCCGTGAGCGAGCTTGGCTTTAAAATCCAACGTGGACGTGTTCAATTGCAGAGTCCGTCACGAGTCAATACTCAAGCTGCTTGCGCATATGCCAAGAGTAGTTGGTCGACTCAAGTGCGCGGCAGCAAAGGCACACTTCAGATTGCATATGAACACCATAAGTTAGTACAAATCTGTTTCTCTCCTCAGAGGAACAGATAATGCTACGTGTGTGGAGTCGTATGCTCTACACTATTCAGACTTGGAGAGTAACCACTGGACTCAATGCCGGTAATTTCTCCAACCTACTTCTCTCCACGCTCTCCAAGTACTGCAGCCATACACCGCGACTGCTCTATTCCACTGCCGACCCCAAGAGTCCACCTTCAGAGTTTTTGCAAACCTGGCCGTTCTTCGCAGCATGGGTCCATGCGCGTTGGTACCCAATCACGACACATACTGCCATGTATCCGTGCGTGTTTGTACCCAAACACGACACAGAATTCTCCCCCGAATAGTGTTGCCGCCAAACTTTTAATATGTATCTCTACGCGCTCTACGCCAATCCCGTCACAGTCTACCGCAAATTTTCCACTGTGGCGCGAAATCGTCTTTCTCTCTTCCGCATATAGCTCCTCCTCACTTCCTGTTGTGATGGCCCAGCCTCTCCCAACGTCTCTGGTGGTCTGAAGTGCCAGCCGACAAAGGGGCCGGGTGCGGCCATCCCATTAGTTTGACATGACGTAAACACCTTCCTTAGGGGTTCTGACCGTGTTCCAGCCTCTGCGGCCATCTCGTTAGTTTGACATGACACACACAACTTCCTTTTCTGTGCCCATTCTCTCCTACCGGTGGGCCAATTATTAGTACTGATTTAGCATCATGTAAGGTGCAAAATCTGCTACCTTACACTCTTACAACCTGCCATCGCGTTCCCGTACCCTCCCCTCGTGTATAGATCTTTCACATCCACTGGGAATATACAGGCACATCTGTTGTTGCACGGTGGGCGGGGGGGAGGGGGGGGGGGGGGAGGACACAGGGACTCGCTGGCCACAGTAAACGCGCTCGTGGAAAGCTGCCGCGCCGCGCCGCCTGGCGCCATGGGTCACGTTCCCACGGCTCCTCATTGGCGCAACGCATTCCTTTCCAGTCATATAACGCCTGTCGTGCCTCTTGTTTAGTAGAGATGCGCCAACTTGTTCATCTCTGGTACCTAGTCCACTGGTGGCCACTCCTCTAAAACCCGTTCATTATTACTCGTTCACCGTTCCTTTTCTTATCTAATTGTGGAATGCAGTATTGGTTTTTAAAAGTCGAAATGGAAAATTAGACTTACAGCACCTAATAACAAGAGCACATGCTGCATGGGAACCGGGGGGGGGGAGGCGGGGGAGGAGAGTTGGGGAGAGAGGAGACAGCTGACTTTAGAATAGTAAAGTGATTTGGAGACTTCATGATAAACGGATAAATATCTTCTTCTGAATGATACAACATACACACGTACATTCACGGTTCTGGGTACAATTTGGTATTAGTCAGTATCCATTACATGTCGCACACCTTTATTCAGATTGGTATATATATATATATATATATATATACCCAGAACAGTGAATGTACGTGTGTGTGTTGTATCATTCAGAAGAAGATTTATATATATATATATATATATATATATATATATATATATATATATATATATATATATATATATATCAAAAAAAGTTTTCCATCACCCAAGGTTCCCAGAACCCCTGAAGACAGATGTTGACTGTGGGTATTGTATCACAAACACATTCCCTTTGACTGTTCAGAGATGCCTCTAAACCCACCGAAAGATGTAAACAACCATCCATGAGCAGCGCCTATTAGACGGAGGGGGGTCCGACATCCGATCAGTTCCAGTCATTCCACCAGGAACGGGATACACGGCTCGTGTTATCTGTGTTCAGACATGCCTAGACGGTCAGTACCGCGGTTCGATCGACTCCGCATTGTTACTTAGTGTCAGGAAGGGCTCTCAACAAGGAAAGTGTCCAGGCGTCTCGGAATGAACCAAAGCGATGTTGTTCGGATATGGAGGAGATAGAGAGAAACAGGAACTGTCGATGACCTGCGTCGCTCAGGCCGCCCAACGACTACTACTGCAGTGGATGACCGCTACCTACGTATTATGGTTCGGAGGAATCCTGACACCAACGCCACCACGTTGAATAATGCTTTTCGAGCAGCCACAGGACGTCGTGTTACGACTCATACTGTGCGCAGTGGGCTGCATGATGCGCAACTTCACTCCCATGGCGAGGTCCATCTTTGCAACCACGGCACCATGCAGCACGGTACTGATGGGCCTAACAACATGCCGAATGGACCGCTCAGGATTGTCACCACGTTCTCTTCACCGATGAGTGTTGCATATGGCTCCAACCAGACAATCGTCGGAGACTGGAGGCAACCCAGTCAGGCTGAACGCCTTAGAGATACTGTCCAGCGAGTGCAGCAAGGTGTACGTTCCCTGCTGTTTTTGGGTCACATTATGTGAGGCCCAAGTAGGCCACTGATAGTCATGGAAGCTGTACGATATGTGAATGCCATCCTCTGACCGATAATTTAACCATATCGGCAGCATATTGGCGGGGCATTCGTCTTCATGGACGACAATTCGCGATCCCATCGTGGACCTCTTGTGAATGAATTCCTTCAAAATAACGACATCGTTCGACTTAAGTGGCCAGCATATTCTCCTGACATGAACCCTATCGAACATGCCTGGGATAGATTGAAAAGGGCTGTTTATGGACGGCATGACCCACCAACCACTCAGAGATCTACGCTGAATCGCCGTTGAGGAGTGGGAAAATCTGGACCAACAGTGCCGTGATGAACTTGTGGTAATATGCCAAGACGAATACAGGCATGCATCAATGCAAGAGGAGGTGCTACTGGGTATTAGAGGTACTGGAGTGTACAGCAATCTGGACCACCACCTCTGAAGGTCTCGCTGTATGGAGGTACAACATGCAATGTGTGGTTCTCATGAGCTATAAAAAGGGCGAAAATGATATTTATGTTGATCTCTATCCAATTTTCTGTACAGATTCCGGAACCGAGGGGATGCAAAACTTACTTCCATGTGTGTATATACATAGTGAAGAGACAAATGAGAATTTGCACCTGAGTCTCCTGCTCACTAGGCAGACGCGCTAACCACTACGCCACCCTGGCAAAGTGGCTCTACACAACTGCATAGACTACCCTAGCACACCTCCTTCCTCAATCCAAATTTCCATTCATCCCTCAGCCCACTTTGTATTCCCCCCAAACAGCTTTGCAGAGGCTTTCCAACTATATGTGTCCTACAAAATATCAAAATGGGAAGTTAGACATACAATCACTAATAACAAGAGCAATACAGTTGGACAGCCTCTGCAATGCTGTTTGAGTTTAGGGGGAGAACCAAGTGGGCTGAGGCGTGAATGGGAATTTGGATTGATGAGGGAGGCGTGCTTGGGGAGTCAATGCAATTGTGAAAAGTCACTGTGCCAAGGTGGCGTAGTCGTTACTGCATCTGCCTAATGAGCAGGAGAACAGCATTTGAATCTTGACCTACGTACAAATTTTCATTTGTCACTTCATTCTGCATATATACACACACATCATAGACGTTTCAGACTTGAAAGATCTCTAGAATGATATAGTTTAATCTGATTGACACTTATTTCATAGCCCGCATCTCGTGGTCGTGCGGTAGCATTCTCGCTTCCCACGCCCGGGTTCCCGGGTTCGGTTCCCGGCGGGGTCAGGGATTTTCTCTGCCTCGTGATGGCTGGGTGTTGTGTGCTGTCCTTAGGTTAGTTAGGTTTAAGTAGTTCTAAGTTCTAGGGGACTGATGACCATAGATGTTAAGTCCCATAGTGCTCAGAGCCATTTGAACTTATTTCATACATCTGTCTGTATGGCTGGACATTATGCGAGTTCTGTGGTGTCACCGCCAGACACCACATTTGCTAGGTGGTAGCCTTAAATCGGCCGCGGTCCGTTAGTATACGTCTGACCCGCGTGTCGCCACTATCAGTGATTGCAGACCGAGCGCCGCCACACGGCAGGCCCCAGTTGTACAACCGACTTTGCTAGCGATGGTTCACTGACAAAATACGCTCTCATTTGCCGAGACGATAGTTAGCATAGCCTTCAGCTACTTCATTTGCTACGATCTAGCAAGGCGCCATTATCAGTTGCTATTGATATTGTAAAGAATGTACAGACAAGAGCTACGTTCAACATTAATGGATTAAAGTTAAGTATTCCACCATCTGCGTCCGTTTTTCTAAGTTCTAATTTCCTTGTCCTGTTCCAGACCTCACGCCAGCCTGCGTGAGCTTAAACGCGTGCCTTTCG
This sequence comes from Schistocerca piceifrons, assembly GCF_021461385.2. NCBI lineage: Eukaryota > Metazoa > Arthropoda > Insecta > Orthoptera > Acrididae > Schistocerca > Schistocerca piceifrons. The sequence continues at coordinate 115,597,237 of NC_060142.1, forward strand.
GCTTCCTCTATTAGGGTTGGCTCTCCTGCCAATCCACAACAAGTTCAGTAGGGAAAGATCAATTTTTTCTATGTGGGCACAGGAGAGAAATATGGCAGTGACACCCTCCATGTTTTCCCCTGGACAGGGTATGCACATGCCTACAACAACCAAGTGTTAGAATAGTAGATAACAATTCTAACATTAAAAAGATAGATTACTATTCACCATGTAGCAGACATGTTGAGTCACAGGCACAGCAAACACACACATTCACACAAATGCAACACTTGCACACATGACTTCTGTCTGTGGCTGCCTAGACCAGATTGTGAGCACCTCCACATGATGGGGGAAGCAAAAACTGTGGGTGCGTTGGTGGAACAGAAGGCTGCATAGCATTGTAATGCTGGAACAGGGAAGACAAGAAAGTAGGGTATATTGCACAATTCAGAAAAACTGGTTTTTAGGGTGGATCCAGATCGCACAGACTGTGATGCAGTCATTGAAGTGAGGAACGTCATGTTGGGCAGTGCGTTCAGCAACTGGGGGGGGGGGGGGTCCACCTGTTTCTTGGCCACAGTCTGTCAGTGGTCATTCATGCAGACAGACAGTATGTTGGTTGTCATGCCCACATATGCAACACAGTGGATGCAGCTTAGATTGTAGATCATATGACTGGTTTCACAGGTAGCCCAGTCTTTGATGGGATAGGTGATGCTTGTGACTGGACTGGATTAGGTAGCGATGGAAGCATGTATGATCTATTACAGGGATATGAGCCATGAGTCAAGGGGTGGGGAGTAGGGATTGTGTAGGTGTGGATGATATTGTGTGGGTTCGGTGGGTGGCGGAATACCACTGTGGGACGAGTGGGAAGGACAATGGGTACGACATTCCTCATTTCAGGGAATGATGAGTAGCAGTCGAAACCGTGGTAGAGAATATGATTCCTGGGTGGTATTGAGTCACGATGGGAATGCTCCTCTGTGGCTGGACAGAGCGGATTTGAGAGGTGTTGGGAGACTGGACCGATAAGGCATGGGAGATCTGTTTCTGTACAATATTAGGAGGGTAATTACAGTCTGTGAAGGCTTCAGTGAGACACTTCGAATACTTCGTGAGGGACTGCTCGTCACTACAGATGAGATGGCCATAGGTGGCTAAGATGTATGGAAGGGACTTCTTGGTATGGAATAGATGGCAGCTGTCAAAGTGGAGGTATCTCTGGTGGTTGGTTTGATGTGGACAGATGTACTGAGATAGCCATATTTGAGGTAGAAGTCAACAGACCAGGTAAATCAAATGAGGGAGGAGGTGTAGAGGTTCTGGAGGACTGTGGATAAGGTACCCCGACCCATGATCCAGATCATGTCATCAGTGAATCTGAGCCATATGAGGGGTTTATGATTCTTGGTCGTTAGGAACAATTCCTCTAGGTGGCCCATTAATAGGTTAAGATAGAATAGTGCCATGCAAGTGCCCATTACCATACCCCAGATTTGTCTGTAGATGATCCCTTACAAAGAATTGTGGATAAGGACAAAGTTTTTCATGGCGATCAGGAAGAAGGTTGTAAGTTTGGAATCTATTGGATATTGGGAAATGTAGTGTTCAATAGCTCCAAGGCCATGGGCATTCAGGATGTCAGCGTAAATGGAGGTGCCATCAACAGTGATGAGCAGTGCACTGTGTGGTAAAGAAACAGGAACTGTGGAGAGGCTTTATTTTTCTCCTTTCCTGATCCCCCACATCCTGTCTGCACCTAGCTGCCCTACCCTCTCTGCATCTCATCTCCATACGCTATCACAAGCAGCACTTTATCATCCCCCACCACCACCCTGCTATCCCTGTCCCTCCCAACCTTCTCCCTAGTCCCACCACCCAAATAGCTTCTTCCATCAAGCGCAGTTGCTCGCAGTGTAGCCTCAGAAGCCAGAGACAGTAGTCAGGTGTGTGAGTGTTGCATTTGCGTGAATGTGTGTATATTATCTTTTTGGGCAAAAGCTTATGTGTTTAACAATCTTTTCGTTGTGCCTGTCTGCAACTCAACATCTCCACCATATGGCCAGTAGCAATCTATCCTTTTAATATGTACTGTCATCATTACATCCTGGATGTTCCATTATTTATAAATTATAATAAATATTTTTAAAATCAGACCTCATTAAATGCCTCTGATGAAAACTTTTTCTTTGGTAGCACCTACACCACACCAATAAAAAACAAGTATATACAGGGCGATTTTTTTCCACTGTGTACAAACTTTAGAGATTGATCGATGAGCGGATATGGAACAAAAAATGTCTAATGAACTTATGTCTGGAAATGCATGGTTTCCATTGCAAGAGACCATTTATTTAATCTAACTTTGTTACAGAGATTGCAGTCTAATACTGTATCATGCAGTCACGGTTACAGTATATGTTAAAAATGGTTTCCATGTGCTCAATGCATGCGAGTATGCACTGTAGCATGTTCTGTCTCACACGTTCATATCAGCCAGACAGCATCGGAACAGTGTCAAAGGTAGCATGAGTACGCTGCTACAGTATCTCCACATCTGGAATGGGCTCTGCAAACATGATACTTTTGAGATGGCCCCATAACTAGAAGTGGCGCAGGTTGAGATCCAATGAATGAGCAGCCAATGCAACTGGCCGTCCCTCGTCCAATCCATTGACCAGGAAAAACACGATTGAAATGCATCTGGACATTAATGGCGAAGTGTGTTGGAGCACCATCATGTAGCAGCCACATAATCCATCGAATCATCAATGGAACGTTTCTCAGCAGGGGAGGCGATTCACCCACAAGAAACGCCAATAGTTCTGGCCTTTTAGGCGACGTGGAAGGAAGACTGGTTCCAAAATACGGTCGCCAATTATCCCGGCTCACACATTCTGGTTGCACAGATGCTGATAATTTGTTGTCGCCATACCATGGGAGTTCTGCATACTATCTCACAGATGATTGTTATGGATGTTGCAAATACCACTCTGTGTAAACGTGGCCTCATCTATGAATAGGATGGATGTCACAAATCCTGAAATCGTGGTTGCCTTGTGAAAATACAGTGACAAAACTGCTCCCGATATGGAAAGTCTGTCGCTAGTAAGCTGTGCACACGCTGTAAGTGATAAGGGTAGTAACAATTGTCATGGAGAACGTTCCACATGGTCGTTTGGCTTACCCTATAGTGGTGAACTGTTTGGTACTGAAATGGCTGTCACCTTCCACAGTGTTAACCACATTTTCCTCCGAATCTGGTGTCCGAACATTTCGAATACGTCCTTCATTATTTCCTGCTTCCTGAAGGGACCGACACTGCCTCAGACAAACGGCGAAACACTGTTGCAAATAATGAGTGCTGTTGTTGTTGTCGGCTGGGATAGGTCTCCTGATGCAACCTTGCTGCCCACCGCCCATTGCCATTTGCGTTTCTGTAAATAAACTCCATGTCCGCGAACTCTCGATCCGATTGCAGAACCATTGTGCACGACGTAATCAAACTAGAACTACGGAACTGGCTCAAGAAACAGCACGTAGGATACTGGACCAAGGTCCATGAACAAAAACATGGTAAGGTAATGATGCCCAAGACATGTTTTAAAAGAAGCTCTGCAATTCTGGGGCCGGCCGAAGTGGCCGTGGGGTTCTAGGCGCTGCAGTCTGGAACCGCGAGACCGCGACGGTCGCAGGTCCGAATCCTGCCTCGGGCATGGATGTGTGTGATGTCCTTAGGTTAGTTAGGTTTAACTAGTTCTAAGTTCTAGGGGACTAATGACCTCAGAAGTTGAGTCCCATAGTGCTCAGAGCCATTTGAACCATTTTTTTGTAAGTCTGGTACTGGACAGGAAAGGGATCAAACTCATGACTGGACTGATGACAGGCGATGGGAATTTCGAAAAACACCTACACACAATGGGTATAACGGAAGAAGACCCTAAATGTAGGATCTGTGATGAGGGTGAAGAAACTGTATGACACCTAATCTTCGAATGCATGGCATTGCAGAGCAAAAGATACAGAATCTTCAGGACAACTAGACCTGAAGAAACTGTGTCTAACAAAAAACTGGTAAAGGGACTCCTAGCACTATTTAAGGGCATTGGTTTTACTAGATATACAGGGAGCGATACCGCATAGTAAACTCGGTTTCGGTGCTGCCAGTGGCGGGTTAGACCAAAGCTGTTTTAGCTTCCCTGTCAAAATCAAATCAAATCAATTGTGTACAACGCAGTGTCACATCCACAACAAGGTGAGTCAGCAAGAGAAGTGCATCGGACACAACATTACCAATTACTACGGCAGGAGACTGCGCTAGGGCGTGGCGTATAAGGAACAGTATCACCTTCTAGGAGGAAACCATGCATACTGTAGCTGTTGCTGCAAGGTGCACTGCGTATTAGACCGCAGTCTCTGTAACAAAGTATGATTGAATTAATGGTCTCTAGAAACCATGAATTTCCGAACATAAGTTCATTAGACCTTTTTTGTTCCGTATCCTCTCAGCGATCAATCCCTAGAGTTTGTATGCGATGGAAAAAATCACACAGTACAAATCACAAAAAGTTCTCATTTTAAAAACTGAAATATTTCGATAAATACGTCAAAATCAGTTATGATTGGAAGCTTTCGAAATTCAAACTACAAACGACGCAACTAGTATTAGATGGACTCCAGGTAGCCTGACTGCACTCTAGCCCCTTCAAAGGATTTCCAGCTGCGGTTCAGAAGTTGAAAAGTGAAAGTTGTACTGAAAACTGTTTTCTTAAATTCATATAATTTCATTTAAAAATTACATTTTTGGACAACTCATGGAACTTAGACATTGCCATGGATTAAATTTATTTTTGATAGCTAAAGTTTATATTACAGGCGATTTACCTCTAAAAACACAGATTTGTATATTGAAAAGAGAGCTCCACGGAATCGAGATTTCTTGTTCTAATTATGATATATAATTCTATCAACAGGGTTGCAAAAAACTAGATCGACAAATTTCGAGAACTGTTCGAAACTGGATAATAACATAACAGTGTGAGAACTATCAAATGAGACTGACGTGGAAACAAAGATAGAGAAAAATTGAATGAGGAACGAGAGGCCACCGGAAAATGAATGAGACTCACCAAATGAGACGATGGTGGAATGAGGATAAAAGAGACTGCAAAGGAAAAGACGGAGACTGACCAACCAAGACCAAGTTTAGAGTGAAGAAAGATAGGACTGCAACGAGGAATGAGTGGCCACTCAGGAAAGAACGAGGCTTACCAAATAAGATCAAGGAAGGAATGGGAAGATATGGAGCTGGAATGAGGACCGAGTGACCACACGAAAAAGAACGAGACTGACCAATGAAGACCAAGTTTTGAGTGAAGAAAGGTGGGATTGCAACCAGGAATAAATGACTACTCAGGAAAGAACAAGGCTTACCAGATGAGAACAAGGCGACAATGGCAAAACATGGAACTGGAATGAGGAACGAGAGACCCCGTGAAAAAGAACGAGACTAACCAACCAAGACCAAGTTTAGAGTGAAGAAAGATGGAATTGGAATGAGGAACGAATGAGTACCCGTAAAAGAAAGAGTTATTGAATGAGAGCAAGGCGGAACTGGAATGGGGAATGAGCAAACACAGAAATGGAACTTCCATGTGACCACACGAAAAAGAACGAGACTAACTGAATGAGACTAAATTTGAAATGAGTAAAGGAGGAACTGGAACGAAGAACGAGTGATCACACGAAAACGTCCGAGACTGACCAACCAAGACCACCTTTTCAGACTGACCAACCAAGACCACCTTTCGAGCGAGAAAAGTTGGAAATGGAAGGAGGAACAGATGGCCACCCAGAAACGAACTAGACTTACCAAATGAAACCAAAGCGTAAATGGGGAAAGGCAGAACTGGAATGAGAAACAACTGATCACCAAGAAAAGAATGAGGCTGACCAAATGAGACCAAGGTAGGAACAAGGAAAAACGAAACTGGAATGAGGAGGGAGTGATCACCTGAAAAAGAGCGAGGCTGATCAAACAAGAACAAGAGGACAACAAGGAAAGGTGGAAGTTTAACAAGGAATGAATGATCAACTGAAAAAGAATAAGATCAACCGAGTAAGACCAAGATGAGAATGAGGAATGGCAGAATCAGAATAAAGAATATCTGAAGAGGCTCTAGAGAGGGCAAATAGGAGAAAGGCAGAACTAGAACAGGGAATGAGCAACCACTCAAAAACGAATGAGACCAACCGAATGAGGCCCAGTCAGGAGTATATGAAGGACAGAACTGGAACGAGGGACAATCAATCACCTGAAAAAGAACGAGACTGACAGAGCGAGACCAACGTGGGAACGAGGAAAGGCAGAACCTGAACAGGAAATGAACGACGATCCGAAAAAGAACGAGACCAACCGAATCAGTCACGGCAGGGCTGAGGAATGGCGGCATTGGAACAAGGAATAAGTGACCTCCAGAAAACGTTATAGACTGTCTGAATAAGAGTGAGTTGGGAATGAGGATAGGCAGAAATGGAACGAAGTAGAAGCAGCCACCTGAAAAAGAATGAAGCCGACCGAATGAGACCAAGCTTTTGTATGTCCATCCTTTTGGCAGGAGGTCTGGCTAGAATGTGGAACACTAGAACGAGGAACGAGTGACCACCTAAAAACGAACGAAACTTACCAAACGACATCGGCCAGATTTCAGTGGTAAATGAAAATGAAATGATCGTATGACATTGTTGGCCGGGAGGCCCCATTCGGGGGTGTTCGGCCGCCGTATTGTAAGTCCTTTTTAGGTGACATCACATCGGCGACTTGCGAGTCAATGATGATGAAAGACACACAACACCCGGTGTTTTGGCGCGAACCGAACCTGGGCTCCCTGTGTGGTAGGCGGTAACGCTACCACTATGCTACGGAGGCGGACAGTGGTGAATGACTATGCCTTAGAAGTCATTCCTTAGTCCTTCCGTTATTATGTAATTCAGCCTTAGTTCACTCAAATAGTATCATCATATTTCACCTTCCAATTTAGTCGTTATTAAATGATTTTTTCATCAGATTTGGTTGTGAGGGTCGGGGTATTATGTTGGTATCCCAGGCCTGGCTAGACACAAGTTACACTGACTAGATGTATAGTGTACTGTCTTACTGGAACACGGTGATTGGCGTGCAAACGAAGATGTCGAATTCGATTATGATACTATTCGTGTGACCTGAAACTGAAACATATAATAAAAACATTCATTTACAAGCTGGCCACAGTGTTCCAGTAAGACAGTCTGCTCCTTCTATGTAACATTTAGGGCTATTATTTAAGGAGCTGTAAGTTGTGAGCAGGTGCATCATCAGAAACCGGAAGAGGAATTATGTCGTATGCTTTTGAATATCGGCTGTCTCTTTGCCTTGCGACAGGTGTATTGATTTTGAAACAGAGCAAGTAACTATTTTATTTAATTTCTGGTTTTGGCTATACCATCTTCAGATTAGCTGCAGAAAATAAAACAATCATAATATGTGTATAGTTATTATACAACAAAGAAAGAATAGACCAGTCTTACGCTGTAATGAGGTGGCAGCACATGTAGTGTTGTAGAAAACGTTGTGGAGGATAGGGGAATGTGATACACCTAATTGCTAACAATCATGGAATTTGTTCTTAACTTTCATCCATGTGTCCATACCTAAGCGCTAAAATAAAATAACTTTGGCGTTGGTGATTATTATATGACCCATATGTACCCTAGTTTTTGCATTACACCGTTTTATCCAAGTATCAGTTGAGGTTAAATAACATACCATTTTCTGCTTTATGAAGTTACTTTTACAGTTTAGCTGCATTTAGTGTGCTAAATTTTCTTTTGTTTATATTGATATGATTTGTTTTTATGTTGAGTCCAGGTTTGAACAAGTTCAATCAAAACCAAAGAATCACTATTTGCATAAACATACATCACACAAATAATTATGTGGACTACTGGATTCTGATTGGCTCTAATACAAGCAGAGTACGCATCTGTACCAAACTTTGCTTTTTTTGGATTGTTGGCTTTTTGTCCTTACAGATTAATCACACACGGATGAAATTCTTTGTTACGAAACAGCATCTATATCACCTAGTTCAGTGTCACTACACAAGTTGGTCTGGTCTACCGTCAGGTTCAGATAATGAAAATTTAGGTTTTCTTTTATAGTTTATACGTTTTGTCTTAGCAGCACCTGATTTCTTCTTCTTAATTTTTTGTTGTTTCCTAGTCTTCGCATTTTTTCGATGCTCTGTTTCTCTTCTTTATTCAAAATTGTGGTATGTTGCTTTTCTTTGCTTGTGCTTCTACATCTGTTATTATATTTTCCTCTGTATAGTTACAGTAAAAAGTAAGTACAAAACACTGTGTGGTCCCAGCACGCACTGGTTAACTAAATACAGTACAAAACATAAGTATTAAATGAAATCAATTACATACAATATCTCTGAATTATGAAGATTATTACTGTTATACTTGTAATTTACAATAAATTATCACAGTTGGACTTACCTCGAATGAAATGTTTCAACAACCACTGCAGTGCAAGACACTTCAGGAGCTTACTGGTTTCGAAAATGACGAGATACAGAGAAGCGTCAGATTGCATACCGCGACAAACTCCCTCAGCCTCCCCCACCCTGTCTGTACTGGACACCAGTTAGCTGAACAAACGAAGCAATTGTCACAACGAGCAGCAGTTTATTAATAGAGGAGATAAATTTCCCGTATGACTCCGCCAACATTGGAAATATTTTGTCTCGAAAAATATCTACATCGCTTAATATTTTACTTTATTTATTATGCAGTTTCGGCTACTGTCCCCATCAGATCAAAAATAAAAACGTGCATAACAGGGTTCAGTGTCAGTATTAAAAAATAAGCTTAATAATTAGGCACAAGTTTTTAGTACTGACACTGAAGTTTGTTTTGAAATTTCTAAGTTTTTGTTTAATGATGGCAGTAGCCGAAACGATGTAAACGTTAAAGAAATATATTAAGCTATCTAGTCAGTTTTATTCACAAATCCAGTAGCAGTGGTGGCGATTATATTCACTGGTGTGTAAAACTTAAGAACGAAAGTAACATTCGCCTGACATGTCACTGCCATGTACTACAGCTCGATGAAACTTTGACCATACAGTGTAGCACACAAGGTACAGAAAGAAATACGCAATGAGAAGAGCAGAAATGAAACTTTTATGCGAAACAGTAATTACCCTGAAGTCACAGCGATTTATAATGGTGTCCTGGACATTCAAAAAGGCAAGACATAGTTCTTAATGTGATGTGTGATCACCACGAACAACATTGCATGCTGTGCAAAGCGATCGTATACTGGTGAGTAGTTCTTGTCGTACGACACTCGATTCATTCCATAGCGCGGTTGAAGCTGTTGGATGGTTGCTGGCGCAATACGTCATCCTACTGCATCCCTCACATCCTCGATGCGGTTGAAGTCGAGGGAATTTGCAGACGAGTCCATTAGCCGGACATCCTTCGTTCCAAAATATCATCCACCTGAGTGGTTCTATGAGGCCGCTCATTGTCAACCATAAGAGTGAAGTCAGGGTCAAATGCACCCCTGAGAAGACGCACATGGAGAAAGAATACATTGCCACGATTACGTTGACCGGCAAGTGTACACTGCTCATACATTTGGAGCTCAGTGCACCTGTGCAACATTAGGCCTCCCAACATCGTATTATAACCGTGTGTCGGCGATTCTGCACTTGCAGGTAGCGCAGCCACCGTAATGAATCATCCAACGCGGATGAGTTGTCAGACACATAAATTCAAATATATAAGTAAACTATGTATAGACTAGCATATAGAAGCATATACTTATGATTAGATATTGTGGACTATAACCCACATTATTGTCACAGTCTACAGTTCCCCAAAATTATCTGAGAAATTTTCACGAAAAATACCGATGTTTTTTTCTGCTGTCATGCAGAAATAAAGCGTTTTTGATACATGGCGAGTTTAAGGTAAATATCTCAAAGAATCCGACTGAAAAAATGCTCTACTGATGCTCTTAACCACTGACAATTTAGTATCGTTCGGGAATGCCCTTTCTCGCATGGGTTCATGCAGAGCTAATAAATTATAGAAAAGTAGTTCAACAAATAAATGCCTATGTAGCGATAATTGACTCTCATGACAATATACTGTTAATCATTTTTAGTTGATTGCTGGAAAACAGTGTGTGTAACTAAACCTCTGGCTGGCAATGCGAAAGCGAGTATATTTGAAATTCCGATCAGTATCTGATCTAGAATCGCCTTTACTACCCTGCTTTTGAACACAAACTTATCTGTGCGAATTACTTTATAGGTATATGATTTTAGTGAATGTGAAACGCATCTGACTGTTTACAAATTAGAGTGAAAATAAAGATTGGATCGCAAGAACACGCAGAAAGGCTCTTTGTGAAACAATTACACACACAAACACTAACTATTACGTAACGCCGTCATAAAAACACATCTATTGAATATATACCAAATTTTTTTTGAAAACTGTTCTTAAAATTCTCACAGAAAGTTCATTTAGGCCCTACGATTGTTTCATACCTCGCAACGGATAACTCGGCTCTGCAAAATTTGCACTGGTAAATGATGAGTTTAATGATGAGCTGTAATAAATGAAAACGCGGCAGTTGGCATTCTTATCTTATTTGTTTTATGTTACTTTAGTAAATGAGTTTTCTCTTTCAAAAAGGTTAATAGTTTTTCACGCAGTGGCTCAAGGCGTGACCGTACAACTTTTACCAAACACATTTCATTTGATCAGCGATGATAATCTTCAGTAGAAAGTTTTGTAAATCAATAAAAGAATATTTTTCAATTAAATTAAATATTTTAATATCTCAGAAATGAATCTTAGTAACATAAACTATAACTTCTCTCTATCATTGTCACACACTATGAGGAATACGTTTAACGTATACACTTTCTAAATCACGCAAATTTTGCACTTTCACATTCTTAATCAAATATGTTTTAAGTTAGTCTTAGTAGGGCAAACTAATTGGAATACTGAACTCAAGGCTATTAATTCCTCCTAGATACCAACATGTAGATATTATTGGACACATGAAAACTTTATAATTTCCTTTTTGCCTTCCAAATGAAACATTTTTAACTGATAGTGGACAAAATAAGACAAAGTACTGAACACCGATAATTCAGTTTGTATTCCAGCACGTAGATACAATGAAACACGTAGACACAATGAAATCTTTGCACTACTGTAATTACTCAGTTAACTCTTGCAGCAAATAAAGCTTAATGTAGATTATCCACTCTCTAAATAATCATATCATGTTATCCTCTATCCTCAATTACATATCCTGGTCCATCTCAAATGAAAATTTCTTTCCTACGCGACACGTCCGCAATCCGAGCACCTCACTCTGCCGTGACACAACACTCCCTCTGTCGCTCTCTGATCGACAGCTACTGCTCGACTGACAGTCTCTGGTATAAAAAAAAGAAAAGAAAAGGAAGTCAGTCAGTCATGTATCCAGGCGCGCAGCAGAGATTCTGGTAGTGGCAAACGTTCTGAACAAACTGATATTTCTGGCGATAATTGCATTTCTGTACTGCCATTTTTCGCAGTACACCTTTCCAAATTAGCTCTAAGTCAGTCCAGAAATACGCAAAGAAATAATGAGGGTGGTAAATGACAAAACAATAAGAGTTTTTACAGAAAGCTTAAAAAAGTGACGTGGGTGAAGTTTAGAGCGAATCTAACGCCAGCTCTACATTCAAGGCATCCATTTTTGAACGCATAGAAGGAGCTACATGCAATACTGGGAAGTACTGATCACTACCGGTAACATAGTATCTTGAAAAAGAAAAAAATATATGTTTACTAAGTAGCGAAAACAAGAAAGAATTCAAAAGTACTGACTTATTATAAATAGCGCTGTAACATACTATGCCAAATTGAAAAACGTCCAGAAGTATGTGCGTCATGTTAAAAATCGACAGAGTAGACAAAATCAATTTGGTAGGGAATATTCTTAAAAAAAAGACAGCGCAAAAGGGGCCATAAAGTATAATACTATTTACGTTAAGGTAATAAGAGCATGTAAGACATTTTATGTCTAGCGATATACGGGGTATTACAAATGATTGAAGCGATTTCACAGCTCTACAATAACTTTATTATTTGAGATATTTTCACAATGCTTTGCACACACATACAAAAACTCAAAAAGTTTTTTTAGGCATTCACAAATGTTTGATATGTGCCCCTTTAATGATTCGGCAGACATCAAGCCGATAGTCAAGTTCCTCCCACACTTGGCGCAGCATGTCCCCATCAATGAGTTCGAAAGCATCGTTGATGCGAGCTCGCAGTTCTGGCACGTTTCTTGGTAGAGGAGGTTTAAACACAGAATCTTTCACATAACCCCACAGAAAGAAATCGCATGGGGTTAAGTCGGGAGAGCGTGGAGGCCATGACATGAATTGCTGATCATGATCTCCACCACGACCGATCCATCGGTTTTCCAATCTCCTCTTTAAGAAATGCGGAACATCATGATGGAAGTGCGGTGGAGCACCATCCTGTTGAAAGATGAAGTCGGCGCTGTCGGTCTCCAGTTGTGGCATGAGCCAATTTTCCAGCATGTCCAGATGCACGTGTTCAACCGTTTCTTCGCTCACTGCAGGCCGACCCGTTGATTTCCCCTTACAGGGGCATCCAGAAGCTTTAAACTGCGCATACAATCGCCGAATGGAGTTAGCAGTTGGTGGATCTTTGTTGAACTTCGTCCTGAAGTGTCGTTACACTTATGACTGACTGATGTGAGTGCATTTCAAGCACGACATACGCTTTCTCGGCTCCTGTCGCCATTTTGTCTCACTGCGCTCTCGAGCGTTCTGGCGGCAGAAACCCGAAGTGCGGCTTCAGCCGAACAAAACTTTATGAGTTTTTCTACATATCTGTAGTGTGTCGTGACCATATGTCAATGAATGGAGCTACAGTGAATTTATGAAATCGCTTCAATCATTTGTAATAGCCCTGTATTTCGCAATAAAAAAAAATTGATCCAAGAAGCTTACATGATAAAGCAATACAGTACAACACAAAATAGAGGAAAAACTCACACTTCCCCACATGAAATAAGAAAAACATCATAATGACTTAAGTTGATGATATCTCCTGTAAGACACCAAAAAATTGTATTTTGTCATAAGTGAAGTAATTAATACAGGCTATTTCCCAATACGGATTACAATAAAAAAGTGGCTCGATGGACGTCAATGACTGCAGGCCAGTCGGACACCTCGCGTCACTGGCTTCTACTTCCAGTCCCGAATGACACTTATCACACTTACATCATCTAACAATCAACTGGATATTTGCAGTTTTGTTAAGTGCGTTCCTGCGAAACGAAACTAAATGTGTTCCGCGAAAACTAATTAGAACAGATACTGAAGCGGATTAAGGAATATCGATCATGTTATGTGTGCTGACGTTTCAAGGACAGAGTTGATAGCTTCTAAAAAACTAAACTATCTGATTAAAACAGTGGTACCCGACCTGATGATAATTACCCTCAGGGTTAGAATGAAATTTTCTGAGGGGTAAAACCCAAACGATTCGCATCTGCTTCAATGATGAAACTAAATTATTTTCAAAAGATCATTATTATTATCACAATTTTGTAAGACTTCAATACGTGTTATACAACTTATCTATTATTACAATTTCTCAATTAGTAGCATTGATGCTGTTGGCATTATCGGTTCTTCACATAGTCCACCCAGTACACACACGTGTTGCGCTTTGTCCCGTACATCGCTGATGATAAAACTCAAGAAAATGTCTTATCCAAGTTGTAGATAGTGCCTTCAGTAGACCAGAAACTGTTTCATTACTCGCTTAGAAACAGATAAATGAATTAGCTGACAGCACGACACAGCAATAACTACATAAGGGCTACTACAGTGCTCTAAACATTATTATTATTATTATTATTGTTATGACATTGGTCAGACTCAAAGCATTAACACCCTGAAGTCGCCCATTCTGCCAGTTCAAAAGGAAGGAGTGCAGTAATGAGGTGATTTACGAATAGTAACTATAGTGCACGCGTTTTAACTTAGTTGCAGGTCATAGAACTGCTGCAATGGAGAGGAGTAATGCAGGGAAAGTATGTTTTGTAACCAGTCTCTACCTTCACTGTGAATAGTTAGCTTTCTTATCTGAGAAGGAGTTGTGGGTAGCACTTGCCATGCACCACGAATTCCTTCCTCATTCATTCACACACACACACACACACAAACTGAATATTATTATTCTTTCATCATTTTGAAAATAAAAATGTTCCAGGAAAAGTCTTTCATTAGTTACGCGCCAAAGTTTGGATAATGTGGGGAAAGGTGGGGGCAAGAGATGGCGAGAGGGGAGGAGAGGACGGGAGGGGAGGTCGGGAGTACTACCTAATGTCTGATTCTACTCAGGGATAATGGTCTAACAAAGGTTGCGAACCACTGGATTAGAAGTAAAAGGACATCTATTAATGCTATTAATGGGTATCAGGATGGGGATACGGGGTGTGCCCACCCTTTGCTTTTATAGCGGCTTGAGCCGACCGCAGTGGCCGAGTGGTTCTAGGCGCTTCAGTCTGGAGCCGCGCGACCGCTACGGTCGCAGGTTCGAATCCTGCCTCGGGCATGGATGTGTGTGATGTCCTTAGGTTAGGTTTAAGTAGTTCTAAGTTCTAGGGGACTGATGACCTCAGATGTTAAGTCCCTTAGTACTCAGAGCCATTTGAAGCATTTATATAGCGGCTTGAACTGTACAGGGAACACATTCAGTGAAGTGTCCGAATGTCTGTGGAGGAATGGGAGCCCATTTTTCCTCGAGACTGATACCACAGAAGGCAGCGAAGTTCGACATTGCGGTCTGGACTGAAGTCGACGTTCTAACTCGTCTGAGAGGTGTTCCATTTGGTTCGGTTCGGCACTGAGCAACCTGTTCCACTTCCGGAATGCTGTTGTTCACAAACCATTGCCCCACAGATGTTACTTTGACAGGGTGCATCGCTTTGGTGATGCAATTATCGTCTCCGAACTGTTCCTCTGCTGCACGCAGTACGCAACCCTGAAGAACTTGTTCATATCGTGGACTGCACCCTAACTGTGAAAAAACATGTCCATGCCGTAACACTGTCTCCTCTGTACTTCGCTATTGTCACTACACCTGACGGCAGGTAACGTTCCCCAGGCATCTGTCAAACGCAAACCTTTCCTTCGGACTGCCACGGCGTATAGCCCAGTTCGTCACCCGTCTACAGTCAACCGCTGTCCAATGGCGTCGCTCTTTGCACCACATCAAGCTTCGCTTAGCACTGACTACAAAAATGTGTGGCTTATGAAGAGCTGGTCCACCATTGTACCCCATTCTTTTTAACTCCCCACTCGTAGTCACTGTGCTATCCGAACTGCTGGCACCACTTTGGACCTCAAGAGTGACTCCTTCCGTCGATTTCATGCGATTTTTTACAACGACCCTCCACAATGCTCCACGCTCACTGCTCGTCGGTGCACGAGATCTGACTGCTCTTGTTTTAACTGAGATTGCTCCTTTTCGCTCCCACTTCCCGATAATAGCACTAACAGTCCACTTGGGCCGCTTTAGAATGATTGAAATGTCTCTGATGGATCTGTTACTCGGGTGACATGCAATGACTGGTCAACGCTGTGTAAGGGGTCCGTAGGCCCTTACTATAAATTTGCACTCGGCACAGGTCGATAGGGCGAACAATCGATTGTGTCGTGTTGCGAGAGCGAGTGTGGAATTGAGCGAGTGCCATGTTGCGGGTAGTGTGTGTGGAGGCCAGTTGTTGAAATACAAGGCTTTAACGGAGAAGGGAGTCGCCATCGCCGTGGCTAGAGCCCTTTGTACTAGGATAATACCGGGAAGGTGAAGAAGTATTATTACGAAAGTGATCAGTGACATTTTCTAGCGCCGATATTTGGTTTCGCGTCTACCGCGCCGGCATCACCTTGGATTGCAGTGTTGGATTGCAGCGTTGGATGCAGTGATGGATTAGCGTGTGACGATAATTGAAAATGAAGAATCCTGTGCTGAGATTAGCCGTAATTAGATATGTATGACGAAGGCTGTGGCTGTCTCCTTTTTTTGTGTTTTTGAGACGAATATAGGTTCGTAATTAGTGAAACTGTGTTGGTGTTTTTCTTGTTACCAGACATTTCATTATTACAGTATTGAACAGGACGAACTGGAAAGTAACAACTTCCGTAGCAGTCAATTCCGATTACCAGCCCCATTAGGTACACGGTCATATTAATAATAAATATTGGGCTGCTATTCGATCAGATCAGGTCGGGATAAATAAACGGAGGTGTTACACCTGGAAGTCACTGAGCTCTTTTTTGTTTTTTTTTTTGTTTTGTGGTTTTAGGGCGCAAAACTTCTATGGTCATCAGCGCCCAGCCCGTGACTTAGGAAACAGTAAAAAACCGGAATTTAAAACCAGCAGCAATGGGAACAAAGTCATAAAATTTGAGAAACTAAAAGCAGAAGGAACGCTTAAAAATCCACTACAGAAAGGGGTTGGTTGCCCCCAAAAAAAGCTTCAAATGACTGACGTCATTTCACTGTCACTAATAAACTGGAGAACGCGGTCGGCTGAGCGCGTGTCATCTGCTAAAATCGACGATAGATCAGGCGATAGCTGTAGACGGGAGCGTAACGGATTAAAATAGGGACATTCAATTAAAAGGTGTCTGACCGTCCACAGCTGAGAGCAGTGGGGACAGAGTGGGGGAGGATCGCCGCTTAAAAGATGTCGATGGCTAAAAAGACAGTGCCCTATCCGGAGTCTAGCTAAAATTACCTCCTCCCGACGACGCGTTCGGGAGGAAGAGGTCCAAGCGCAAGGAAGGGCTTTCACTTCCCGCAGTTTATTATGGGGAAGTGTTGACCAATGCGCATGCCATAAATGAGCAACTTTGCGACATAAACCGCTCCGTAGATCGGTGAAGGGAAGCGACTGAATAACTGGCCGAGGAAGAGAGACTGCAGCCTTGGCCGCTATATCGGCCGCCTCATTCCCACAGATACCAGCGTGTCCCGGGAGCCAGAGGAACGCCACCGAGACGCCCCCCTGGCGGAGCAAGCGCAGACAGTCCTGAATCCGGTGGACCAGAGGGTGCTCAGGGTAAAGAACTTGGAGACTGAGGAGAGAGCTGAGAGAATCTGAGCAGATTACGTACTGTATCCGCTGATGGTGGCGGATGTAGTGGACAGCCTGGAGAACAGCGTAAAGCTCCGCAGTATAAACCGAACACTGGTCGGGAAGCCGAAAGCGATTTGGGGTGTCGCCAACAATATAGGCACTCCCTACACCTAACGATGTTTTCGAGCCGTCGGTGTAAATAAGGAAATTGAAAAAAGGTCACGGAGCAAGTAGATCCGGGGACGAAGCCATGGCGGTGCTGTACCCCAAGTTGTCAAGAAGGTTTTGGGAAAGCGGAAGGAAAGAGAATCGAGCAGTTGACGGAAGCGGACTCCCGGGGGTAGTAGGGAGGAGGAGCGGCCTGCATACCCTACATCAAAGGAGGCGTCGAAAAAAAGGTCATGGGCTGGATTAGCAGGCATGGAAGACAGATGGCTAGCATAACGACTCTTAAGGACTGCCCGCCGATTGGACAGCGGAGGTTCAGCAGTCTCAGCATAAAGGCTTTCCACAGGGCTGGTGTAAAAAGCTCCAGACACTAAACGTAATCCACACGGTGGTGGATAGAGTCGAGACGCCGAAGAATAGACGGCCGAGCAGAGGAGTAGACTATGCTTCCATAATCCAATTTCGAGCGCACTAAGGCGCGATAGAGGCGGAGAAGGACCACTCGGTCCGCTCCCCAGGAGGTACCATTCAGGACACTGAGGGTGTTAAGGGAACGCAGACAGCGAGCCGAAAGATAGGAAACGTGGGCGGACCAGCACAGTTTTCTGTCAAACATAAGACCCAAGAATTTAGCGACGTCGGAAAACGGAAGGTTGACAGGACCTAGATGTAAGGAGGGCGGAAGAAACTCCTTACGTCGCCAAAAATTAACACAAACGGTCTTACTGGGTGAGAAACGGAAGCCGGTTTCGATGCTCCACGAGTGGAGGCGATCGAGACATCCTTGAAGACGTCGTTCAAGAAGGCTGGTCCGTTGAGAGCTGTAGTAGATCGCAAAATCGTCCACAAAGAGGGAGCCCGAGACATCAGGAAGGAGACAATCCATAATTGGATTTATGGCGATGGCAAACAGGACAACACTCAGCACGGAGCCCTGGGGTACCCCGTTTTCTTGGGAGAAAGTACGGGAGAGAGTAGTGTTCACCCGCACCCTAAATGTGCGCTCTGCCATAAATTCGCGAAGAAAAAGGGGCAGCCGGCCTCGAAAGCCCCAAGAGAACAGTGTGCGGAGGATGCCTGTCCTCCAACAGGTATCGTATGCTCTCTCCAGATCAAAAAATATTGCTACCGTTTGGCGTTTCCGGAGAAAATTGCTCATGATATAAGTGGAGAGAGCAACGAGATGGTCAACTGCAGAACGATGCTTTCGGAATCCGCATTGGGCAGGTGTTAAAAGACTGCGGGATTCCAGCCACCAAGCTAAACGGTAATTCACCATACGCTCCAAAACCTTACAGACACTACTCGTGAGAGAAATGGGGCGATAGCTAGAGGGGAGATGTTTGTCAGTTCCAGGTTTCGGAACGGGAACGACAATAGCTTCCCGCCATCGTCTGGGAAAGGTACTGTCGGTCCAAATTCGATTATAAAGGCGAAGGAGGTAACGCAGACTATGGGTTGATAAAGGCAGCAACATTTGGACATGGATACCATCCGGTCCTGGGGCGGAGGAGCGAGAAGAAGAGAGGGCATGTTGGAGTTCCCGCATGGAGAAAACAGTATTGTAGCTTTCGTGATTTTGAGAGGAGAAAGCAAGATGTCGCACTTCCGCTGCACGTTTCTTCGGGAGAAACGCTGGCGGGTAATTTGAAGAGCTCGAAATCTCAGCAAAGTGCTGACCCAATGAGTTAGAAATTGCGACGGGGTCCACTAAGGTATCATGTGCGACAGTGAGCCCAGAGACTGTGGAGAAACTAGGCGCGCCTGAGAACCGTCGAAGCCGACTCCAAACTTCCGAGGAGGGAGTGAAGGTGTTAAATGAGCTAATAAAGAATTTCCGGCTTGCCTTCTTGCTATCGCGGATGACGCGACGGCATCGCGCACGGAGCTGCTTATATCGGATACAGTTGGCCAAAGTTGGATGGTGACGGAAAATGCGAAGAGCACGTCGCCGCTCACGTATTGTGTCACGGCATGCCTCGTTCCACCAAGGAACTGGGGGGCGCCGGAGCAATTCGGAGGTGCGTGGTATTGAACGTTCCGCAGCTGTAAGAATAACGTCGGTAATATGTGTGACCTCATCGTCGACGCTGGGAAAGCGACTGTCATCGAATGTCGCTAGAGACGAAAAAAGTGTCCAATCGGCTTGGGCAAACTTCCAGCGTCGCGAGCGCGTATATGGCAGTTGAGGCAGCAGTCGAAGAACACATGGAAAGTGGTCACTCGAGTGTGTATCACCAAGGGCGAACCATTCGAAGCGCCGAGCTAGCGGAACAGTACCGACCGCAAGGTCCAAATGAGATAAATTTGTCGTGGAGGCAGACAAAAATGTGGGGACCCCAGTGTTGAGGCAAACTAGATCCACTTGGTGGAAGACGTCTAGCAATAGTGAGCCACGTGGACAAGGATGTGGAGATCCCCAAAGCGGGTGGTGGGCATTGAAATCCCCAACCAGCAAATAGGGGGGTGGAAGCTGACCAAGAAGATGAAGGAGATCAGCTCGTGCCATTGGTGTGGACGATGGAATGTATACCGTACAAAGAGAGAACGTGTATCCGGAAAGGGAAAGACGGACGGCGACAGCTTGGAAGGAACTGTTTAAGGGGATTGGGTGATAATGGAGAGTATCATGGAGAAGAATCATGAGTCCTCCATGGGCTGGAGTGCCTTCAACAGAGGGGAGGTCATATCGGACGGACTGAAAATGAGGGAGAACAAAGCGGTCATGGGGACGCAGCTTTGTTTCCTGAAGACAGAAGATGACCGGCGAGTAGGATCGTAAGAGGATCGACAATTCATCCCGATTGGCTCGAATGCCGCGGATATTCCAGTGGATAATGGACATAGGGTGAACAGAAAATGGAGGAATGTGACCAAGGGTGCTGTCAACTCAACGACTGCTCAGAGCTTGCGACCGACAGCATGGAATGGCATTCAGTTGAAGGCAGAAGATCCTGATCCATAGGTTGGTCAGGAGCAGCTCCTGCCACCAGCGATCGGCCGGTTTACCGGCCATCAGCAGTGCGCCTCGGCGACACAGAAGATGGCCGAGGACGATGTCCACCAGGTGGTGCTGTAGATGGGACTCGCCTTGGCGGAGAAGGAGAGGAACTGTGTTTCTTTGTAGCCTTCTTGGAAGTATGATGTTTAGATGAAGGAGGAACCGATGGTTGTGAAGTTGCGGTACGTAAAAACTCTTCACGAGTATGCTCTTTTTTCGAAGACTTGGCGTCTGACTTTTGGGCTCGAGATTTAGCAGAACCCGACGAAGGGTGAGCCATAGAGTGGGCAGGCGAAAGTGGTGAGGTTGAACGGGCGATCTTTGCGCTGGCCGATCTGACGACCGTGTACTAAAGGTGAGGTCGCAAGTCTGTGTGGCCGCCTCCTTTGTTGGCCGAGGAGAAGCAAGGACAGTGCTGTATTTTCCTGTCTGAGGCACGGTGGGCTGTCGACTGGCGAATAATTTTCGAGCAGCAAAGGTCGACACCTTTTCCTTCACTCTTATTTCTTGGATGAGCTTTTCGTCCTTAAAAACTGGGCAATCTCGAGAGGAAGCAGCGTGGTCACCCATACAGTAGATACAGCGAGGGGATGGAGGTGGACAAGCACCCTCATGGGCATCCTTGCCACACGTAACACATTTGGCCGGATTGGAACAGGACTGGCTGGTGTGATTGAACCGCTGACGTCGATAGCAACGCGTAGGGTTTGGGACGTAAGGGCGAACGGAAATTATCTCATAGCCTGCTTTGATTTTTGATGGAAGTTGAACTTTGTCAAATGTCAAGAAGACAGTGCGGGTTGGAATGATGTTCGTGTCAACCCTTTTCATAACCCTACGAACAGCCGTTACGCCCTGGTCAGACAGGTAGTGCTGAATTTCTTCGTCAGACAATCCATCGAGGGAGCGTGTATAAACGACTCCATGCGAGGAATTTAAGGTACGGTGTGGTTCCACCCGGACAGGGAAGGTGTGGAGCAGAGAAGTACGCAGCAATTTTTGAGCCTGGAGGGCACTGTGTGTTTCTAACAACAGGGTGCCATTCCGTAATCTGGAACAAGACTTTACAGGACCTGCAATTGCGTCGACACCTTTCTGAATAATGAAAGGGTTGACCGTGGAGAAGTCATGACCTTCGTCAGACCGAGAAACGAGGAACTGTGGCAACGATGGAAGAACCGTCTGTGGCTGAGACTCAGTGAACTTACGTTTGTGAGCAGACATAGTGGAAGGTGAGGAAACCATTGCGGAAGAATCCCCCATGATTACCGGCGTCTCCGATGGCGCGCTCCTCCCTTGTGGGGGCCCTCACTGAGGGCACACCCGCCTTAGGTGATTGTTCACACCTCAGGTCACACCTCCCGACAAACGGATGGAGGGACCAATCGGCACTTTCGGAAGGTATCAGCTCGGGTTATCACCCCTCCCTGGGCCTGGCCGTTACCAGGGGGTACGTACGTGTCCTACCTGTCTACCCGGGGCGGGGAATTACGCGTTACCCCGTCACCGGCTACGCATGGAAGTGCGTGGGTCGGCCTTCAGACATGCACAGGGAGGAAAAAAGAGAAAGGGAAAGGAAAGAAGAGGGGGTCTCAAACGCCGCAGCGGAGAAAAGGGCAAAGAGAAGAGGGAAGGAAAAGAGAAGGACAGAGGAAGGGCGAGGACTTGCAAGTGTAGAAAGCAAGGACGTTGGAACAGTTTCGAGCGTCCGTCTCTGGACGTAGGCACAAACCATACTCCCAGAGGGGGAGAAGGGAAGGAAAGAGCCAGTGGTGAGGGGGGGGGGGGGCGAAGATGGGGGATGGGGAAGGATGCGGAAAGGGAAGGGAAGGTATGCAGCCCGGAAAGGAAGGAGGGCCACATTAGCTCGGGGTCCCGTGCTCGCTACGCACGTGTCCACAAAAGAGTTGTGGACCCCCTGGGGGGACTGAGCTCTCTTGAGCGGCCTATTCTGCTGTCACTGCTTCTCTACTAACAACACAGTACACACCGCATTCTTTTATACTGGCGGGTCCACCTCTTGTGCCATCTAACGGTCAATTGAAATTGACACTCGCTAAACTTCGAACATCGGCTGTACAAAAATGCAAAGTTTTACAGGCTGAAGACCTTGATAGGTGACAGAACAGATTCACCTCCGTATTTTACAATCATTTTCATTTGTACATCGTATCGCACAAGAGTTTTTCTTCCGGGTTTTGATGGTTTATCTGGAGCACTTCGTAATACGAGGGCCGTTTGAAAAGTCCATGCAAAGTCTGAGAGATGGCACCATTGGCGCGTATCGAGGACATGTTTAGTTAATAGCGTCTTTGGAAAGAGCGCACACCAAGTTTCAGCCGTATTGGTCTATTTCTTTGTGTTTGGCATTCGTGTGAATCAAAGATGTAGAGTGATTGTCAAAAAATGGACGAAGAAGAATTTCGTGTGGTGATTAAACATTACTTTATGAAAAGCAAAACGCCTCAGGAGACTAAAATCAAGCTTGATAAACATTTCGGTGTCTCTGCATCTTCGATTAAAACACTTTATAAGTGGCTCCAAAATTTTCGGAGTGGTCATATGGACACAAGTGATGCTGAACGTTCTGGACGCCCTGTGCAGGTTACGACTCCAGAAATCACTGATAAAATCCGTGATATGGTGATGGATGACCGAAGAGTTAACGTGCGTGAGATTGCTAGTGCTATGGGCATCTCGTATGAACAGGTACATAATATTTTGCATAAACGTTTGGACATGACAAAGCTATCCGCAAGATGGGTTCCGCGATTGCTCACGCTTGACCAAAAACGGAATCGTGTGAAGTGTTACAAGGATGATTTGCAGCTGTTCAGGAAGAATCTGCAGGACTTTAAGCGTCGTTTCGTCACTGTGGATGAAACATGGGTACATTACTATACTCCCGAGACCAAACAATCTAAACAATGGGTTACCAAGGGAAAATCTGCACCAAACAAGGCGAAGACCATGCCTTCGGCTGGAAAGGTGATGGCGACTGTCTTTTGGGATTCGCAAGGGATAATCCTCATCGACTACCTGTTAAAAGGCTAGAACTATTACAGGTGCATATTATTCATAGTTATTGGACAGTTAGAAAACCGAGCTGCAAGAAAAACACCGGCGATTGGACCGCAAAAAAGCCCTTTTTCATCACGACAATGCACCAGCACACACCTTGGCAGTTCTGGTCGCAAAATTAATGGAAATAAGATTCCAACTCGTTTCACATCTCCCCTATTCTCCGTACTTGGCCCCCTTGGACTACTGTTTCTTACCCAATTTGAAGAAATGGATGGCGGGACAAAGATTTTATTCAAACGAAGAGATGATTGCAGCAACTAGTAGCTATTTTGCAGACTTGGATAATTCCTATTATTCGGAAGGGATCAACAAATAAGAACAGCGTTGGACGAAGTGTATAAGTCTAAAAGGAGACTATGTCGAAAAATAAAAAAGGTTTACCCCAAATACGTAAGAATTTTTTATTTTCGCACGGACTTTTCAAACGTTCCTCGTACATCCTAAAAAAATGTATGCGATGAACAGAGGGGAACAAAAATATGTTGCATTTTAAATTCCCTAAACTTGATGAAAAATATAAAGTTTTGTAAGTTTCATACGAGGTTCGTATAAGCTGGATATATCCAACACTGTTATGAAAATTATGTTCATTTCACGTAATAGCACACGTAGTTAAAGTCGAACGTCCCACGATAATTGCTATTTGCTTAAAGATGTGGCCAGCTTCATGAGAGTGTGACGACGACTTTTCTCTTTAACAGCAGACTGAATAAGAAAACATGAGCTACATTCAAGGCAAATGTCGTTTCTGCGTGTATGGCTGCTGATGACCTAGAAAACATTTACAAGTAGCTCAAAATAGTAAAAGAAAAATGAGCTGCGTCGTTGTTTAACATACGCTGCTGGCTGCGTCCTGGTGTACCTGAAATAATTTAAAATTCTGTCCACATGTGCTTGCATTGCCTGCATATTTTACTTCTCTTAATTAACGAAGCCAGTTTTTAGCGAATATGTGGGCGCCGCGCCCAACTTTAGGTGAAATTAGGGAATGTTGCAGCAATGACGGCCAACAATCAACGAACGTCAGCTACACTCAAAATGGCAATAACGCGGAGAAAAGGAGCTTTACACATACATATATCAACACTGAATAAAATCTGTTATTTAATGTTAACGAACAATAATTATATTCTGAGAAAACAAAGCCGCGCGGGATTAGCCGAGCGGTCTCGGGCACTACAGTCGTCGACTGTGCGGCTGGTCCCGGCGGAGGTTCGAGTCCTCCCTCGGGCATGGGTGTGTGTGTTTGTCCTTAGGATAATTTAGGTTAAGTAGTGTGTAAGCTTAGGGACTGATGACCTTCGCAGTTAAGTCCCATAAGATTTCACACACATTTGAAAATTTGAGAAAACAAGCAGGAATATCACATCAGAGCCTATTACAACCACTTATTAAAATGTTTGCGTGCAAGTTTAGTTGGCGTCTTATTCTTCCAAGGACTCGAACAGAAGTAAGTTTTAATAGTATAACAGTCTTTCCACAAATAGTAATAATAATGAAAGTTGTATTTCCTTTGATTTTGTTGCATCGCAGATACGATTATTATCTTCGATTACTGGGTTTAGTACTTTTGTCACTTCGTGTATTTATTAATCACTTTTTCCATTTCCAGACGACAATATAACTTGTCCTGTAAGAGTCCAACACTGTTTACCTGTCGGGTGGCTCGTATAGCTGCAGTGCGAGAGTCTTCCGGAGGACGCTGTTATTCCAAGTTCTCAACGGACTACAGCGAGATCATTAGTGACAGCACATAAACGTTCATACATTTACAGCTCTTCCGAAGGAAAATGCCGTCCACGCATCGGCTGCTCCGACCTTCTGGGTGACTCATGTCAGGCCCGCAGAGAGTGTGAAAGACAAAAAGCGGTGAAAGCACGGGGGAGCCAGTGGCCATTTGAGACGTAGTAAAAGCCCGCATGGCGTAAATATTGGGTAGGAAATCGCGTGTGTGTTTGTTCTGAACGGAACTGCACCAGCATTCCCTTCAAGCTATTTATGGAACTCTTGGAAAAGCTGAATCGGGAATGCCGGCCGGAGGTTTTGAAACTTCCCTTTGTATGTAAAGAATGACAGTGCTAGAAAAACTCTTGCGTTATTTGATTTTCAAACAGCTGAGCAAAACTGAACGTACTCAGACAGTTTGCTCTTTACTTACTCTGATCATCACTAAACTGACATACAATATTTTTAGCGCAACGCAATCTGACTTTCAATAATCCCTACAAAAGAATGGCCCTCACTAACAATAACCTATACCTTTCATGAATCACTTACCCCACAAAAATCTTCATGACTAACTACTGCAATACAGCGAGCGCCAGTACTGCCAGCTAAATAAAAGTTTCTAACTACTGAAGGCACTGATAGGCATAGTTAGCAAATGAAAGATTAGCGTTCAAAAGTCATAATATACATATAATTTTATGACCGCCAATTAAATAAATTTCGTTTTTCTGATGGACACGTCCAGATCGTCCGCTCATAGTAACCTCTCAAAATTCTGGCATCTCTCACCCCACATCCAGTCAAGATTGGATACCTTGTGTATGACAACTTTATTGAGAGTGCATATCTATGATTCATTTTGACAGCATTACACAAACTACTAAGAAGTACTAACAGCACAACACTGCTAGTATGAACAACCGCAATAAAACAAAAAACGTCGAACAAAAACACGACAGCGACGAGGACTACCAAAGATCATATTGATGCGCTCTTGGTTGGTGTGGCGGGGGGTCGGTGTGGAGGGGGATAAATGGGCGGGCTTGTGCAAATGTCCGGGACTGTCGCTAACGTTTCCTACGCTACAGTCGGTATTACACTATCAAATTTCTTTGTCAAAGATTTGATCAAAGATGTGATCAAATATTCTGTCAAATATATTTGACAAAGATCTTTGACGTAGCGCTAGAAGGGTTATTACACTATCATCATATTTTTCGTCAAAGTTCAAGATGGCTGACAACAACTTGTTATTCACCGCAGCAGTTGCATGTACCACAATTGCAGTGTGTGCACATGGGGAAGAGAAGTGGGGAAAAAAAAGTAAACATACCTGGGTGAAGCCGAGGGTTTTACGACGACACGATAAAAGCATTCAACAAAACTTGTTACGTGAGCTTATAGTGGAGGATGTCAAGTCGTACATCAATTAGTTAAGAATGGATGAGCATACATTTCTGTATGTGCTCAATGAAGTGTATCCTCATATCACAAAGCACAATATTCACTTAAGAACTGCTACATCTGCAGAAGACAGGCTCACTGTAACACTCCGATTCCTTGCTACAGGAGAGGGTTAGGTTAGGTTCGGTCAGGTTAGGTTAGGTCAGGTCTCCACTCTTCTTAATCTATTTTTGTATTCAGCGTGCCTCACGTTGTAAAGCGCCTCATCAGCTTCATACATCTCTATTAATTTTGTAATTGTCGGCACACAACAATTGTATTTACTGGCAACGTTTACTAAAACACTACAGACGACAGAATGCCGCAGCGATGCTAGCGCTCCATGTGGTAACATGTCACATTGCAGTCAACAGAAGACAAGCGACTTCTTTGATCAAATCTACAGCGAGGCCCTAGATTTGATCAAATATTGGACGACATTTGACAAAGTTCCCTATTACACCATCAAATATCTTTGACAAAGATTTTGACAAAGAACTTTGATAGTGTAATACCAGCCTACGTGCTGTTCACATTCAACTGCCCAACGCTACACTAGCGAATAATCCAACAATGAGTCCACCCAGCCACAGACTGCACACAGCGCAGTCAGCGATTTTCATACTGAGCACTGCGTGGCGTGATCAACATAAAAACCTAAATAGCCTACTTACAGCTTGAAAGCCTGCCCTCCCGATCACGAGATCAGTGCGTGAAGCACCCACTGCCTCACTTAACTCCCTTTTAAGCGAGCAACTTTTTTTGTGCAAACCGTCTACTCGACGCTAGGGTGTCTACTGCAGCGCCCTTTTGCGTTTTATCCCAGTAGTGAGTTTCGCTTGTCACGAGTGGTCGAGTGGTTGTTCTTGTTTACACGACTAAGCTAAAATCGCGCGTGTTGTGAAAGAGCCCTCTGCTGCGCAATTCGGCATCTGACTGGTGACAGTAAGATTATGAGTGACAGTCGCTTTTACGAAAAGTATCGAAATATATTAACAGAACTGAGGAAGTAACAATAGCAGTGGAGAGTATTACCGACCCAAGCAGTATTCATAGTGGATGATCTTAACAGAAGTAGTTCTCGACACAACTGAGAAATGGAAGAGTAGAAACATCTATATTGTCTTTGTTTGATAGAATATATTCATACAAGTGTCAAATGATATCACGTATTATTTTCCTCGTTAGATAGAGCTGACGTTTTCCCTGTTGAAACAGTTTTCGTTAAATATGTTTATCTATTCGCGTTCTTGTTTCCGTTACAGTGCAGCCTTACCATTTTCCAGGTACTGAAAACGTAAATACTTTTCAGGTACTTCATCTCTCTTGTGGAAGGACAGTAGTAGCAAAACACCCTAGTCCTCGTGCAACGCTTGTAGTATTTCACGAAACCGAAGCACATAAGTGATCAGAAAGCACAGAAGCACAAAATTCATAACTATATCTGGAGCGTACACGGTGACAGTAATTAAACTTCTCGTGTTGGCAGACATCGCTAGTCTCCTTTTACTGCGCACGCGCAGTCTTGAGCGTACTCCGCACTAGGCAGTCAATTGATCATTGACATACGTGACCCAGTCGCGACCTGATTGGCGGCTAATTTACACGCACGCACGTTCGCGCACCCTCAGCGGGTAGCCGACTTTGACCAGAAAGTCGGTCGCGTGGAACAGGCATTTAGCCTGTTTCAAACTTGTCCGACAGCAGTCTAAACGGCACCTTTCACGATGCACGCCGCCGCTGCAGTTTGACGTCATTTTATCCAGCTGCTTTTGTGCACGCCGCGTAGCTCCCTTCATTTTATCCCTTCACAGTCACTCAGCACTATCCAGTGAAATGGAAGGTGAACAAATGCTAGCACGGGTTTTAGTTTATCGTCGTTTAAACAGAAAGAGGACGAACAGGATACAGTGGATTCATTGACTTAATTTAAAAAGGAACAAATTCAGGCCATTTGATACTCTATTTCTAGAGCTCCACAGCGATCCTTAGAAATTATTCCTGTACCCTGGAGTGAGGATATCAACGATGGACACAGTGATCGATTACTTTCCTACTTCTGCCGGGGAACTGGGTCTGTACATTGACAATATTCTAAAACGTAGTTTTTGAATAGCCTGTTATTACTCCGTTCAGTATAAACACATTTTCCAAAGAGGTTCATCAAAGCATCGTTAAGTGATTGGACGACTTAATTGCAGTATTCATTTTTAGGTTTACGTACGCCAATCGGTGAAAACGGAACCGCTACAGGTTCGCTTTATTGTACATCTGCCCGTCTGTATGTCCGACCGTTTAGAACCCTTTTTCTCAGGAACGGGTTGGCGTATCAAGTCCAAATTTGCCACATACCAACGTCGTCGGTCCCTTGGCGGTGTAAAACATGTAAGCTTCTAAGTCAGTGCAATAGAAAGATGTTTTGATACTCGCAAACTCACTCATAAAAACCTGTAGTGCACTTCCTGTTTAGGCTGCTACGGTCGCAGGTTCGAATCCTGCCTCGGGCATGGTTGTGTGTGATGTCCTTAGCTTAGGTTTAAGTAGTTCTAAGTTCTAGGGGACTGATGACCACAGATGTTTAGTCCCATTGCGCTCAGAGCCATTTTTTGAACTTCCTGTTAACCTAGAATCGTGAAATTTGGCAAGAAGTACGGCTTCATACTATGAGTAGAGGAAAAATATCGGAAAATTATTTAATTGTGATTACATCACATAAAAAATATCTTTCTCCCGTTAGAACTTGCTTTGCATTACTCGTCTGTCAAATTCCCAATACAAAAATATTACTGCATATACACACAAAAATGTAAGTTGTAGCCACTTTCAGTATAAATAATATTTTATTAAATTTTATCTCAGTGCAGATATAAACTGGTTTCCTCTTCATGTTGACTGCAAGCGTGAAATGTTAAAATTATGAATGTACTATGGAAATCGAAGAATATGAAAAGAGAGCTGAGCAGGATTAAGTAAGACTTTGTAGTGGTTGTAAAGTGAAATGGGAAGTGAGCCGTGATTTCTGGTCAGATGACAATGGGGTAATAACAACAGCGTCAGTGAATAGAGTAACAGGTTTCCTTGTCGTTAGGAATAGGCCGGCCGGTGTGGCCGTGCGGTTAAAAGGCGCTTCAGTCTGGAACCGCGTGACCGCTACGGTCGCAGGTTCGAATCCTGCCTCGGGCATGGATGTGTGTGATGTCCTTAGGTTAGTTAGGTTTAATTAGTTCTAAGTTCTAGGCGACTGATGACCTCAGAAGTTAAGTCGCATAGTGCTCAGAGCCATTTGAACCATTTCGTTAGGAATACAAAGATACACAACTGGCAGAGCTACTGTGGGCAGCGCAGTGACTGTAATATTCTTCTGTAGACTGGAACGAAGCCAAAATAAACCAGCATTGTATAGGTTTACATGTCCATACCAGAAGCTGACGTTGAGGAAATTGAATTGTCGAAACATTTGATGGGGGATGAAAATTTGATAGATGATTTCAGAGATGATTGGAACGCTTTTACAGTGCAGGTAATAGAAGATAGGGAGAGCGGAATAGAATGGCTTTCGGTTAGAATGAGCATTTGACCAAATACTGGATTGATAAGTTCCTAGTACAGTAGTTCAGACGGAAGCGACCTTCCATAGTATACAGTCTCTGTAAATAAACTTCTGCAGAATCAGTGACTACAGACGCGGATCCAAGGACCGGTTCTGGTGGTGGATTGGGATGCTGATCGAAAGGCATTTGACTGTCCAAAGAGTAGTGCGAAATGACTTCAGTCGCTACCGTAGCAGCATCTTATCGGAAGATTTCACAAAACCCAAAATAATTCTGCTACTACGACAAGGCTATCAGTACCACCACCGTTAATTTCCAGACTCACACGGATGACACCGGAACCGAAGTTGCGAGTACTAATACAAAGGCGGAAATTCTCATCTCTCTTTTGAACGTTCCTTTACGAAGCTAGATACAAGAGTAATACCCCAGTTTCTCACACCACTGCGAGTACGGATGATATTGATATTACTGGCAGTGTTGTTGAGAAACAGTTGAAATACGTAACGACATCCTCTCTGCTTACTTAAAATAAATGCTCTGTCATGTGACTAGTTTCATTAGATCTCTGTTTCTTTTTTGCAAGTCGAAATAGAAAATAAGAGTACAAAGAACGAT
Organism: Schistocerca piceifrons; assembly: GCF_021461385.2. Taxonomy (NCBI): domain Eukaryota; kingdom Metazoa; phylum Arthropoda; class Insecta; order Orthoptera; family Acrididae; genus Schistocerca; species Schistocerca piceifrons. The sequence continues at coordinate 115,628,072 of NC_060142.1, forward strand.
TTTCTCATTAATAACAGTTATTTCAACAGAAGCAATTTCCCAGATATTTCAAATCAGTTTTATTGTTATTATTGTTATTATTTAAGGAATGCATGAAAACTAAAATAAGAGCAACTAGATAAGCAATAATTTATTCCTCTTATTAAAGAACATTACGTGAGGCGTATTCGATATCGGTGGTCCAAAGCAGCAAAAGCACTCCGTCTTCAGGCCACAAGTGGCCCATCGGGACCATCCGACCGCCGTGTCATCCTCACTGAGGATTCGGATAGGAGGGGCGTGTGGTCAGCACACCGCTATCCCAGTCGTTATGATGGTTTTCTTTGACCGGAGCCGCTACTATGCGGTCAAGTAGCTCCTTAATTGGCATCACGAGTCTGAGTGCATCCCGAAAAATGGCAACAGCGCATGGCGGGCGGAATGGTCACCCATCCAAGTGCCGGCCACACCCGACAGCGCTTAACTTCGGTGACCTGACGGGAACTGGTGTATCCACTGCGGCAAGGCCGTTGCCGTAGCAGTGGTCTAACGGCAGAAAATTCTGGCACCTGGTTTCCACATTCTCATCAGTTTTATTTATCATCGCGGCCACATCCAGTGACCCCCTCTTTGATGTTTGCTAAACGCATTGTTGCACTTACCCCTTGAAACGATATGTACAGCTTTTAGCACCCAATACTCAGCCATCTGGCCAGGCGCTGTACCGAGCAATAAGATCCGATAAGAAACAAACTCTCAGAAACCCAGTCTGCTAGGTATGTACGATTATGAGCAGGAATCAGTTAACTGGCCTTTTAGATTATTTAAATGAAAATATTAAAATGCATCATATTGATTAATCGTATTCAAATAATCAATAATTCGATTAATTGTTATGATATGAAATGAGCGTATGACACTGTTTGCGAGATCCCATCTAGTATGTCCGGCCGCCTGGTGCAAATCTTTTTATTTGATGCCACTTCGGGGACTTGCTCGTCTATGATAAAGACAATACACACACACACACACACACACACACACATACACACACACACACGTTATATATATATATTGGTAAATCCTAGAATTAACTGGTGAAACCTAAACTTTACCATCGCAATGTGGTAAAAGTCCGAAATGACTCATTATATGCATAGATTTCGAGCTTTTACCAAGAGACGTTGGTAAATCTTAGGATTTACAAATGCAAACTGGTAAAAGCTGGATCGAAGACTCCCTCCTCTGTCGTGCAGGTTCAGACAAGTTTCATTGTTGCCAATTTTGTGTTCAGATAAGTTTCTTTGTTGACAGTTATGAGTTCTCAGTCCGCTCACCGCTGCGTAGTTTCAGTCAGTGTCGAGCATCGAGCATACGGTCATCTTTGCAACTCGTTTTAGAGGTGTTTCTTCTGTAGCTTTGCATTAGAATAAGTGATGTTATGCATAACAGATTTTACGAACTTTTAAGTGAGTCAGTGAATAAGAAGAAGGACAACAGTTTTATGTAACTGCTGAGCAATGTAATATTCTGTTAGATGAAATGAAAAAATGAAAAAATCGTTTCCAATAAAAGATCTGTTCACTACAGACGTTGAGGCGATATGATGTTCTCAGTATCGGAGGTGAAGAGAAACTCATAGCACTTGTGTCTGCTGGAAAAGAAGAAATTCGTTATTACGTTCGTTTTGATGGACTGTTTAACGTACTACATGAGACCCACATTGGTATATGCTGTAGCGGCCGATAACGGATGACTGTAGAACTGAATCGTAAGTACAAGAATGTGACTGTTGAATCAATCGTTACTTATTTGATATTATGTGAACCATGTTAGAGAAAGGAAAAAACATTGAAAAGGGGTGTTGTAGTGAAACATATGATACACATAATGAATTCATGATGTCAAATTGACTTAATCGGCATGCAGGCAAACCCAAACAATAAGTCGAAGTTCATACTTGTATACTAAGATCATTTGACAATATTGGTTATCCTCTGCGTACTAACTTCGAAAAGGGCTGATGAAGTAGCATATCATCTTTTGGACATTTTTACCACCTTTCTTGCCCAAAGTATCCTTCATTGTGGTAAGGTGGTGGTGGTGGTTAGTGTAACGTCCCGTCGACAACGAGGTCATTAGAGACGGAGCGCAAGCTCCGGTTAGGGAAGGATTGGGAAGGAAATCGGCCGTGCCCTTTCGAAGGAACCATCCCGGCATTTGCCTGAAACGATTTAGGGAAATCACGGAAAACCTAAATCAGAACGGCCGGAGACGGGATTGAACCGTCGTCCTCCCGAATGCGAGTCCAGTGTGCTAACCACTGCGCCACCTCGCTCGGTCATTGTGGTAAGGGAAGAGAGTTTTGTAACCAAGTCATTCAAAGTTTATGTGAGTTGTGGAGTGATATAAAGATCGTCCACAGGAAGACGAGGCACAGTCAGTCTGAAGGATCAGTCGAAAGAGCAAATCAAGATATCGAAAATATGTTATCAACTTGGAATGAAACTTCAAAATGGTCTGGAAGGCTGAGGTTTGTGCAAGCAATGAAAAACAGGGCTTATCGTGAAGGGATCAGATGTTCACCATATGAAGAAGTGTTTGGGGTTCCAATGAAAATGGACATTGCGACCTCAGTTGTTCCATGTGATTTAATAAAAGATATAAACACTGAACAAGACTTGGGAACAATGTTAACCACAACTTCCACTGACTCACAGGGAACAGAAAATGACGGCCAAGGAATTGATGCCAGTGAATCAAGTACTGGAAAAGAAGGAACGGATATAGGAAGTGTGGCTGCAGCACGTGAGGAAGCACCAGAAACACACGATTTGAGACAGTTAACAACGAGACACTGGCACCAGCTGATGGTTGTGACTAGACGCTGATAACTTCCAAAAGTGTAAAAGTGAAACGGATCCGAGAAGCTGCCAAAGAAGGTCTTCAATTGCACGCAAAGAAAATGAAAGCAGCCTCATGCAACGAAATTCTAAAACCTTCAGTTGAACAGAATGTGAGAAAATACCGGATGCAGACAGGGCAAAAATTTATGCAAAATCTTTAATAGCAGTAATGATAAATATTCAGAATTACGAATTTTATGAACTTGGTACCAAAGCTGGTCCACTGAAGTCATTGTACATTGGGTTCGAACTTACATTGTGCAAGGAAAATTTGATCAACGTCGAAGAAGTAGCAAGAGAAGAAATTAGCTTACAGGAAGTGGTTGCCAAACAATCTTTTGTTGGAGGACAAGGGTTCAAAAAGTGCCATTGCTTATAAAAGTGTTCAACTAAAAAATGCTGGTGTAAATCGTCTTCCATATTACGTAATTCGAAATGCCACAATAGTCAGCCTTATTGTAACAAAAATTAACGTTCACAAGGTAACATTTTTACAACATGTTCACTACTATGGAATACTGCTCATTATAACCACATTGGAATGCAACAGTGTTTAAAATACATAAATTTACAATAAATAGAATCTGTTTCAGTAAAATGTTAAGCTTTTTTTTTAATGAACACGGTTTTACCATTTGGTATGGGTACATCCTAAGATTTAACGTCGCTTGATGAAAGTTCAAAATCTATGCATATAATAAGAAATTTCGGACTTTTACCAAACCGCGATGGCAAGTCTCAAGTTTAATTAGTTAATTCTAGGATTCGCCAATCATCTTACTTTACAGTAACACATACACGCGTACACATACAAAAGCGCACACGCGCCACAAAGTATTCGAATTGCAGCGAAGCCACTCTACAGCCGCCCGCTGCACACGCAGTACCAAGAGAAAAAAAGTCGTTGACTCAGCTGGGAATAGAACATGGGGCTCTGTGATCGAGAGTCAACAATGCCGCGCTAAGCTACAGCCACTAGTGTTAGGTCGCTGATGTTGGGAGCAATCGCAAACGGGGCACAGTCGACACGAAGTGTTCGGAAAGGTGCCGGCGTTTACGATGAATACTAGGGGAGAGTCGGTCTTCTTGCCGTTGTCAAGCTATAAAAGCAAGTCACCACTCAAAATGGGTTCAATACAAAAAAGAAATGAAGCTATATGGATCCAGAGACCTTTCCAAGTCTAAAACATCTGTGATGTGTATACATATACAGACTGACGCGATGCATGAAAATTTGTACCGAGGTCGGGAGCCGAACCTGGGTCTCTTACTCATCCAACTTCGTATTCCCCATAAACTCGATGCTAAAGCATGAATCAGAATTTGGACTGACGAGGGAGGCGTGATCGTGTAGTTAGTGCAGTTATGCAAAGCCACTGTGCCAGTGTGGCGTAGTGGTTACTGCATCTATCCAATGACCAGGAGACTCTGGTTTGATTCCCAGCCTTCGTATAAATTTTCATTCATTGCTTCATTTTACATACACACAAAAATGAAATGTTGAAACCACTAATCGTAACGATAATTGATTATGCAAAATGCGTTGGTTTCAAAGGACTTTAGCCATAATCGATTACCAGAGTAATTACGATTATTCGAGTAGTTGCAATTAATCGCACTTCCATAAATTATGCACAAAGCTGGCCTACAATGTAGGCAGTGGAAGGCCGCAGAGGGTCTTCGCTACAATACGAAGACTTTATGGCAGTTGGCATCAGGCTAAATGGCATGCAGTACTGAAGACAGCATTCTATTGCTGAAGACCACATATCTTCTAACAGTTCCATGTGTCTTGGGTGTTTTCTTTAGTCCTTTAATATTGGATTGCTACCGGTTTCGTGGCTCTAAGAAGCACATCTTCAGGTCAACATCTGCATAACAATAAATCCAGAAGGAATAAGAACCCTTAGATATACACTGGTAAGGTAAATTATTTTAACAAAAATGTTTAAAAAACTTTTACATGAGAATATGAAAACGTTAGTTCTCACATAACTAAAACACTGGAGCGAAAAAAACTCTGAACTTTTTTATCCAACATTAGTTCTCCATCAGAGATAAACACCTCTAAAAGGTACAGAATGAAACAGCCGGATTTCAATATAGTGGATGGGTCCTAAACAAATGCCGGCTGTAGTGGCCGAGCGGTTCTAGGCGCTTCAGTCGCAGGTCGCTACGGTCGCAGGTTCGAATCCTGCCTCGGGAATGGATGTGTGTGATGTCCTTAGGTTAGTTAGGTTTAAGTAGTTCTAAGTTCTAGGGGACTGATGACCTCAGAAGTTAAGTCCCGTAGTGCTCAGAGCCATTTGAACCATCCCAAACAAATCATACTGTTATTCTGCAGATCTTTGTACTTTTTATCCCAATATTCCTTGTTCTCATTCACCATTCGTTTATCCCCCAAGAGACCACCAATCATTCGGTCGAGCGCTCACATCAGCGCATGCGCGAGGCGTCTGCAGGCAAGCTGTTTACTTTCTTGCCGTCACTATGACAGAGCACGCGGCGGCGTCCCCTGTTCGCGATTCCGTATAGATTGGAGAAAGCGGTAAGTGCTGTTTTCGGGTTCTGCTTTCCCTTCAATAGCTATTTACTAGACGGATTTGGTCCAGGTAGAACATCCCTCCATTTTGTGGGGCGACCACTTCTTGGTTTTTCATCATGGCCCAAAATTAGGTCGTAATAGTATTCATCTATATTTTCTACTTAGCAATGGATCACTATGGTGTCATCCGATTAGGACCCATCCACTATATTGGAATCCGCCCGTTTTATTCTGTGACATACCGCCTTTTAGCGGTGTTTTTTCTCACGGACAACGAGTCTTGGGCTAAAAGATTCCGAGCTTCTCTGCTCTAATGTTTCAGTTACGTGAGTACTAACACTGACATTCTCATGTAAAAGCTTTTAAATTTTTTAAACATTTTTTAAATCTAATAATATTTTACCGTACTAATTCATATCTAAGGGTTGTTATTGCTTCCGGATTTATTGTTATACAGCTGCTCATCTGAAGATGTGGCTTTTAGTCACGAAACCGGTAGTGATCCAGTAATGAAGTACTAAACACACAAAAATGGCTCAAATGGCTCTGAGCACTATGCGGCTTCTGAGGTCATCAGTCACCTAGAACTTAGAACTAATTAAACTTAACTAACCTATGGAGATCACACACATCCATGCCCGAGGCAGGATTCGAACCTGCGACCGTAGCGGTCGCGCGGTTCCAGACTAGCGCGTAGAACCGCTCGGCCACCTCGGCCGGCTATTAAACACAGTGAAAGCAGTTTATTAATACCCAAGATGACTACTCATAGCTGTGGTTCACCACCTTCACGGTTGTCTGCCCTTCCATGGCTATTTCATTTCTGTCTGCTGCAAATACACTGATGAGACAAACACTTTGACCATCTGCTTAATACCGTGTTGGTACACTTGAGACGCGCAACAGCAGCGATTCTGTGTGGCATGGATCCGATATGTCGATGTCCGGAAGTAATACGGCACCAAATATCTGCGCACTGCTCACGCAATTCCCGTGTTACGGCCTTACGGGCCGCTGGTTCGTGGCCGCGAAGATGGCGCCCCATCTGCTCCGTGGAGTACAGTTCAGGCGAATTTGGTGGTCAAGACATCAACGCCAGTTCTCCATCATCTACTATTCTGGCCTTGTGACGTAGACATTGACCCTGCTAAAAGATGTAATTGCCGTCACGGAAGACATTGAGCATGAAGGGATGCCGGTGGTAGGCAATAATGTTCATACAGTTCACAGCTGCCTTCTATTAATACCACAGGAGCCATAGAACCCAAGGTGAATGACCCCCATAGCATTACACTGTCCCTACAGGCCTCTGTCGGCGGCGCACTGCATGCTTTGAGCAACCGTACGCCTAGATGATGGCGAATCCTGACACGACCGTCGACATTGCGTAACAAGAAACGTGATGCCGCCTATCAGATGATATGTTGCCAGTGATCTTTGGTCCACTCTTGCTTTGTTAATTTTGAGTGTTCTAATGGCTTCACGAATTCCTATTCTTGTAATACCCCTGACACACAGTGGTTTCGGTTACTACAAGCCACAGCACAAGTTGGGAAACGGGGCGAAATTTCTTGTAGTTTACTGTCGAGCTGATATTTTCACACATGTTTTATTCGTATCTTACAGAAACTAGCAGTACGGCAATAAACAACCTTTTAAAACACGCCGCTAACGGCAATCAAGTAATTTATAGCAATACAACAGTTTTAAAATTTTTTTAAGAAACACAGAAGCTAGCAATACGGCAATAAACTACCTTTTAAAACACGCCGCTAACGCCAATCAAAGTAATTTATAGCAATACAACAATTTAAAAAATTTAAAGAACATTAGTAAACAGGCTACTAAAGTAAATACAGAACTTAGTTAATAAGGTACAGCGAGGTAGTAAAGCTACCAACACCTCCACTAAAAAAATTAAACAGGTCTCAGCAAACACGATTAATGGCAATAAAAGGAATTTACAAACTTGGAGGAATTTAAAAAAATTTTTAAACAAAAGTGTCCTGCAATATCATTAGAACATAACAGATATGACGGACCCGTGTAAGGCGGCCACAAATCACCCACTCAGGGGTGCTCAGGCTAAGCAGAATACTGACCAACTTAAATACGCCCGTAAACACAATTGCCACTCTCAGGCTGGTCACTGCACCGACTTTTAGCCAGCGAAAACTTGTTATAAGATGGCTTAACTTGCTGACAGAATTAGAGCTAACCTCGTGCAAGGAAACATTACACCACACAGTCCTGAATGGGCGACCACATGATCAACCAACAAGAAGCATGAATTTACTCATAACCCACGACAGAATAGCGAAACAAACTGCCAAACTCCCATCGGACAGTAACGAGAGGAGGAGGAGGAAAGATCACTCTTCAATTACACCGGTGCCAGGGACAGGAAACCCGGTCGCCGGAGGCCACAAGGCAGAAGAGACGCTGTTTACACAAAATTATTACTTAATGATTAAACCTTCCACTAACTTAACTCGCAATTATGCTCGAACAGGCAGTACACGATCTCCGATGGCTAGGATCCACACATCCGACCGCGCACGCGTCGCCAGTGTACCCAACACGCCACGGTCACGCGACAACACGCTCTGTCACCGGAGTTCACGTCTTCTCTGCAGCGTTGACGGGTAGTGACCGCTCCTTCATGTTAGGTGTCTCCTTTTAAACTCCATTGTTGAAACGGAGGATTTAAAGAAGCTTATTAACGTCCCAGCAAGGCGAAATGAACAGCAACTACTCGTGGGGCGATTCTGTATACAACCGACATACATCACGTGGCGACTCGGTACAACCGACCACGCCTGCTTCGCGCTGAAGAGCAACACTGCCCTCCCGTGTCCACCACACTCTCTGCGCGCCACGCCCCTACTTCCGCACCACCACACGAGGTTACAACCGGTCAAAGATCTCACTTCCTCCATAGCAGTTTTCCGGAAGCAATAACGCGGATATCGATAGCAGAGGGAAAAGGCAACCAAACAGCCACTTAATGACAGACAACATATCAAACAAACATGTCAAGGGGAAGAAAAGGAAAACCAATGCAATCTAAACACAAGGTGTAGCACGAGTCGATACACGGCTCAACCCCTTTAGCCTATCAAATATGTAAGCCACTCTGAGGGTGCTACAGGAAGATGATTCATAGCTCTTGTATAAGGAGCTTTCTGAAGAGAATGATTCTAACTGTATAGACAAGAGCATGTCAGGTCAAGACAAAAGACGGCGAGAGTACGTACACATAAGAGAAATGGAATAGAAATGGCGCTGACGTCCAGCTCCAGTTTTCCAACAGTATATTCCTGCATTGTTGACACAGCCACAATTCTTTCCAACATTGTTATATTACACCTATCAATACTAACCTACATATAGGCCAACCTAGGGTTACTACATGTAGGTGGGAAATCGTCAAGATTTTCTGGCATTGCTGAAAATTCTAATTTAACAGGTGTACCTGGACATTTCAAAAATATCTCAAATTATTGTTAATACTTCACAATTTTCCTTGTTGTTTAACCCTGTTTTGCCATTTTCATCTTTGAAACGAATACCCTTTAACTAAAGTTTCGTAAATATTTCTAGAATTATTTTTTGTGAATTTTTTTATTTTTTTTTTTTTTATTTCCTTGTCTGTACAAAACGCTGGCCCGAACATTCGTATGTTTTCCTTTATTCTTGCTGATGGTTACCCTTTATAACATCCGTAACGTTATCTATCAGTTACATGCTCATTTAAGAATCTTGCTTCTTTTACGGCTAAAGTTTGTATATGGTTCGTCTGTGGAAGTTATTTCCAGTTTCTTCCGTTTTTCACTTTTCCAAGGAGAACTCGCGTTCAGTGTCCCGAATTAAAGGCGTCAGCACATGGGCCGTGCTGTCGTACGTCAACGTTCAGCGTGCCGAGTTCAACGTGCTGCTGAACGCTCAGGAACGATTCGACTTGTGCATACGGTACGTGGGCCCCAACGTGTTATACGCGATCACAACGGACTCCGGCGGCAGTTGAGGGATGTTTCTAGTTCGTAACTCACACTGTTCACTAAAAGGGTGCGCGAAAAATTCCCACGTTAACTCTATCAAAACGCACATTTCCTCCATTGCCCATAGGCTAGTCACATTGTTCTCTACGTAATATACACAAATAAAAACTTCAATATCCATGTACATGTTTTAAGACAAAAAGGAAAGTACCATGTGCAATAAGTAAGGTCACAGGCTTATAAAAGTTCTATTACAAACAGTGCGATACAAATTTGCTATGGTTCTCCACTTATGATAAGCATTATTTCACCATTCCCACATTTTAGTAAAACCCTAAGGTCATTCTTACTTGATCGCTGTTCCTATCCAGCAGCAGAATTTTGGCAACATGTGAATTACGAAACGTAAAAGAAAAAGGAGCAAAATATCGTTATACAAGTAGCGCAAGCCAATCGAACAAACTCAGTCCTCAAAAAAAGGTGAATTTATATTATTTATATAACATCCAATACTATAGTATATACTTAGATTAAACTAATAATAATGCGTCAGAACCTATTACGCGAATGTTAGGAAAAAAATTTAGACGTCGCGAGACGCGAAATACTGGCATTCCATGCATTTCGATAGAAGTCGGTAACGCTATTTACTACGATTTTTTTTGTCTCATTTTGTTCGATATTACTCGTTGCATTTGTTCGGTGCAGGATGTCCCATGACACACTTCTAAGTTCAGTGTTGAGCCGTTGACTTAGTTTTTTTTTATTACTGACCGAACACGCTGAGCTACCGTGCTTGTTACGCTAAACTGACAACATACTTCGCGCAGCCAATCCTAATATATTGCCCCCCGCTATAAGCTTTAATTTTAGCTATGTTAATAATTGAAATTTACCGAGCGAGGTGGCGCAGTGGTAGCACACTGGACTCGCATTCGGGTGGACGACGGTTCAATCCCGTCTCCAGGCATTCTGATTTAGGTTTTCCGTGATTTCCCTAAATCGTTTCAGGGAAATGCCGGTATGGTTCCTTTGAAAGGGCACTGCCGATTTCCTTCCCAATCCTTCCCTAACCCGAGCTTGCGCTCCGTCTCTAATGACCTCGTTGTCGACGGGACGTTAAACACTAACCTAACCTAACCTTAACCTGATTGAAATTTAATTATAACAAATGAAGAGTCCAGGGAAAATAACCTGATAAGTCACAATTCTTATTTTTTTTCAGGAGACGAGATTCAAAGTTTCAAGACTCATAAAATTTTAATTTTTCAAGTTATATTCTTCATTTTTGTTTTAGACCTTAATGTAACTTTCAGAGAAAGAGTACTGCTGAAATGATACACATATGAATAGGATTTACAATAATATGATGCATTTTTATTACGAAGGCAGTTCGTACAGAGGAAAAATATGACAAGTCCATAACATATTGCAAGTAACTACAAGATTTCAAATTCATGTTACAACAAATTATCTCATATAATCATTTAATGATTTTCTATAAAAGGTCCTCCGCATTTTCGATGGTGGATTAATGCAAAAGACGATCAAAATACACTTGCACTTCACTATGGCAAAATCTTTTCAAGTCTTGTAAATCTCTATTACTCAGCGGATATTTTAAGATCACCTGCAAAAAAATCAGAATCCCTTAATTTAAATAGCTATATGCCTAATACTAAAAAAAATACTTATTTCAATAAATAAAAAAACTTTCAAATCATATTTATCAGAGGGTAGGATGAACTCGCCTTTTTTCAGGGTAGAATCTTGCCCTTTCTTTCGGCGAAGAAGTGCTGAAGCTTGCTCATATGCTCCATTGTAGCTTCCTCTATACCGAACCAGTGCTGCATGGTGTCGTGTGACTTCCAATTCTGGCCTGGACTGGAAATGGAATTTCTTCTTGTATATTGTATTATCCAGATGCTCTGTCCAGCATTTGATTATCTCTGGTTGCTCCTCAACATCAGTGAGGACAAAAGGTGAAGGGTGTGTGCGTGAATTCTGAAAAACCTGACACCAGTCCTTTGGAATTTGACATTCCTAAGTTTGGTCTATCATACCAATATTTTTATCATATTCTAAGTACAGATGTGGAATGTCATGTTTACACAGTCCAATCGATTTTCTGTGTGGACCAGATGGTGAAGGAATCTGAACACAGTGGCATTCTTGTTTTTCCCTCCGCAGGAGTCACAGAAGATCTCCAGATGTCTGACTTCTGGATTTAGAAAATTATGCACAAAATGATGAAGAAACATTGAAACTCCGTTTGCTCCTTTTCGTCCTGTGCTCTCTGGATACATGTAAATATAGCTGTCCCCTGTTGCCAAAACATGAACATTGAATATAAATACAGAAAGCTGTCGTTTATAATAAACTTCATTTGTCTTTATATTTGGACAAGGAAAGTTTTTGCTATAGTCCATCGTAATTGCAACCTTTGGATTTTTTTGATATTCCATCTTTGCCTTTTTTTTCCTGTCATAGAACACTTTTTGTTTTCTGATATGCAATTCATGGGCTATTTCATTGCATGGAAGTTCGGAATGAAGCATTACTTTATTTTCAACAGATGATGTTAAAGTCAGTTCCTTCTCCAAATTTTTCTTCTTGGCTAGACACTCATCACAAGAGCCTCAAGTATCAGATCGTGGATATCCGAAACTTATATTGAAATCTGAATTGAATAGTGCGGTATATGTCATACGACACGTTCTGATTCTGAAACTTCTCCTTGAACATATGGAACATTTTTTTAATATTCAAAGACTCTGGTAGGTAAATTTTTTCTGACTTCTTTAAACTGCAGTGGCTGTTGCGACCTTTAAATGATTTAATGTGCCCTCTTATTATTGCACGTGTTTCAAAGCCTGTGTTTCCCTGGGCCGTGTCGTAGAGGTTGGTCTCCAGATTTAAATTTCTTTCGTAAATGATCTACCTTACCCTTCTTTATTCCATGTAACGACATAAATGCTTGCTTGCACACATGTACTTCTTGGACACTTCCATTAATGGTAATACAAACACTGAATTTATATGATGGATCACGAAACTTTGCTTCCTACTCTTCTCTTCTCGGATGCATGCGCTGTACAGGGACCACTGTGATTAAACCACTGAAATAGAGGTTTCTTTCATCATGAATTTGGAAGTGGTTCATGTTATTAATAATATTCCTTTTTGTTTTCATCAGTGACAATATCAAAACAATTGTTTTTGCACTTACTTGGTTCTCCTGTTTCATGTGACCGCAATCTTAAACGTTTGGAGGCATCTCTAACGCGACCATACTTCTTCCTTTTCTTTGTCAGCTTCTTTGATGACATTCTATAGTTTTCTTCGCAAGTAGATGAGTCACTGTCTTCTTTATTCATTTTCCACTGACAGAATAAATACTAGATCTAACTTCCTTCACAAACTCCACAAAACTAACAACAATGGTCAACTTATACACAAAAATGACTGTGGCAACAATGATAAAAGAACGATAACATTAGTGAAAACAGATCTGCGCGGGCTGGGAATCATTAAGTCATAAAATTTTATCGTTGCATTCTCTGGACTTGTCAGGATATTCCCCTGTTTTGCGCGGACTTATAATGTCTTTCGCATGCACATGCTTACAAGATATCAGAATATCTCTTGACTCATCAGGTTTTTGATCAGTTCTGTAAAACCAGCTAAAACTGCACTGGCTTGTCTATTAAATTATGAAAAAACCCAGAAATTTTGAAATTTTGGACTTATCAGGTTTTTCCCCTGGACTCTTCAAATTGTACCAAGAAAAATGCGTTTTTGGTGGATCCTCAGTGTGTCGTTGCCTTCAAATGGCATTCTCTCATAACACGGAAGTTACAATAACACTTTTGCCACAAATAAGATGTTTCTCACTATTTTTTGCAACGAATCACACAGTTAAGAACGGGTTTTCGAGTGATTCTCAATTTGCTGGTGCTCAGAAACAGCATATATACGTATAGGCTTGAAATGAATGCCAATATGGCGCCTCACAACTCTGTGCTGAAAGGGGATGGCGTGCGTGTGACGTAGGTGGCATTGTGCCATCTCATTGGTCAACTCTCAGACACACGCTCAGAATATCTGAGCTGCTAGATATTGTCCTGCAAGTGCTATTCCACGCTATGACGTCAGAAACTCGGCACGCTCATCGCTCAACGTTCGGATACACGGTCCGTGTGCCGACGGCTTAACACTTATTTTTGAACTTAGATGTTTTAGCATGTTTCAGTTCTTCTTCACAGCAAATGTTGTCACCCCTCAGATCCGAAGTCCCAATGATTACAAGTCATAACGATGGGTTCCTTGTCTGAGAAACCACCTGAGCTAGTCCAATTACTGTCGAAAGCACAAGTTCCCATATTAAGAAAAATGATTCCCTTAATTATTAAATGAACATCTTCAACTATTACTATGAAGGCTTGTCCCTTTATTAGTTAGGGAACTGCTCATCTTATTTATAGAAAATATTTTCCCCTTATTGTTAAGAGAACTAATATTATTACTATTAAGAAAACTGGTCCCCTTGTTACTGAGAGAGCTAGTTTCATTGTTATTAAGACAACTGACCTCCATACTACTAAGGAAATAGCTCACTTACCATAAGAAAAATAGTCTTCTCAATTTTAGTAGATTGGGTCATTTTATAGCGAGGAAAATTTGCCCCTTATTATCAAGAAACCTCATCTCCTAGTTATGAACAAATTTCATCGCCTTATTGTTAAAAGTTAAAAAATGGCTCTGAGCACTATGGCACTTAACATCTGAGGTCATCAGTCCCCTAGAACTTAGAACTACTTAAACCTAACTAACCTAAGGACATCACACACATCCATGCCCGAGGCAGGATTCGAACCTGCGACCGTAGCGGTCGCGCGGTTCCAGACTGAAGCGCCTAGAACCGCTCGGCCACCACGGCCGGCATTGTTAAAAGTGTTATTAAGGAAACAGACATCATGATTATTAACAGAAGTGCTTCTGTGACTGAGGTTTTTTGGATAATTATTTATTGCTTTCTTTACATTTATGCCATCTATGTTGAATGCCTTGTGTAAACTCACATAAAATCAGCAACCATCTCCAGTTTCGCACGGCTAGCGCTAAGTATCTGCGGCCACGCGACAACTTTATTATACGTTGTCATATACACAAATCTTTCTCCTGAATCAGTGTATGTGTTAATGAAAATCGTATCAAAGTCCCTACATTAGTTAGTGAGGTTAGCCTTCACACAAAGGCAGAAAGGCCGGCCGAAGTGGCCGTGCGGTTAAAGGCGCTGCAGTCTGCAGCCGCAAGACCCTACGGTCGCAGGTTCGAATCCTGCCTCGGGCATGGATGTTTGTGATGTCCTTAGGTTCGTTAGGTTTAACTAGTTCTAAGTTCTAGGGGACTAATGACCTCAGCAGTTGAGTCCCATAGTGCTCAGAGCCATTTGAACCATTTTTCAAAGGCAGAAAAACGCGGCAGGATGCTTTTACGTATAGACAGTGCATATGTATTTTGTCTATTGTATAAGTGCTATGTCCAGAGAAATTTATATGAATGTTCTACAATTATTCAGAGAAAAAAATTGAGATTTGGAAAGCCTTGTATATAAATAGTGTTTTGGGAGGACGAACAAATGAATAATCGACAGTGTGAGGGCGTAGTAAATCTAATTCGATTTGGTTGATAAGCTATAAAAGATTGCCCATCCGCTTAAATATAAATAGAGTGTGCTATCTTATACGAATGAAAGCACTATCTGCAAACATTTAATTTGAACACCCCACCATAAACGGTTCTGCATATACCGGTACTGGATTTCCAGAAACTGCTATATCGATCCATTAGTCATTTAGCTTCATCGATAATTTAAACGACGAGTTACAAAGTATTCAAGAAAGAAGAATCGCTACACCACAGAGATTGCAGCGTCACTCGCCGTCTTCTTACGTCATGACGTGAGCACAACTTTACTTGCGTACAACTTTGACCACAGAAAAGAAAAACAGCAGAAGCGAATCAAAAGAAAAGTAGACCCGTGTGCATTCAAAGTGTAACAAGAATTTATGTTTTTAACCACTCTGCAAGCATACAGACTTCCTTTTCATATTTAATGAAACGTGTCACCTTAGTAGCATTCTCGCATATGAAATTAATTGAATAGTTGTTATACTTACGTAGCTGTGCGATCGATCATGTGTTTAAAAACAGTTACCCAATTGTATACAGAATGTGCTCACATCTTTGTAGGTGGATGTACGTTAACGACAAACATTTTGAAAACTAACGGCGCAACTGTTTAAAAATCAAGAAAATTCTACAGGTGTTCAATGTTACGTATATGCATAAATTTAGTACGTGCATTATGAATCCAATTTCACGACCACCTTAGTAAAGTTAAGTACCAGGAGAACGTCAGGAAAGAAGTAAAAGAAAAGAACGTAAAAATGCCGATGTAGAGAAAGTAGATGAGGTAGATTCATGCGTCTCGCAATCATCGCCAAGTACATTCGTTGTTTCGGTGCTTTCCTAGCGTATACGTTGGTATACACAGGGTGTTTTTCACAATTCCTCTTAAAGATTTCTAGGGTTCGTACGGGGGACTTATTAGATAAAGTTTTGG
Organism: Schistocerca piceifrons; assembly: GCF_021461385.2. NCBI lineage: Eukaryota > Metazoa > Arthropoda > Insecta > Orthoptera > Acrididae > Schistocerca > Schistocerca piceifrons. The sequence continues at coordinate 115,644,131 of NC_060142.1, forward strand.
TTAGAAAACCGCGTCCAGGAGTGTATCGTTTAGCTGTAAAATAATTTGAATATCATATCACTTTCAAATTTCCCGTTTCGCGGTATGTACCCAGAGGAGATAAAAAGCTGTGATCTGCGTGCTCTACAGTAGCCCGTGGAGTGGGCCGCGTTTTCGAGTATTCGTCGTCGGTTCTTTTCTACCTCATGGAGGACGACCCGTTTATACGGATCAGTGTAATTATAGATGATCGACTTAATAATTTTGATTACTCCAACGGCAAAGGATTAAGCTTGACAGAAAACTTTTTATTCAATGAAAACAGGAAGTTAATTGAATTGCAAACCAGATCGAACGTACAGAAAAAAACATAAAAAAGTCGTAAGTTAAAAAACAAGAAATCAACATCGCTAATGGAGAATTGCATGAGCACATGCGAGAAATCAGCGCCCCTGGCGGCCGGGCGTGGAACTCTTTGACAGCCGCGATTCACTGTTACACGCGGAACACGGTGCTCTGGCGGCCGGCGTGTAACTAACTACCTTTACAGCTGCGAATCTGCTGTTACATCACGCGACAGCGCACGTGCACACACTAGCGAACACATCCTTTCCTGAACTAGCACGTAACAGCTTTCGTATCCGACGCTACGTGTTCATAGCCGAGAGTGCGGCGCGTCCGTGGAGCAGGTCAGACCACGGTCAGACCTCCCAGATGCTAACGGACTGGTTTCTCGCACCCGTTGTATGTGATGGACTGAGGTGATACGGAAAATGTTCTCGATACATTCATTGAGGAGATCTATCATTACGTACTGTATTGTAAAGCTGGAGATTTGAAAGCCATTCGATCTTCTGTTATTTTATATTCAGACGGTACATTTCCCGACAGGAGTTCCTTATCCAAACTTTATCTGCTAACAAGGGGACCGCGTCTACTCGTTACTACAGATTTTGTTCGATTTTTGGTATATGTAGGGGTTTGGCTAGAAATGAAAGTGGCTGAAGTGGAAGCGTGAAATGGACAAAGGTTTACAAAAAGTAGCTTTTGTGGCGCGGGTCGGCGAGGCATGAGGCATTTATTTATGTTAGTGAAGGTCCCACTTTGCGGGAAGAGTACAGATCAGTAATCCGAGGGACGTGGGGTCTATGCCTTATAGGGAATTTGTTTGTAATTTTTACATTAATAACACTGCAAATAATCATCAGTACATCGTGTTCCTTAAAATTTTCGTGAAAGGGATAAAAAGGAAAGCGAAAGGAAAATTCGAGACTGCAAATAAACTGCCAGTAAGGGAATGCAAAGCATACGCGCTCTATTACTTTACAGTTAATGTTTCACACGTGCTGAAGTGACATTCATTGCACAGTTTGGCAGTGAATCACGCATAAAGCATCATTTCGCTAAATACTACCGTCCGTAACTGGTGTGCAATGGAACGTACTTTGATAATAATTATAATTATATGGTGATGTTAAGAGTACGAATAGATGTACAAATTAATTCACAGTATGAAAGTAAAATGACTCGTTTCACATCATGACGATATATCGTGCAAAATGATTCACAGAACATGAATGTAACTAACCCTCCATACCCTCTCCCAAGGTGGCTTCCGCCAGCTCCCTCTCCCTGATGAAGTCCTCGTCCCCTCCATTTACCCCTCCTATCAACTTTGACCCTGCCCCGCCCCCCACTTCCCGTGTCCTTTCCTTTCGGCACCCTCCCTCCCTTCTCTTCTCTTCCCTTCTTTTTCCATCTCCCTGTCCCCTCCCTTCCCCCTCTTCCCCCGGGCTTCCTCTCCCCCTTCCTCCCTCCCCCCTATCTCCCCTGCCCGTGGCATCTCTGCTCTCCCCTCTCGCTCTCCCACTCCCCTTCCTCCTCCTCCTCTCTTGGCAGGTCCCCGGACTCGCACACGTATAGTGAACATTCGCGCGCCGGAGATCGTCGCCTTTTGTGTCTCGTGTGTGTGACGTCGTATAGTGTTTTTGGTGTCCGCCGTCCCACTCCTACGTTCACTTGTGCCGTCGGACTCATCAGTGTTTTGTGCGCCGTTCCAACGTGTTTTCAGTATTGTTATCGTCACATGTGAACGACTCCGTGTTTTTTATGTCTCTGTGACCTCTCTCTTTTGCCTGTCACTTTGTTCATTGTCATTCACCATGTTTTATACTCTTGTAAAACGCTATGGCTGAAGAGCGGCGTAGTGTGCCGCTGCCAGCCTACCTGAGTTGTACAGGTTTTAAAATAACAATAAAGTAACAAAAAAAAAAATGAATGTAACTAACTAACTAACTACGGTCTTCTCGGGATTTCTTTTTCTCTCTCGATGAGATAAAATCAGTTTTGAAGCTTCTTGGTCAAATGTTTATGAGACAATACAAATGCGCGTCGCTGGGCCACATAAACTGCTGAGGGCATCTCGAGGCCGAAAATGGAACGGCATAAGACTAACGGCATACGACGTCCTTAACGCTTTGAGTTATTTGCAGTTTCCTCGTGCAAGGGCTGTTGAAATAATATCGATACATTTGGCAAGATGTATCGATATATACCGCGATGTAACACCTGCAAATACTCCGATAGATTTTTCTTACAAAAATACCGATATACACAGGCGATACTTTTTCCTCGATATATCGAAATCAAAATGGCAATATAGAGTGTCGACGATTTATTTGATATTTTTTCAGAATTTTGAAGTTTTTCTTCTGAAGCTGTAGTAGAACATAAATTTACTTCCGCTGTGTGAAGGAGTCTTACTACTTTTTGAGCTTTCATCATGTCCAATCTCTCTCTTTTGACTGTGTGAAGCAAGTATATGTGGCACAAAAGAAGCAGAAATGCGAGCAACTAATGCGCTATTTCTTCACATCGGCATCCTTCGAAAAAAAAAAAAAAACTGGTTCAAATGGCTCTGAGCACTATGGGACTTAACATCTGAGGTCATCAGTCCCCTAGAACTTAGAACTACTTAAACCTAACTAACCTAAGGACATCACACACATCCATGCCCGAGGCAGGATTCGAGCCTGCGACCGTAGCGGTCGCGCGGTTCCAGACTGAAGCGCCAAGAACCGCTCGGCCACACTGGCCGGCCCTTCGAAAACAGTTGCTGAAAATGATGAGAAGACTCGTCTTCCCGGTTGGTGGAGACGTGTGAGGGGAAATGCTGACGTAGTCGGCGCTCGGTGCAACCAACAGAAACTGCAACCTTTAGCTTCAGTAAGCAATGTTGACATTACAACTGCTAGGTCGTTGGAGATGGCACAAAAGGAAAAAACAGGGAAGTCGACATCAAGTCTTCCGGACAAATCCGATATCTGACGAAATCGGATGATGGACCCATCGGACACGTTTTATTGCGCCACTTACATGCAGTTAAGATCGTTAGCAAAGAGGTTATCGTCAAGCGTGAACATGCATTGTTTTCTTTTCAGTTCTAGGCGCTTCAGTCCGGAACCGCGCGACTGCTACGGTCGCAGGTTCGAATCCTGCCCCAGGCGACTGCTACGGTCGCAGATTCGAATCCTGCCTCGGGCATGGATGTGTGTGATGTCCTTAGGTTAGTTAGGTTTAAGTAGTTCTAAGTTCTAAGGGACTGATGACGTCGGATGTTAAGTCCCATAGTGCTCAGAGCCATTTGAACCATTTTTTGAACCTGCCTCGGGCATGGATGTGTATGGTGTCCTTAGGTTAGTTAGGTTTAAGGATTTATAAGTTCTAGGGGACTGATGACCTCAGATGTTAGCCGGCCGGAGTGGCCGAGCGGAGGTTAGTTAGGTTTAAGGATTTATAAGTTCTAGGGGACTGATGACCTCAGATGTTAGCCGGCCGGAGTGGCCGAGCGGTTCTAGGCGCTACAGTTTGGAACCGCACGACTGCTACGGTCGCAGGTTCGAATGCTGCCTCGGGCATGGATGTATGTGATGTGCTTAGGTTAGTTAGGTTTAAGTAGTTCTAAGTTCTAGTGGACTGACGACCACGAGTTAACTCCCATAGTGCTGAGCCATTTGAACCATTTGAACCTCAGATGTTAAGTCCCATAGTGCTCAGAGCCATTTGAACCTTTCAGTTCTTGCTGGAAGGGGGATAGGCAGCCTGCTAGCTTGTTGATGTACTGAATATCTAATAATAAATCGATACTTAATACTTAAATATACAACTCTAAAACCGGAAATATGTTTACAATGTGCAGCCGATATTGTTATAGGCAGGTACGTTGAAACTTTTTCCGTCGACATGTCGATAATTTTCCGATATATGGAGGGCCGATAATGATATTTTTTAAATATCGAAATATCGGGCTCCCGATAGTAACGCAAAAATTCAAAATAAAAAGTTCTGCCCAGGGACTAGAACCCACATCCTACGGATTACCAGTGTGTGCTCCTTCTGCTGTGCTCTTTCCTTACCCGATCTGTGACCCAAATGCTATATTTTGTGAACACTAGCCCATCTGAAATTCCCAGTTCTGTAAGTTTGATTTCTGACCGAGCTTTGAATACATTATAAATTTGGACGAACTCGGTGGTGACGAGCTGGTGCTATCCACTTGTAAGTCCCAACTACAACTTCTAGAAGCCCGCACCAGAGACTGTGAAGCACCCTATGGCCGGTTGCACCCATGGCGGATTTTTCCGCAGCAGTCAATTGACTGTCGCCGCCGATCCCGCAGTGGTGCACAGGAGGAAGTCAGAGCTTGCACATTAAGCGGAAGAAAAACCGAACGGTAAATCTGCCGTCGGCGGTAGCTGTGTGACCGCCGGCTGCCACTGGCGCCGAGGGCAATTCTACCGCCACGGCCAAAGTAGTGGCGCATTTGACCAAATGCACGCTTACACACGTAGCGGTTTTCTACCGTCAACAGCTTTTTTGTTCAGTGTGAATAGAGTCGAGTCGTGGTGTTCACAGTTGTTAACTGGTTTCTTCTTTCAGACATGAGTAATCTAGACATACATAATGAAATTTTAATTTCATTAATTCAAGAAAGGCCTGTTCTGTGGGACAAAATATATACAAAGACCGAGATGCTACCAGAAACGCTTGGCATGAAGTTTGCAAGGGAATTCGTAGCGACTTTGATGTGTTGGACGAAAGGGAGAGGAATGATTTTGGTAAGTACTTGCTTTCTCACATATATGTACTAGAAGAAACTAGAGTTATAGATTCTACAAGTGACGGCGCTCACTCTTGGCAGTGTAACAGGATCTTCACATTGCAGGCGTTTCCTGACTTAATTATTTATTTTTTTATCATCGTGACAACCATGGCGGGCTATTATTAACAAGTGTTTTACTTATAAAAACGAACATTACTGAAAAACAGTAACAATGTCCCATTTTTACAAAGTATTATTATTTTTGCAACTTACTTCTAGTAATACAATAACGAAAATTAAGTCGTGCACTGGAATACTTGTGTTTAATGTGAAGGCGGTCTATACCATCTCCAACAACAGACCAATCCACTGCCACCTCAACAACGTTTCACTGCTATCACTTCACAGTACACACAACCACCAGTCCCACATTATGCCCCACCAACGATTCCCTCAGTTTCAACTCAAAATGCACTATGTACTCCAGTATCCCAGTCAGGGCGAACGCATTCTGCATTCAGAACTCTGGCTTTGTATCTCTCACAAGTTCTACATCTCCCAAATTACGACCCACCATCGATTCCCTCGGTGTCTACCGTAGATCAACTGTCTACTCCACCTTCCCAACCCACAAAGCAAAAAAAATCTGCAGCTGAACATCATGAAAATTTTCCTGTGAGTGTTGAAGGAGATTTTGAAAGTAGTTCTTCAGTAAATTCGAATTCGTCCACTACAATGGAAATCAATTTCTAGTACTATATTGTGTACTAATGTGTGTGTGTGTGAATGTTTATTTAAAGTTTTGATAATGTAGGTATTGTGTATCTTTCTTCGGAATTTTATCAGTAAACACCGTTACTTTAAAACTAGTCTGAAAATGATTATCCCAAATTTACCTCACTATTATTGCCAGCATTTCTACAGGCTGAATACAATTCCTCATTTTGGTATTTTTCCACTGAATAGTATCTTTGAACCGTCGATGGAGCCTGTCAAAGGTAGACTCCTACATTCTGAAATAATTGAAGAATTTCGTGTCATCCTGCCTCAACTCTTCAAACAACGTACTAATCTGCTGACGACGGAGATTTTACCGTCGTGTGTATAAACGTTAAAGTTCTGCGAGCGACGACGCTCAACTGACCGCAGCGGAAAAAATCCGTGTGTGCAACCGGCCTATATGTTCACATTTGTCAGTTTAATGCGTCACGTTGAGGAGACGATGTTGATGTGTCACGTGTGTGTTTGCACGGCAGGCTTCCTGACCACGGGCGACGCGGCGTGTCCCGGCAACATGGGCCTACGCGACGTGCTGGCTGCGCTGCAATGGGTGCGTCGTAACATCGCCGCGTTCGGGGGCGACGCCGACAACGTGACTATCTTCGGCGAGAGCGCCGGCTCCATCATCTGCCACGGGCTGCTGCTCTCACCCGCCGCCGACGGTGAGCACACACACTCTCTCTCTCTCTCTCTCTCTCTCTCTCTCTCTCCCCCTCTCCCTCTCCCTCTCCCTCTCCCTCTCCCTCCACCATCTCTTTTTAGCTGTGATCGATCCCCATTGTACATTAGGCTATTTTCATAAAAGTGTGCTTCGGATTGTTGTTACTGATTGATTATAATATTTAAATAGCATATACTGTCACTAGTCTCACAAAAAATCTGTAATGTTTATGCAATTAAGGCTTAAAAATCATTAAATTTCAAGTATGATCTGGCCTTGTAACACTAACCAAAATGGCCTTGCTGTTCTGCTACTGCCAACGGCTGAAAGCAAGGGGAAACTACAGTCGTAATTTTTCCCGAGGGCATGCAGCTTTACTGTATGATTAAATGATGAGGGCGTCCTCTTGGGTAAATATTCCGGAGGTAAAATAGTCCCCCATTCGGATCTCCGGGTGGGGACTACTCAAGAGGAGGTCGTTATCAGGAGAAAGAAAACTGGCGTTCTACGGATCGGAGCGTGGAATGTCAGATCCCTTAATCGGGCAGGTAGGTTAGAAAATTTAAAAAGGGAAATGGATAGGTTAAAGGTAGACATAGTGGGAATTGTTGAAGTTCCGTGGCAGGAGGAACAAGACTTTTGGTCAGGTGAATACAGGGTTATAAATACAAAATCAAATAGGGGTAATGCAGGAGTAGGTTTAATAATGAATATAAAAATAGGAGTAAGGGTAAGCTACTACAAACAGCAAAGTGAACGCATTATAGTGGCCAAGATAGACACGAAGCCCACGCCTACTACAGTAGTACAAGTTTATATGCCAACTAGCTCTGCAGATGACGAAGAAATTGATGAAATGTATGATGAGATAAAAGAGATTATTCAGGTGGTGAAGGGAGACGAAAATTTAATAGTCATGGGTGACTGGAATTCGTCAGTAGGAAAAGGGAGAAGGAAACATAGTAGGTGAATATGGATTGGGGCTAAGAAATGAAAGAGGAAGTAGCCTGGTAGAATTTTGCGCAGAGCATAGCTTAATCATAGCTAACACTTGGTTCAAGACTCACGAAAGAAGGTTGTATACGTGGAAGAACCCTGGAGATACTAAAAGGTATCAGATAGATTATATAATGGTAAGACAGAGATTTAGGAACCAGGTTTTAAATTGTAAGACATTTCCAGGGGCAGATGTGGACTCTGACCACAATCTATTGGTTAGGAACTGTAGATTAAAACTGAAGAAACTGCAAAAAGGTAGGAATTTAAGAAGATGGGACCTGGATAAACTGACTAAACCAGAGGTTGTACAGAGTTTCAGGGAGAGCATAAGGGAACAATTGACAGGAATGGGTGAAAGAAATACAGTAGAAGAAGAATGGGTAGCTTTGAGGGATGAAATAGTGAAGGTAGCAGAGGATCAAGTAGGTAAAAAGACGAGGGCTAGTAGAAACCATTGGGTAACAGAAGAAATATTGAATTTAACTGATGAAAGGAGAAAATATAATAATTCAGTAAATGAAGCATGCAAATAGGAATACAAACGTCTCAAACATGAGAGCGACAGGAAATGCAAAATGGCTAAGCAGGGATGGCTAGAGGACAAATTTCAGGATGTAGAGGCTTATTTCCCTATGGGTAAGATAGATACTGCCTACAGGAAAATTAAAGAGACCTTTGGAGAAAAGAGAGCCACTTGTATGAATATCAACAGCTCAGATGGAAACCCAGCTCTAAGCAAAGAAGGGAAAACAGAAATCTGGAAGGAGTATATAGAGGGTCTATACAAGGGCGATGTACTTGAGGACAATATTATGGAAATGGAAGAGGATGTAGATGAAGATGAAATGGGAGATATGATACTGCGTGAAGAGTTTGATAGAGCACTGAAAGATCTCACTCGAAACAAGGCCCCGGGAGTAGATAACATTCCATTAGAATTACTGCCGGCCTTGGGAGAGCCAGTCCTCACAAAACTCTACCATCTGGTGAGCAAGATGTACGATACAGGCGAAATGCCCTCAGAATTCAAGAAGAATATAATAGTTCCAATCCCAAAGAAAGCAGGTGTTGACAGATGTGAAAATTACCGAACTATCAGTTTAATAAGTCACAGCTGCAAAATACCAACGCGAATGGAAAAACTAGTAGAAGCCGACCTCGGGGAACATCAGTTTGGAATTCGTAGAAATGTTGGAACACGTAAGGCAATACTGACCTTACGACTTATCTTAGAAGAAAGATTAAGGATAGGCAAATTACGTTTCTGGCATTTGTAGAGTTAGAGAAATCTTTTGACAATGTTGACTGGCATACTGTCTTTAAAATTCAGAAGGTGGTAGGGGTAAAATACAGGGAGCGAAAGGCTATTTACAATTTGTATAGAAACCAGATGGCAGTTATAAGAGTCGAGGGGCATGAAAGGGAAGCAGTGGTTGGGAAGGGAGTGAGACAAGGTTGTAGCCTCTCCGCGATGCTATTCAATCTGTATATTGAGCAAGCAGTAAAGGAAACAAAAGAAAAATTCGGAGTAGGTATTAAAATCCATGCAGAAGAAATAAAAACTTTGATGTTCGCCGATGACATTGTAATTCTGTCAGAGACAGCAAAGGACTGGGAAGAGCAGTTCAACGGAATGGGCAGTGCCTTGAAAGGAGGATATAAGATGAACATATAAAAAAACAAAACGAGGATAATGGAATGTAGTCGAATTAAATCGGGTGATCCTGGGGGAATTAGATTAGGAAATGAGACACTTAAAGTAGTAAAGGAGTTTTGCTATTTGGAGAGCAAAATAACTGATGATGGTCGGAGTAGAGTGGATATAAAATGTAGACTGGCAATGGCAAGGAAAGCGTTTCTGAAGAAGAGAAATTTGTTAACATCGAGTATAGATATAAGTGTCAGGAAGTCGTTTCTGAAAATATTTGTATGGAGTGTAGCCATGTATGGAAGTGAAACATGTTCGATAAGTAGTTTGGACAAGAAGAGAATAGAAGCTTTCGAAATGTGGTGCTACAGAAGAATGCTGAAGATTAGATGGGTAGATCACATAACTAGTGAGGAGGTATTGAATAGAATTGGGGAGAAGAGGAGTTTGTGGCACAACGTGACAAGAAGAAGGGACCGGTTGGTAGAACATGTTCTGAGGCATCAAGGGATCACAAATTTAGCACTGGAGGGCAGAGTAAAGGGTAAAAATCGTAGAGGGAGACCAAGAGATGAATACACTAAGCAGATTCAGAAGGATGTAGATTGCGGTAAGTACTGGGAGATGAAGAAGCTTGCACAGGATAGAGTAGCATGGAGAGCTGCATCAAACCAGTCTTTAGGACTGAAGACCCCAACAACAACATACTGTCAACAGTCTCACAAAATATCTATTATGTATATGCAATTAAGGCTTAAAAGTCATTAAATTTCAAGTATGGTCACGTGATCAAAAACACTCTGTTATTGGCTGCTGCTCTGGTGACGTCAAAGACTTGTAGGACGAACCTGTATGTGTGTTACAGGATCACTGGCCGAAGTACGAGGTTTTTACGTTCTTTTAGTGCAAACAGTTTAGCTATTTAGCGATGGAAAAAGCAATTTCAACATTTAAGTAACACTAGAAAGGAATTTCGTCATTACTGATAGAGGAAGCGTTGCGAAACTTGATGCGTTTTACGGTCCACCCACTTAGAGCGGCGATATGTGCAACGACGGACATTCTTTTCCTACTCCCTACAACATCATTAAACTCTTGAATACATTATGGGAGTGACAGTGATCAATGTGTTACAGATATTTACTATTAAAACAGTCTTGTTCACGATTTATTTATTACGGTGACCGGTTTCGACAACTGCTGTGGTCATCTTCAGACCTACAAGTCGTATACATAGCTTTAATTAGAGGGCTACATACATTAAAGAAAATACATAAAGTTATAAAGCTATAAAACGATGAATTGCCAATGAGTAAGAACCTTCTCCTGCTGGAGAATCGCTACTGGAGAAACCAGTGTACGTCTTAATGTATATAGTGGAGGCTCCGCCCACTTCTGATGGAATGATGTCATTACTAACCAATGGGTTATAGGTCGAATAATAATGTAAAATTTCTTAGTTAAAAGAACATTGTTGAGAAATAAACACACACTAAACTTAGCTTATTTAACAAGTATTGTCAATTAAGAAGCGTTAAAAATATGTAAACATGTAGGATAAACGAATTTCGTTTTGACAGTACATGGGTTGCCCTCTCAAGGCCTGTTAGTGAACCATTTGGAACCACTGGTTGCCATGGTGAAGTTGGACGCCGTTGCAAAGATGAGGCAGCAGGCTTCTTTCCACTGAAGTTGTTGTAAAATCGATAGGCAAACTAATAGTTGCCATGGTGAGGATGAACGAACGTGCAAAGATGTGGCAGCAGGCTTCTTTCTAACCGAAGTTCATTTATCTTACATATTTAAATATTTTTAACGCTTCTTAATTGACAATAGCTGTTTAATAAGCTAAGTTTAGTGTGTGTTTATTTTTATTTCTTTACAATTTTCTTTTAACTAAGAAATTTTACATTGTTATTCGACTTATACCTCATTGGTTAGTAATGACATCATGCCGCCAGAAGTGGGCGGAGCCTCCATTATATATAGTAAGACGTGCACTGGTTTCTCCAGTAGTGATTCTCCAGCAGAAAGGGGTTCCTACTCAATGGTAATTCATCGTTTTATAGCTTTATAACTTTATGTATTTTCTTTAGTGTATGTAGCCCTATAATTAAAGCTTTGCACACGACTTGTAGGTCTGAAAATGACCACAGTAGTGGTCGAAACCGGGCACCTTAATAAATAAATCGTGATAAAGGCTGTTTTTAATAGTAAATCACTAAACTCGCTCAATACTGAGCAATTGTAGAACTTTTGCAAATGGGTCCGTGTATTATAACTAGATTATCGAATATCAGTCATGAGCTTCGACCAAAAGTACGATAAAATTATTCTTGGCAAAAATTACTGTTACTTTCCTGGGTGATGCGTTAAGCAGGCGTTCGGTAGCGCAACGGATAGCGTTCTGGCTGTAGGTAAGGAGCTCACATGTTCGAATCTTCGTCATGTGTCTTTAAAAGTTTTAAACGAAATACGAAAACGGCGTTAGCAAGAAATGATTGTAATAGTTGTTTCGATTGTGGGATGTTTTGTATATAGCTTCACATTAGTTTTAGTCTGAGGAATGGACAACAGTGGATAAATGCATTTACTTTGCGAACAAACAATTCACTTTTTTGGAAAGTATTGCTAGTCGTGAAGACATCACCATACACCCACAGTACAACGAGGTTTAGGACGATGAGGCTATACGGAGGTACACTATGTGATCAAAAGTATCCGGACACCCCCAAGAAACATACGTTTTTCATATTAGGTGCATTGTGCTGCTACCTACTGCCAGGTACTCCATATCAGCGACCTCAGTAGTCATTAGACATCGTGAGAGAGCAGAATGGGGCGTTCCACGGAACCCACGGACTTCGAACGTGAAGTGATTGGGTGTCACTTGTCCTCCGTCTGTACACGAGATTTCTACACTCCTGTCCACTGTTTCCGATGTGATAATGAAGTGGAAACGTGAAGAGATACGTACAGCACAAAAGCGTACAGGCCGACCTCGTCTATTGTCTGACAGAGACCGCCGACAGTTGAAGAGGGCCATAATGTTTAATAGGCAGACATCTATCCAAACCATCACACAGGAATTCCAAACTGCATCAGGATCCACTGCAAGTACTACGACAGTTAGGCGGGAGGTGAAAAAACTGCGATTTCATGGTCGAGCGGCTGCTCATAAGCCTAACATTACGCCAGTAAATGCCAAACGACGCCACGCTTGGTGTAAGGAACGTAAACATTGGACGATTGAGCGGTGAAAAAACGGTGTCTGGAGTGACGAATCACGGTACACAATGTGGCGATCCGATGGCAGGGCGTGGGTATCGCGAATGCCTACTGAATGTAATCTGTCAGCGAGTGTAATGCTAACAGTAAAATTCGAAGGCGCTGCTGTTATGGTGTCGTCGTGTTTTTCATGGAGGGGGCTTGCACACCTTGTTGTTTTACGTGGTACTATCACAGCACAGGCCTACATTGATGTTTGAAGCACCTTCTTGCTTCCCACTGTTGAAGAGCAATTCGGGGATGGTGGAGTGGCTACACAACAGTAACATCCCCGTAATGGACTGGCCTACGCAGAACGTAGACTTCGTGCTAGGCAACGCCGTCCGACATCGATATCGATACCTCTCCTCAGTGCAGCACTCTGTGAAGAATGGGCTGCTATTCCCTAAGAAACCTTCCCTTACCTGATTGAACGTATGCTTGCGAGAGAGGAAGCTGTCGTCAAGGCTACGGGTGGGCCAACACCACAATAAATTCCAGCATTACCGAAGGAGGGCGCCACGAACTTGAAGTCATTTTCAGCCAGGTGTCCGGATACTTTTGATCACATAGTGTATACAGAGTGTTACAAAAAGGTACGGCCAAACTTTCAGGAAACATTCCACACACACAAAGAAAGAAAATCTGTTATGTGGACATGGGTCCAGAATCGCTTACTTTCCATGTTAGAGCTCATTTTATTACTTCTCTTCAAATCACATTAATCGTGGAATGGAAACACACAGCAACAGAACGTACCAGCGTGACTTCAAACACTTTGTTACAGGAAATGTTCAAAATGTCCTCCGTTAGCGAGGATACATGCATCCACCCTCCGACGTATGGAATCCCTGATGCGCTGATGCAGCCCTGGAGAATGGCGTATTGTATCACAGCCGTCCACAATACGAGCACAAAGAGTCTCTACATTTGGTACCGGGGTTGCGTAGACAAGAGCTTTCAAATGCCCCCATAAATGAAAGTCAAGAGCGTTGAGGTCAGGAGAGCGTGGAGGCCATGGAATTGGTCCGCCTCTACCAATCCATCGGTCATCGAATCTGTTGTTGAGAAGCGTACGAACACTTCGACTGAAATGTGCAGGAGCTCCATCGTGCATGAACCACATGTTGTGTCGTACTTGTAAAGGCACATGTTCTAGCAGCACAGGTAGAGTATCCCGTATGAAATCATGATAACGTGCTCCATTGAGCGTAGGTGGAAGAACATCGGGCCCAATCAAGACATCACCAACAATGCCTGCCCAAACGTTCACAGAAAATCTGTGTTGATGACGTGATTGCACAATTGCGTGCGGATTCTCATCAGCCCACACATGTTGATTGTGAAAATTTACAATTTGATCACGTTGGAATGAAGCCTCATCCGTAAAGAGAACATTTGCACTGAAATGAGGATTGACACATTGTTGGATGAACCATTCGCAGAAGTGTACCCGTGGAGGCCAATCAGCTGCTGATAGTGCCTGCACACGCTGTACACGGTACGGAAACAACTGGTTCTCCCGTAGCACTCTCCATACAGTGACGTGGTCAACGTTACCTTACACAGCAGGAACTTCTCAGACGCTGACATTAGGGTTATCGTCAACTGCACGAAGAATTGCCTCGTCCATTGCAGGTGTCCTCGTCGTTCTAGGTCTTCCCCAGTCGCGAGTCATAGGCTGGAATGTTCCGTGCTCCCTAAGACGCCGATCAATTGCTTCGAACGTCTGCCTGTCGGGACACCTTCGTTCTGGAAATCTGTCTCGATACAAACGTACCGCGCCACGGCTATTGCCCCGTGCTAATCCATACATGAAATGGGCATCTGCCAACTCCGCATTTGTAAACATTACACTGACTGCAAAACCACGTTCGTGATGAACACTAACCTGTTGATGCTACGTACTGATGTGTTTGATGCTAGTACTGTAGAGCAGTGAGTCGCATGTCAACACAAGCACCGAAGTCAACATTACCTTCCTTCAATTGGGCCAACTGGCGGTGAATCGGGGAAGTACAGTACATACTGACGAAACTAAAATGAGCTCTAACATGGAAATTAAGCGTTTCCGGACACATGTCCACATAACATCTTTTCTTTCTTTGTGTGTGAGGAATGTTTCCTGAATGTTTGGCCGTACCTTTTTGTAACACCCTGTATAAAGTGTGTACAACATGCAGTTGACACAAACGTAAGGGCTGTGATGTTTCTGAGTATAAACTAACGTTAGCGTCTGAAGCAGACTTACTTCATCTTTACGTAAAATGATGAAACTGCAAAGGTTTAAACAATAAGGATCCTAGCTGGCCAGCACGAAGATAAAAACATTGTTTGTAATAAAGTAAAAGGGGAGTGGTCACATTAACTAGAAAATATCTTTTTGAACGTGACGTGTGCGATCAGCGATTGAAAACGTAAGCGGATGTAAACAGCAAGTAAAACACAATAATTGAAACGTCCCCTTCGAAAAATTATAAATGACTGCTTAAACTGACACACAATATTTTTAGCGCAACGCAATCTGACTTTCAAAAATCCCTACAAAAGAATGGCCCTGACTAACAATAACCTATACCTTTCATCAATCATTTACCTCACAGAAGTCTTCGTTACTCGAACTACTGCAATACAGCGAGCGCGAGCGCCTAA
This sequence comes from Schistocerca piceifrons, assembly GCF_021461385.2. Lineage (NCBI taxonomy): Eukaryota > Metazoa > Arthropoda > Insecta > Orthoptera > Acrididae > Schistocerca > Schistocerca piceifrons. The sequence continues at coordinate 115,659,218 of NC_060142.1, forward strand.
CTACTGAAGGCACTAACTACTGATAGGCATAGTTAGCAAATGAAAGATTTTGATAGAGAGCAAACAATGTATTTACCTTAATAGTGTTCGAAAGTCATAATATATATCAGTTCATGACATCCAGTCTTACAAATTTACCGTCTCTGTCCAGATCATCCGCTCTCAAAACTCCGCCGTCTCACTCCCCACATCCACCACTGCTGGCGGCTCACCTCCAACTGCGCAACGCTACGCGCTGTTAACATCCAGCTGCCCAACACTACAATAGCAAACAACAATGCAAACCAGCCACAGACTGCACACAGCACAGCCAGTGATTTTCATACAGAGCGCTACGTGGCGTTACCAATAAAAAGAACCTAAACAGCCTACTTACATAATATTCTGTTTCTGATCGGTGTGGTGAAGTTTTGTAATAGTGATTTGCTTTTCATATGAGAGGACCCTCGAGTCGTTTTACAGATTTGTTAAAACGTTCTTTCGAATTACACTCAAACCAGCGATCTATGGACATAATCTTATAAAATTAGACGATCTACCCTTGTAACAACTGAGCTACCAAATAATTGAGTTGTTATTGGACAAGACGACAATTTTCGCTAGTAGATTTAATTTCGACGAATGTCGCTATGCTTCGTTGTAACACTGGGAGACCATATCTCGGAGGTTACTTAATATTAACTTCACATTACAACACAGTTTTCATGAAGTTAGTGAACTTCTGCGTCGCAGTGGTGTCAATTTGCCAGTGCAGTGCAACCACATTTTATGCACCTTCCCATCGTCTGGAACACTCAAAAACAATTTCTCAGGAGTTTTATATATGTATTTGTATATGGTACTACACACCATTTCTAACTCATTTTTCGAAACGTTCATTCCAAAACAAAACATCACTTTGAATTAGCAGTATGACGGTAGGAGCAGCGAGCTAGCCAATGAAGTCACAGACATCACATGACTCCAATGGAGCGTTTTAGTGGGCTTTCAAATTATTTGAATTTCATTTCCCCCTTTTTATAAAAGAATACTGACATTCAAGAGGAATAAAAGCATGTTAAGACCATAAAATGACATAATTAATTATTTAAGATAATTTCCAGGAACAATCATATACCCTGTTGTGGGGTGTTTCCAAAAATAGCACTTTTACTTGTAGTAGCGGTCATTAAGAGTCACATAAAATTGCCTTAATAACAGATACCCCCTTCACGAAATGAATAAGCCCCAAAAATTAATACCGTTAAGCGATCTGACTGCCTTTCAGCTATGATTCGATGCTGACATACATACTTATCACAGCGGATATTCTTCGTTGCCTGAAATGATTTATGACTGTTAACAGAGCAAATATCTCATCTCAATCTAAACATGGATCCCATAATCATCACCTACATTACGCCTAGGTAGGCAAGACATGTACCACACTTGTGGATTCAGTTATACTTTAGAACATCCCACTGTTGGCATCTGGTAATACAGTATTACCACAAAACATTGTATCAGTACAGCAAAACAACTGATGGTCTCGAATTCTTGAGGCAAACTAACTTGTGGAATTTGAAAACAGTTTATTAAAGTAATGGATATCTTTTTTGTCTGTAAAATTTGTACGACATGAAAAATGCTTCTCATTGTCCTGCGCAAGGCATGATTAGTCACTGCCGCCATCATGAAAAAGCATATTTTCATAGTGTCCTTGTTTTCTTACAAATCAATTTATTTTTTGAGGCGGTCTATCATGAGCGAAACACAAGTTTATCTTTCCTTCTGTTTCCCAGACATCTTTCGCCGATGTTTCAGCATCATAAATGAGCTTTTATTTTCTTTCTATTAAAAAGGAAAAATGCTCTTTACTGTTTGTATACATATAAATTTGAGTTCTTAAAACAATATTTATACATTTGAAAAACAGTTTTGTATGTGTACCTTGTTACCACATGCTGTGGTTTTCCTGAGTTTTATGCTCTTTATTGCGCGTGTTTTGTTTCACAGTTAGTCATCTGCAACGTACCGAATCTAATTTAGAAAAATTATTTACTTGGAAATTTTACGAACGAGATGTTATGGTTAGACCTAACATTAACTAATTCTATCAGGAAGACTGTGTGTGTGTGTGTGTGTGTGTGTGTGTGTGTGTGTGTGTGTCAGAAACTGAAGGTTTGTGGGTTTTGTTTAATTACTCATTTTTGATGTGAGTCTGGTGGGGGGGGGGCGTGTTTGTGAGGGTTTGTTGGTGTGATTATTGGTTGGTGGTGTCTAATATTTCTCTCAGGTAAGAGAACAGACATCCGTTGCAGAATGCTGTGTATTCATTTATTATTATTCTCCTTCAGATGTGGCTTTTTGTATTTGATAGTTTTCTTCAATTATTGGCTTTTGTGGGGGGTTGTTGCTGCATTCGAGATTTTTCAAGTCAGTTTTGATGTCTGTTGGGCTGTATCTCACGTTCATAAGGTATTCAGCAAATATAGAATGACAGCTTTTACTTTTTAATGCTCTTCTGCGTTCTGTGTATCTGGTGTTAAGGTTTCTGCTTGTCTGTCCTATATAAATAGACTTGCAGTCTTGGCATGTCAGATGGTTGATACCAGACATGACTTTTTCTGTGTTGGTATTGATTGTCTTTAGTTTTCTCTGTGCTGAATTATGTCCTGTAGGCTATTTTCAAGCCCTTGTATTCGGGTATGTAGTCTATCCTATGGGCTGCTTTATTGTCGTTGTTGCTGTTGTAATTGCAGTTGTAATTTTATTTATCCTGTATATCATACATTGTGTGCAGAGGAGCACATTATGATATAGGACAAGTCAAGAATGGAGATAAGATGATACATGGTTAAAATGAATATGACAGTGATATTATAATCATATAAATGTTCATATAATACATATGTAATGCCAAGAAACAAAATAGCATGTGGGTGGATATCTTATAAACAATTTAGAAATGCACAATATTTCTAAAACAATTCCAAAATGCACAATATTTATAAATAAGTTCACACAATTAAGGGAAAGAAACGTATAAGCAAATAACATGGAAATACAAGAATACTATATACATTTAAAATTCATTTCTAAAGTAAAACAGTATATGTGACACACTTCTGTATTAAAGTGTTCAAGTATACACAAGAAGTATATAACATGGACAGAAGAAGTAACATTGAAATTCAAAAGTATACATAAAAAAGCAAATAACATGGATATACAAAAGTACCATATACACTTAAATTCATTACTAAAGAAAGACAGTAAAGGTACCACACTTCTGTATTAAGGAGTTCGAGTTTGCATACAAAGTACAGGTCATGGACAGAACAAATAACATGAAAATTCAAAATAATAAATTAAAAATACATTACAAATGGAAAACTCACTGCTGTACTACAAAGTTTAGGTTTGCATACAAATGCATAGAGCATGGACAGAAAAAGTAGCAATATATAGAGAGTTACATTATATATAAGAAGACGAGCTTTAACGGGAAATTAGGATTCTGTGTCAAGAAACTTATGAACAGAGTAAATACAGTGATTTAATAAAATTTGTTTTTGTTTTGTTCTCATTTCCTTCAGATTGTTAATTGTCTCGATCACCGATGGGAGATAGTTGTAAATTTTTATGCCCACATATTTAACGCTATCAGCATATAATTTGGTGCTGTGTGCTATAATTTTTAACTGCGGTTAGTTCCTAATGTCAGTTGTCTGGCAATCTACATTTCTGTGTAAAGTTCCTAAATATTGTGCTACAAAACAAACCAGTTCCATTATATTAAGGTAAGGCATTGGCAGGATTTTTAATGCTTTAAACAATGGTTTACAGTTCTGTTTTTAATGCCATTAACCTGACCACTTGTTTTTGTAATAAGAAATTTGTATTGCTTTCAGAACTACTTCCCCATAAAACTAGACCGTATGTCATAATGGATTCAAACAGAGTATGGTATACGAGCTTCAAAATGTCAATCTTGGCTGAGCACTTTTTATTGATCTGAGTCAGTAACACATTTCGCTGAGCTTCTTTGCAACTATCTCTACCTGAAGTTTCCAGTTTAGCGTACTACTGATGTTTAGTTGAAGGAATTTGGTGCTTTTAACACGGCAAATATGTATGTCTCCATTGAAGGGTTAACTTTATGCCCTGTGTGAAAGTTCATGCTTACGAGTGTTTATTAGCAGTCTGTTTGCCTCTGACCGACATTTTATATAATAGGTGGTTTCACTGACTATTTCTTGAAGCACATCTTCTGTGTTGGAAATTAAAATATTTGTATCATCAGCGCACAAAAGAATTAGCACTATGGATGTTTTCTGGGAAGTCATTGATGAACAATGTGAAAAGGACTGGCCCAAAAACAGACTGCTGTGGGACACCACAAGTTTATTTAGGATATCTGAACTGCAACAGCTAGAATCCTTTTGGGGTTTCTGATTTCTACATATTGCCTCCTTTCATGTAGATAGCTATTGGTGCAGCTGTGGACAGTACCCCTGATTCCAAATTTCTCAAGTTTTGCGAGGAGTAGCTTATGGTCGACCATATAAAAGGCTTTGGGTTGGTCAAGGAATATACCAACAGCAGGCTGTTTATGACCAATTAAACTTGAGCAGTTCTCTAAAAATTGAGAGTGTACCATTTGCTTGATGCTAAGGATGTTTCTTGTTCGTGTGTGTTCTGTGCGTCTGTGGGTGATGAGCTGTTATTTTTTTGTGTGCTAGGTGTCCCCTTTGTTTTTGTTTCCATTTTGTGATCCAGTTTCTCTATAATGTTTGTACTATATCCCTACTCCATGGCTGTTTGTTTGATTATCTGTAATTAATTTTTGTAGTTGTCTTTACTAAGAGGAGTTTTGTTCAGTCTGCACTGCATTATTGGAAACCAGCTAGTTTGCACACAGTCGAACGATACCAGTATTTGTGTATGACTGTGCTGATAGTGGGGGTGACTTTTCTGAATATAGAGGGAATAGCAATACCAAATACTGGCCTTTATTGTTCGGGTCTTACTATTGTTTCAAATATTTTGATTTTAAAGTGATTGAGGAAGAAGTTGGCTAGGAATACACTGACTGGTGACCCATGGGAAGACCACCTTTTTGTGAGTAGAACTGGTCGTCAAATGAGATAGTTTTGCTCTTGTTATTAGTTTTAGAACGCTAGCTATTGCTTATATGTGTGGATTTGGGAATGTTTTTCTGTTGTTCTAACAGTTGTTTGATGATGTTGATATTTTCAGTGGTGAGGATATTTACGTATATGGATATGACAAGAAATGATGTGTGTATGGCTGTTTTGGGGACGCAGATGTCCTTGATGTTTTTGTATCAGCTCTTCAGTGCTGTGTATGCTTCTGTTGTTTGAGAATACATAATGTTTCTGTAGGTATGTGTGCATTTCTCTGGCTAGGTAATATGTGGATGTACTTCTGAAATTTTCAACTGGGCAAAATCGGAAAATTCTTCTTGTTGGGCTTTAGTAGGCTGTTCAGTGTGAGTGCCTTGGGGTTCTTTTGTTTTAGCCATTTCACTTGGTTTTCCGCTGTCTGAAGTGCAGACATTAGAATCGTGAAGTGAAATAGATCTGGAAGCTTTCACGATTTGCAACTCTTTTTTGCACTGACAATTTTTTTTCGTTTGAAGGAGACTGCGGAAGTTGGATGGCACTATTGTCACGTGTCTTTCTGCTGATATGCAGGAACCTCTACAATGTTGGTATCTCCAATCAATCGTACCTGACTGGAGGAACCAGCAGACAACTGCAATTACAAATGGAGGTGGGGGTTATTTGACTGTGTTTGTGCTGAGAACTGAAGCAAATGAAGTAGCGAATGTAAGATGTTGTCTTTTCTCTAGGCCTGGTGGTGCCCACAACGAGGAATGCGCTTTTGAAGGGATGTAGAAATGATTCCAGCGTAGAAAGCATTACCAAATTTGCTGCTCCTGCCTAGCTGGTAGAATCTCCATCTACATCTACATCCATACTCCGCAAGCAACCTGACGGTGTGTGGCTGGAGTACCTTGAGTACCTCTATGGGTTCTCCCTTCTATTCCAGTCTCGTTAGTGGAAAGAAAGATAGGCGGTATGCCTCTGTGTGGGCTCTAATCTCTCAGATTTTATCCTCATGGTCTCTTCGCGAGATATACGTAGGAGGGAGCAATATACTGCTTGACTCTTCGGTGAAGGTATGTTCTCGAAACTTTAACAAAAGCCCGTACCGAGCTACTGATCGTCTGTCTTGCAGAGTCTTCCACTGGAGTTCGCGTGTGATCTCCGTAACGCTTTCGCGATTACTAAATGATCCTGTAACGAAGCGCGCTGCTCTCCGTTGGATCTTCTCTATCTCTTCTATCAACCCTATCTGGTACAGATCCCACACCGGTGAGCAGTATTCAAGCAATGGTCGAACAAGTGTACTGTAACCTACTTCCTTTGTTGTCGGACTGCATTTCCTTAGGATTCCTCCAATGAATCTCAGTCTGGCATCTGCTTTACCGACGATTAATTTTATATGGTCATTCCATTTTAAATCACTCCTGATGCCTACTCCCAGATAATTTATGGAATTAACTGCTTCCAGTTGCTGACCTGCTGTATTGTAGCTAAATGATAAGGGATCTTTCTTTCTATGTATTCGCAGCACATTACACTTGTCTACATTGAGATTCAATTTTCATTCCCTGCACCATGCGTCAATTCGTTGCAGATCCTCTTCCATTTCAGTAAAATTTTCCATTGTTACAACCTCTCGATATACTACAGCATCATCCACAAAAAGCCTCAGTCAACTTCCGATGTTATCCACAAGGTCATTTATGTATATTGGAATAGCAACGGTCCTATGACACTCCCCTGCGGCACACCTGAAATCACTCTTACTTCGGAAGACTTCTCTCCATTGAGAATGACATGCTGCTTTCTGTTATCTAGGAACTCTTCAGTCCAGTCACACAATTGGTCTGATAGTCCAATGCACTTACTTTGTTCATTAAACGACTGTGGGGAACTGTATCGCTTACTTTGTTCATTAAACGACTGTGGGGAACTGTATCGAACGCCTTGCGGAAGTCAAGAAACACGGCATCTACCTGGGAACCCGTGTCTATGGCCCTCTGAGTCTTGTGGACGAATAGCGCGTGCTAGGTTTCACACGATCGTCTTTTTTCGAAACCAATGCTGATTCCTACAGAGTAGATTTCTAGTCTCCAGAAAAGTCATTATACTCGAACATAATACGTGTTCCAAAATTCTACAACTGATCGACGTCCCTTCTTGAAAACGGGGATGACCTGTGCCCTTTTCCAATCTTTTGGAACCATACGCTCTTCTAGAGACCTGCGGTACACCGAATCAAGAAGGGGGGGCAAGTTCCTTCGCGTACTCTGTAAAATCGAACCCCATCAGGTCCAGCTGTCTTTTCTCTTTTGAGCGATTTTAATTGTCCTCTGTTTCAGTACCACTTTGGTCACAGAGTGTCTGGACATTTTGTTTTGATCCACCTACTGCTTTGAAATAAGACCAAAATTTCTGAGGATTTTCTACCAAGTTAGTACATAGAACTTTACTTTCGAGTTCATTGAACGCCTCTCGCATAGCCCTTCTCACATTACATTTCGCTTCGTGTAATTTTTGTTTGTCTGCAAGGCTGTGGCTATGTTTATGTTTGTTGTGAAGTTCCCTTTGCTTCCGTAGCAGTTTTCTAACTTGGCTGTTGTACAACGGTGGCTCTTTTCCATCTCTTACGATCTTGCTTGGCACATACTCATCTAATGCATATTGTGCGATGGTTTTGAACTTTATCCACTGATCCTCAACACTATCTGTACTGGAGATAAAACTTTTGTGTTGAGCCATACTCTGAAATCTGCTTTTTGTCACTTTTGCTGAACAGAAAAATCTTCCTAATATTTCTATTTATGGCTGAAATCACCGATGTTGTAACCGCTTTATGATCGATGATTCTCTGTTGTGCTTTAACTTTTTCAAATAGTTCTGGTCTGTGTGTCACGAGAAGGTCTAAAATGTTATCGCCACGATCGGTTCTCTGTTTAACTGTTCAAGGTAGTTTTCAGATAATGCACTGGTGTAGCCAAAGTGCTGATATTTGAAAAACTGCGTTGTACTGGGCGTAAGGCCTGACTATCGTCTGAAAGTACTCTTCCCCTATTTGCTCTGGGAATATTGTGCCATTAAATGTAAGAACAAAGCGGCCGTTTTCTATAGTTCATCATCTACTTATTTCATTATTTTTTCATGTCAGTCAGGTCTTCCTGAGCTGACTCAGCTTTCTAATGCCCTTTTGCAATGTCTATGTCCCTGCATGTCACATGTGACCGAACCCTCACGATGCTAACAAAATATTCAAATGCCGAGTTACGTGACGCTTTCCAGAGCCATTGTTCCAGTGGCAGCCAGGGCTTACATAACTTCACTGCGTCATTAGTCGGGAAATCCTTGCATCTGCTAGTTTAGAGTTGCAGGGACGATTCAGTAGTGTGCTAATAAACGCCACACCAGTTTAAAAATGTTTTAATTCACAATTCACCACAATATTAATTTTACATCCTCAGCCATTGACAATGTACCCAAACGCTTAAAAGCCCCACTAATATTCCTTCCCGCTAGTACTGCACACGTCACCACAGAACACGCCAAGCCAATTGTCCATTCAAAATCCTCGACTCTCACGGCAACATGTTTAATTTTAACTAACCCATTATTGAAACCCTTGGAATAGGACAGTTATTTATTTTTGCCTTTTCAAAGGATTACAGATACAGAATTTTATAAGTCATAAAAGATATATACATTTACAAAACACACATATCGATAGCCATGGACAATGGTCGATTGACAGTTGCATCCAAAATTATTTTGAAATATTTGTTGTTTAATATATGTACCCGTGGTCTAGGGGTAGCGTCTTTGATTCATAATCAAAACGTCTTCGGTCCCGCGTTCGATCCCCGCCACTGCCTAAATTTTGATAGATAATCAGCATTGGCGGCCGAAGACTTCCGGCATAAGAAGTCAGCCCCATTCTGCCAACGGCCTTGTCAAAGAGGGCGGAGGAGCGGATAGAGGGTCAGGGCACTCTCTTGTCCTAGGGGTGGGAAACTGCCCCTAAAGGCGGAAGAATCAGCAATGATCAACGACATGAGGATGCAGAAGGCAATGGAAACCACTGCATTAAAGACACGTAACGTGTATCCACAGGACATGTGGCCTGTAATTGAAGAAGTGTCATGATGATCTCTCCATTGGCAAAAGATTCCGGAATAGTCCCCCATTCGGATCTCCGGGAGGGGACTGCCAAGGGAGAGGTTACCATGAGAAAAAGACTGAATAATCAACGAAAGGATAACGTTCTACGAGTCGGGGCGTGGAATGTCAGAAGCTTGAACGTGGTAGGGAAACTAGAAAATCTGAAAAGGGAAGTGCAAAGGCTCAATCTAGATATATAGTAGGGATCAGTGAAGTGAAGTGGAAGGAAGACAAGGATTTCTGGTCAGATGAGTATCGGGTAATATCAACAGCAGCAGAAAATGGTATAACAGGTGTAGGATTCGTTATGAATAGGAAGGTAGGGCAGAGGGTGTGTTACTGTGAACAGTTCAATGACCGGGTTGTTCTAATCAGAATCGACAGCAGACCAACACAGACAACGATAGTTCAGGTATACATGCCGACGTCGCAAGCTGAAGATGAACAGATAGAGAAAGTGTATGAGGATATTGAAAGGGTAATGCAGTATGTAAAGGGGGAAGAAAATCTAATAGTCATGGGCGACTGGAATGCAGTTGTAGGGGAAGGAGTAGAAGAAAAGGTTACAGGAGAATATGGGCTTGGGACAAGGAATGAAAGAGGAGAAAGACTAATTGAGTTCTGTAACAAGTTTCAGCTAGTAATAGCGAATACCCTGTTCAAGAATCACAAGAGGAGGAGGTATACTTGGAAAAGGCCGGGAGATACGGGAAGATTTCAATTAGATTACATCATGGTCAGACAGAGATTCCGAAATCAGATACTGGATTGTAAGTCGTACCCAGGAGCAGATATAGACTCAGATCACAATATATTATTGATGAAGAGGTGGCTGAAGTTCAAGACATTAGTCAGGAAGAATCAATACGCAAAGAAGTGGGATACGGAAGTACTAAGGAATGACGAGATACGTTTGAAGTTCTCTAACGCTATAGATACAGCAATAAGGAATAGCGCAGTAGTACAGTTGAAGAGGAATGGACATCTCTAAAAGGGCCATCACAGAAGTTGGGAAGGAAAACGTAGGTACAAAGAAGGTAGCTGCGAAGAAACCATGGGTAACAGAAGAAATACTTCAGTTGATTGATGAAAGGAGGAAGTACAAACATGTTCCGGGAAAATCAGTAATACAGAAATACAAGTCGCTGAGGAATGAAATAAATAGGAAGTGCAGGGAAGCTAAGACGAAATGGCTGCAGGAAAAATGTGAAGACATCGAAAAAGATAGGATTGTCGGAAGGACAGACTCAGCATACAGGAAAGTCAAAACAACCTTTGGTGACATTAAAAGCAACGGTGGTAACATTAAGAGTGCAACGGGAATTCCACTGTTAAATGCAGAGGAGAGAGCAGATAGGTGGAAAGAATACATTGAAAGCCTCTATGAGGGTGAAGGTTTGTCTGAGGTGATAGAAGACGAAACAGGAGTCGGTTTAGAAGAGATAGGGGATCAAGTATTAGAATCGGAATTTAAAAGAGCTTTGGAGGACTTACGGTGAAATAAGGCAGAAGGGATAGATAACATTCCATCAGAATTTCTAAAATCATTGGGGGAAGTGGCAACAAAACAACTATTCACGTTGGTGTGTAGAATATATGAGTCTTGCGACATACCATCTGACTTTCGGAAAAGCATCATCCACACAATTCCGAAGACGGCAAGAGCTGACAAGTGAGAGAATTATCGCACAATCAGCTTAACAGCTCATGCATCGAAGCTGCTTACAAGAATAATATACAGAAGAATGGAAAAGAAAATTGAGAATGCGCTAGGTGACGATCAGTTTGGCTTTAGGAAAAGTAAAGGGACGAGAGAGGCAATTCTGACGTTACGGCTAATAATGAAAGCAAGGCTAAAGAAAAATCAAGACACTTTCATAGGATTTGTCGACCTGGAAAAAGCGTTCGACAATATAAAATGGTGCAAGCTGTTCGAGATTCTGAAAAAAGTAGGGGTAAGCTATAGGGAGAGACGGGTCATATACAATATGTACAACAACCAAGAGGGAATAATAAGAGTGGACGATCAAGAACGAAGTGCTCGTACTAAGAAGGGTGTAAAACAAGGCTGTAGCCTTTCACCCCTACTCTTCAATCTGTACGTCGAGGAAGCAATGATGGAAATAAAAGAAAGGTTCAGTAATGGAATAAAAATACAAGGTGAAAGGATATCAATGATACGATTCGCTGATGACATTGCTATCCTGAGTGAAAGTGAAGAAGAATTAAATGATCTGCTGAACGGAATGAACAGTCTAATGAGTACACAGTATGGTTTGAGAGTAAATCGGAGAAAGACGAAGGTAATGAGAAGTAGTAGAAATGAGAACAACGAGAAACTTAACATCAGGATTGATGGTCACGAAGTCAATGAAGTTAGGGAATTCTGCTACGTAGGCAGTATAATAACCAATGACGGACGGAGCAAGGAGGACATCAGAAGCAGACTCGCTATGGCAAAAAAGGCATTTCTGGCCAAGAGAAGTCTACTAATATCAAATACCGGCCTTAATTTGAGGAAGAAATTTCTGAGGATGTACGTCTGGAGTACAGCATTGTATGGTAGTGAAACATGGACTGTGGGAAAACCGGAACAGAAGAGAATCGAAGCATTTGAGATGTGGTGCTATAAACGAATGTTGAAAATTAGGTGGACTGATAAGGTAAGGAATGAGGAGGTTCTACGCAGAATCGGAGAGGAAAGGAATATGTGGAAAACACTGATATGGAGAAGGGACAGGATGATAGGACATCTGCTAAGACATGAGGAAATGACTTCCATGGTACTAGAGGGAGCTGTAGAGGGCAAAAGCTGTAGAGGAAGACAGAGATTGGAATACGTCAAGCAAATAATTGAGGTGTAGGTTGCAAGTGCTACTCTGAGATGAAGAGGTTAGCACGGGAAAGGAATTCGTGGCGGGCCGCATCAAACCAGTCAGTAGACTGATGACCAAAAAAAAATTAAAAAAAAGTCCCTGCATCTCACATGTGACCGAACCTTCACGATTCTAACAAAATATTCAAATGCCGAGTTACGTGACGCTTTCCAGAGCCATTGTTCCAGTGGCAGCCAGGGCTTACATAACTTCACTGCGTCATTAGTCGGGAAATCCTTGCATCTGCTAGTTTAGAGTTGCAGGGACGATTCAGTAGTGTGCTAATAAACGGCACACCAGTTTAAAAATGTTTTAATGCACAATTCACCACAATATTGCAGTAGGGTTTTGGAGCATATACTGTATTCAAACATTATGAATCACCTCGAAGGGGACGATCTATTGATACGTAATCAGCATGGTTTCAGAAAAAATCGTTCTTGTGCAACGCAGCTAGCTCTTTATTCGCACGAAGTAATGGCCACTATCGACAGGGGATCTCAGGTTGATTCCGTATTTCTGGATTTCCGGAAAGCTTTTGACACCGTTCCTCACAAGCGACTTTTAATCAAGCTGCGGGCCTATGGGGTATCGTCTCAGTTGTGCGACTGGATTCGTGATTTCCTGTCAGGAAGGTCGCAGTTCGTAGTAATAGACGGCAAATCATCGAGTAAAACTGAAGTGATATCAGGTGTTCCCCAGGGAAGCGTCCTGGTACCTCTGCTGTTCCTGATCTATATAAATGACCTGGGTGACCATCTGAGCAGTTCTCTTAGGTTGTTCGCAGATGATGCTGTAATTTACCGTCTAGCAAGGTCATCCGAAGACCGGTATCAGTTGTAAATCGATTTAGAAAAGATTGCTGTATGGTGCGGCAGGTGGCAGTTGACGCTAAATAACGAAAAGTGTAAGGTGATCCACATGAGTTCCAAAAGAAATCCGTTTGGAATTCGATTACTCGATAAATAGTACAATTCTCAAGGCTGTCAATTCAACTAAGTACCTGGGTGTTAAAATTACGAACAACTTCAGTTGGAAAGACCACATAGATAATACTGTGGGGAAGGCAAGCCAAAGGTTGCGTTTCATTGGCAGGACATGTAGAAGATGCAACAAATCCACTAAAGAGACAGCTTACACTACACTCGTTCGTCCCCTGTTAGAATATTGCTGCGCGATGTGGGATCCTTACTAGGTGGGATTGACGCGGGACATCGAAAGGGTGCAAAAAAGGGCAGCTCGTTTTGTGTTATCACGTAATAGGGGAGAGAGTGTGGCAGATATGATACGCGAATTGGGATGGAAGTCATTAAAGCAAAGACGTTTTTCGTCGCGGCGAGATCTATTTACGAAATTTCAGTCACCAACTTTCTCTTCTGAATGCGAAAATATTTTGTTGAGCCCAACCTACATAGGTAGGAATGATCATCAAAATAAAATAAGAGAAATCAGAGCTCGAACAGAAAGGTTTAGGTGTTCATTTTTCCCGCGCGCTGTTCGGGAGTGGAATGGTAGAGATATAGCATGATTGTGTTTCGATGAACCCTCTGCCAAGCACTTAAATGTGAATTGTAGAGTAGTCATGTGGATGTAGATGTAGATTAATTTTACATCCTCAGCCATTGACAATGTACCCAAACGCTTAAAAGCCTCACTAATATTCCTTCCCGCTAGTACTGCACACGTCACCACAGAACACGCCAAGCCAATTGTCCATTCAAAATCCTCGACTCTCACGGCAACATGTTTAATTTTAACTAACTCATTATTGAAATCCTTGGAGTAGTACAGTTATTTATATAAAAAAACATCTTTTATACCTTTTTGCCTTTTCAAAGGATTACAGATATAGAATTTTATAAGTTATAAAAGATATCTACATTTACAAAACACACATATCGATAGCTATGGATAGTGGTCGATCGACAGTTGCATCGAAAATTATTTTGAAATATTTATTGTTTAATATCTTTGATATAGGTGTTCCGTTACACACAACATTCTTACTATAAGTCAGGGAGTTGTTTCTGTGGCACATACCGCTAGGCATTTTGCTATCTTTAGTGTTGTTGCTTGTTAGGATCTGTATGTTTCAACCAACAATGTCTACTTTAGAACCGGTTTAGAGATTTAAAATCTGTAACAACCCCCTCCATTACCTTTTGGATGATGAATGATGTAAGTTTCTGAAAGCTGCCCTCTTTTGATAACTGTATGCACATTGTGACAAGAAGCATATGTTGTGATACTGATACTGAAGTTAGTGTAACAATGCTTTTCTTTGGAGGACTGGTTACACGATTTCTCTTGCCGGGTTGGTGTTGATACCGACCTGCCCTGCACCCTTCTCATTGTGAGCTGAAAGAAGACTTCATGGTTTCGTGTTTGTAACACTGCCGCGACCTGTGTGGTTAAGACAAGATCTCCAGTCCCCGTGATACACAACTTTCCATCGCCACTCCTCACGGTTATCACTGAAGTGCGCGTATATCTTAGTTACAGAGCGCTGGCGACGCTCACCACTCCCCAATCCAGGAGCCCTGGCTACTAGTGCTATTGATAAAATATAGATATACCGATACCTTTCTTCAAGAAATGTCGAGACATATAGGAGATAGATTTTTCACTGATATATCGATATCAAAAAAATTGTTCAAATGGCTCTGAGCACTATGCGACTTTACTTCTGAGGTCATCAGTCGCCTGGAACTTAGAACTAATTGAACCTAACTAACCTAAGGACATCACACACATCCATGCCTGAGGCAGGATTCGAACCTGCGACCGTAGTGGTCGCTCGGCTCCAGACTGTAGCGCCTAGAACCGCACGGCCACTCCGACCGGCTATCGATATCAAAATGGCAATATCGAGTGCCGATATTTTTATTTTATATTACTTTTTTCACAATTTTCGGAAAACTTTTGAAACTGTTCTTTTGAAGTTATAGTAGAACATAATTTTACGTTCACTGTGTGAATGAGTCTTACCACTTTTTGACCTTTGATCACATCCAGTCGTTCTCTTTTGACTCTGTGAAGCAAGTATATGTGGCACAAAAGGAGAAGTCCGATTGTACTGGGGGTGGCGGTGTGATTGGAATAACAAGATTTTCGATGAAACTTCCTGGCAGATTAAAACTGTGTGCCGGACCAAAACTCGAACTCGGGACCTTTGCCTTTCGTGGACAAGTGCTCTACCAACTGAGCTACCCAAGCACGACGCACGACCCGTCCTCAAAGCTTCAGTTTTGCCAGTACCTCGTCTCCTACCTTCCAAACTTCACAGAAGCTCTTCTGCGCACCAAGCAGAACTAGCACTCCTGGAAGAAACGATATTGCGGAGACATGGCTTAACCACAGCCTGGGGGATGTGCAGTGGAGTGTGCGCTGATATGAAACTCCGCAAGGAGTGCTAGTTCCCCATGGTTCGCAGAAGAGCTTCTGTGAAGTTTGGAAGGTAGGAGTCGAGGTACTGGCAGAACTGAAGCTGTGAGGACGGGTCGTGAGTCGTGCTTGGGTAGCTCAGTTGGCAGAGCACTTGCCTGCGAAAGGGAAAGATCCCGAGTTCGAGTCTCGGTCCGGCACACAGTTTTAATCTGCCAGGAATTTTCACATCAGCGCACGCTCCGCTGCAGAGTGAAAATTTCAAGACCTTCGATGTGAAGAAATAGCGCACTAGTTGTGTTAAAAGACAATTTTGAACGCAACTAGTGTGCTATTTCTTCACATCGGCATTGTTAAAAAAAAGTTGCTGAAGATTATGAACAAAAAATCTAAATCACAAGATTGGACTTTGCGGCGGGCGGAGACGTCTGAGGAGAAATTCTGACGTAATCAGCGCTCGGTGCTACCAACAGAAACTGCAACGTTTAACTCCACCACGTAATTTTGACACTACAACTGCTAGGTGAGCGGCGTTTGCAGAACTGAAAAAACAGGGGAGTCGACATGAACTGTTCCAGACATACCCGATATGTGACGAAACCGAGCGAAGGACCCATCGGATAGCTTGTATTGTGCCACTGACCCTTTAGTTATCTTTGTTTGCGAAGTAGTTATAGCCAAGAGTGAACGTGCATCGTTTTCCTTTCAATTCTTGCTCTTAGTGGGATAGGCAGGCTGCTAGTTTGTTGATGTGCAGAACCCCTACTAATAAATCAATACTTAAATATACAGCTCTAAAATCGGCAGTGTATGTACAATGTGCAGCCGATGTTATTAAAGGCAGGTTCGTCGATCTTCTTACTTCGATATACAGATGCCTTTTCCGATATATCGAGATACGATTGTCGTATTTTTGAGATCGATATATCGGATTCCCGATATTTTTAAAGTTATCAACAGTCCTACTGGGTACGACAAACATGGACTCATCTTGGATCTGTGAAAACCGCATCCAGTGTGATTCGCACCCAACCAGAAATTGCGAAATTTGCACCCAGTATACCTGAAAACTACTTTCTCACTACGTCACAGCCTGCCTGCACTCGGAATCCTCGCTCGCCCGGCCGCAGGGAGGTGCTACCAACACCGACTCAAAGGAAGGCCTCGGCGCTAGTTGGTGACGTCACGTGACGCCTAGGCACGGCGAACGCCAGGTCTGTTGCAGGCAGAAACGCCTGGGCGTGCTTATCACTATAAATCTCTTATTTTTAGACAAACTGCTTAGTATTGTTTTGGATTCTGCAGTTTTATTTAGATGAAAGATTTTCTTACTATCGTAAAGCTACAAATGAAGTTCATAATTCTGTATTACTGAATCCTGTCGAAACAAACGTAGGTCAATATGAGAAGATGCTTTGCCCCATTGCAAGCTTCGGAAATTTTACATTCATTCAAGAAACTATATTTACTTGATCCATTTTGTTATCGAAACTTACCCCAACCCCCTTACTCGTTTCTTTTATTTATTTTCGTTTGACATCGTCACTGGAAATGTGAACTAATTTACATGTGTAAATGTCCAACTGTTGCCAGTCATTAGACTACAGTCGTTTTCAACGAAAGGAATTCTAAACAGGAAACAAACTACCTTCATACATCGAAAATACTGCTGAGCTTTAACTTTTTTAAACATGCACATTAGAAAAGATAAATATTCCCCTCTTGCAACTGAAAGGAGAAACTTTATAAGATAAAAAAATTTTATTTGATGAAACAAGTATCTCTCTTTTGCCTCTTCTTCTGTCCCCCACCCCCTCCCCCAACGTGTACAATCGCAAGATATTTCATTAACATTCAGTGCTCCTCACCCCGTAGTCAACCAAGATACCTAAAGAAGAGCACCAATATGTTCACACTTTCTTGTAAAAGCAACTCAGTACAAACGTAACTTCCTCAGATTTACAAATAAGGTAAAGAAGCACGAATTATGTTGCTGCTGGACCGTGAAGTTGTTTTTGTATGTCAATCCTCAAAACAGGTGGAAATTTAAGTTCAGGAGTACACTATTTGTGTAATGAATTGCACAATTAATTGATTGCAGAAATCTCTCAGAACAATGTGTGTTGGTCAACTACCGCCAATAGTTTCACATTTTCCTGTGCCAGAGAGGGAGACACCACCATTATGAGTATGCCTGCAGCAGACCTGGCGTTCGCCGTGCCTAGCTGACGCGACGTCACGAACAAGCGCCGAGGCTTTCCTTTGAGTCGGTGTTGGTGCTACGCGGCGCTGTCCGGCCCGCGACGCCGCGCCTTCACCCAAATGCCCAGCGTGGACAGAAAAACCAGCTGGTCGAAGAAGAGCAAGGGCGCCATGCATCGCCTACATAACTCTTAACGATATTCCCTCTTACATATGCATGCGGCGCTGGTGCTACCTGTTTTAACATTTATATACTACTTTTCATTTTATGATGCATACCTACATCTACATGACTACTCTGCAATTCACACTTAAGTGCCTCGCAGAGGTTCATCGAACCACTTTCTCGCTGTTCTCTATCGGTCAACTCTCTAGCTGCACGTGGGCGAAACGGAGATTCAAATCTTTCCGTGCGAGCTCTGATTTATTTTATTGCGATGATTATTTCTGTCCATGTAGGTGGGTGCCAACAAAAGTGAGGGGGCCTGCTAAACCCGCAGGACAGGAGAGGTTGTTTAAGTTGTGGAAAGGGTCCAAAATAAGCGGCTGTCAGTTACACTCGAACATACAACCTTTTATTTGATCAAACATTACAAGAGCCAAGAAAACATTTTTATTAAAAAAAAGTCACAGCTTTAGTTTTGGAACTTAATTAGCGGCTGAATGCACCGTACAATCTCACCCCTTAATGGGGGTTGGACGTCAAACTGGCCGACTTGGAGCAGGAGAGGCACCACAGGACATTTTAATTTCCACTGTCTATACTTTTACAAATAAATTCATAAAACTTTGTCAGCATGACCAGGAAGGGTTCAGGATTCACGCTCATAGCAGTGGAAGTTCAAAAATATAGCAAAATATATTTTTTTACATGTGAAATATCATCATTTTTCACTTACTATTGGCTGCATTCGTTGCTATAGGTACACTTTTCTTCATAAGTAAGGGAAATTCTTTGATGAATTTTGCACAGCATACAAACCATACCTACAAGTGTATGAAACTCTACAATTTTCCAAATCTATTAAAAACTGTGCTAAAAATTGAGATAATTAACCATAAAATTTGAGTTTTTTCTAAACATGAAGTTTAAAATATAACAGCTCATTCATTTTTCATTAATTAAATAAATTCTAGAGTTTCATACACCAGTAATTATGGTTTGTATGCTGTGCAAAATTCATCGAAGAATATCTCTTACTTGTGAAGAAAAGTGTACCACAGCAACAAATGCAGCCAATAGTAAGTGAAAAAATGATGAAATTTCACACGTAAAAAAGTTATTTTCTTATACTTTTGAACTTACATTGCTATGAGTTCGACTCCTGAATCCTTCCTGGTCGTGTTGACAATGTTTTATGAATTTATTTGTAAAAGTATAGACAGTGGAAATTAAAATGTCATGTGGTGCCTCTCCTGCTCCAAGTCGGTCCGTTTGACGTTCTACCCCTCTTAAGGGCAAGACCACTTTAATTTAAAAACGGCTGAAAGCCAATAACTTATAGCTCAACCAAAATCTGAAATTTAAAAGGCAAAGCCTTATCTTAAAACAATTCCTTAATTAGGCTGACGGCCCAAAGAATCTGACACTTTAAGAGCAAACAAATTAAAAATCGGCTGAGGGCTCAACACTTAAGACTCAACAACATTAATTTTAAAAATGCCAAAGGCTTTATGTAAAACAGTTCTTAAATTAGGCTGAAGGCCCAAACCATCTAATACCTTAAGAGCAGAACAACTTTAATTCAAAATCGGCTGAAGGCTCCATGAATCTGACACTTTAAGAGCAAAAAAACTTAAATTCTAAATCGGCTGAAGGCCCAACACTTAAGACTCAAAAACATTAATTTTTTAAATGCCAAAGGCTTTATGTAGAACAGTTCTTAAATTAGGCTAAAGGCCAAACCATCTGACGCCTTAAGGGCAAAACAACCTTAATCTAAAAATCGTCTAGAAGCCATACAAGTAAAAACAACAAGAACAAACAAGAAAAGGCAGTACACCCAAGGGCGCTCAGAAGTTGAGGGTCGCTGCGCGGGATTAGCCGAGCGGTCTGAGGCGTTGCAGTCATGGATTGTGCGGCTGGGCCCGGCGGAGGTTCGAGTCCTCCCTCGGGCATGGGTGTGTGTGTTTGTCCTTAGGGTAATTTAGGTTAAGTAGTGTGTAAGCTTAGGGACTGATGACCGTAGCAGTTAAGTCCCATAAGATTTGACACACATTTGAACAAGTTGAGGGTCGCCCTGGAATTCAAACACTAACGCTCGCTTAGGTGAAACAGGCAGTCGGCCCAACCATTGTCGATCCGACAACAACACAACCGACAGACAACCAACGGACCCACCGACAAGGTAACGTATGCTTCACCCGACCAGCACACAACAGGGAGTTCAATGGAACAACGTAGAAGGTATTGGCGACCACAACCTAATATACGAGGGGCGTTCAGAAAGTAAGCTCCGATCGGTCGCGAAATGGAAACGACTATGAAAATCCGATAAAGCTTTGCACAGATGTGTTGGGTAGTGTCTCTAGTATAACCCCACTTAGCATCACGTCGCTCTTCTCATTTCTGAGCACGCAGTGAGTGCGTAAAGATGTCTAGAAAATAGTGTCTGCCGCCAAGTACGAGGGCCTGGTGAGAAATTTCGCCTGAAGCTATGCAGCTAACATTACATAACTGTCGTGCTGTTTCGTCTTCACGACAATTCTCAGCCGCATTCTGCAGGGGCAATGAAGATGCTCCTGCATCGTTTTCAAATGGAAATGTTAGATTACCCACAATACAGTCCGCAATTGTCTCCCCCTGAGTTTCATCTCTGGTCACATGAACCGCTGTCTTTGAAGACAACATTTTGACACAGACAACGAGGTGTAGGCCAGCGTGGAGAATTGGCGGAAAGCACTGGCGGCTGCCTTCTATGATGAGGCTATTGAAATGTTGGTACAACGCTATGACAAAAGTCTAAGTCAGAACGGCGACTACGTAGAGAAGTAGATGAAAGGTGTAGCTAATTGTTACAAGTAAAACATTTCTGATGTTCACTGTGGTTTCAATTGGGCAATCAATCGGAGCTTACTTTCTGAACAGGCCTCGTACATTGAGCTGTCAAACTACACACCGTGCTGGACAGTGACAACACGATGGGGAAAATACACTGCCTGAATTTACGTCAATGTCCAGGGCAGGGAACCAGAATGTTGGCCACAAGGCAGAATATTCTGGTGCACTTCAGTTCAAATAACCAAGTACAGTTAAACTCCACCAGAGGGTGGTTAAAATTTGCAAACTTGAAAACACACGTTGTTCCTCGGAGGAATATCCCAACAGCCGACAATGGACTCCAAACGACACAGTGTGCACAGTCGTGAATTGCTGGTAGATTAAGTCAAAATCCAACTTTCATGTCCAGGATTGGTAAGCCACGGACCTCATAGCAATGGGAACAACACCACACACTCCAACACAGCATATAGGCCGCCTGCAGGCCCGGCCAAACCACGCGCTGTGGAGATTTCCTCGCTGCTGCACGCCCAGGCCCGGGAATTGTGAAAGGACCAAATATACGTCGGCTACAAGACCAGCAACCGAATGACCAAGCAACGGTCGTCCCGCTCCAATCTCCCTCCGTCGGACTGTTCATATATGTCGCCAGCGGTCGGCGAGCACTGGCTGTTGGCGCCTCACCAGCGCTCCATCCCCGACTGCACTGCTGGTCCGTCCCGGGCTGACCAATTCACGGACAAGTAAGGCAGGAAGTTAGTGACGCCAGTAAGTGGAATAATAAAACTAGACCGCAGTACCGTATCAGAAGATGACAAACAATAAATGGGATAAACGCGAGCCGTGCATAACTCTAAAAACTTTCGAATTTGGGGTAGAAATTTTGAGATTAAAATTACGTGAAGAGACCTTGCCGCAACGAAGAACGCCTTTGCTTTAATGGCTGTCACCCCAGCTCATAACCGTGACACTCTCTCCCCTATTTCGCGATAATACGAAACGTGTTGCCCTTCTTCAGACTTTTTCGATGTCCTCCGTCAATACCATCTTGTAAGAATCCCATAATGCCCACCCATACTCTAGCAGAGGACGGACAAGCGTACTGTAAACTCTGCGTTTAGCAGTCTCTGTTGCATCCTCTAAGTGTTCCGCCAATAGAACGCAGTTATATTTGCCTTCGTACACATTATCTATGTGATCATTCCAATTTAAGTTGTTTGTAACCCTTATCCTTAGATACTGGACAGTTATAATTAAACTTTTCCTATTTAACACGTTACAACATGGAAAATAATTGGCCGGCCGGAGTGGCCGAGCGGTTCTAGGCCCTACAGCCTGGAACCGCGCGACCGCTGCGGTCGCAGGTTCGAATCCTGCCTCGGGCATGGCTGTGTGTGATGTCCTTAGGTTAGTTAGGTTTAAGTAGTTCTAAGTCTAAGGGACTGATGACCTCAGCAGTTAAGTCCCATAGTGCTCAGAACCGTTTTTTGGAAAATAATTATCGTATGACTACCAAACTTGGTAGCGTTAATGTCAAGGACACGAAGAGTAGCATTAATGACAAGGACACGAGGAAGAGAAATAATGCATAATCGGTTAAATTGGAATACTTCGAATGTGCTCCTATGGTACATCATACCATTAAATACCGGTACCACTACTGCTATAAAAGGGGCTCAATATGGCGCCCATCAGTGTCCAGAAGACTTTGAAAGCGCAGGATTGCATTAGCAGAACGAAGTAGGTTTGCTGGCTACCTCTCTTGATGTGCTGCGCTTCGGATCAGCACATGTGTGAATGTTCCCCTGGTAAACCCTGCCCTTCAGCCAGCTCCACAACCAGAAATCACAGGGAGTGATTTCAGGTGATCGCGCTGGCCAAGCATTTGGAAACGATCGGCTGATAGTTCGATCGTTTCCAAATGTGTTTCGGAGAAGCAGGTGATCTTCACGAGCGATGTGCAGTGGGGCCCCGTCTTGCATGAAAACTGTTGAGTTCATTGCGTCTCTCTCCTGTAGGGCGGATATGACATGCTGGCGAAGGATATCGGAGTAGCACTGGTGAGTCACACTGCCCGTATTTGGTCCTTGAGCGCCAACCCGTTCAAAAAAGAATGGCCCGATGATGGACGTAGCTGCGAAGCCTCAGCATATGGCGATACGTTCACCATACAGAGGAACTTCATGCACAGTGATTGGAGGTGAAGATCCTCACACTCGGCAATTCTGTGTGTTCACCTCACCCGTATGAGAAAAATGAGCTTCGTCTGTCCATAGATGGTCCAGGGCCAGCCCTCGTCAACATCGATCCTTGTGAGAAAGTGGAGAGCGAAGTCAACACGTCGTTGTACGTCCTGTGGTGCAAGCTGCTGTACGATGTGGATCTTATACGGATACCATTTGAGAATGGTTTGAAGCACCTTCCGTACAGTGGACCACGGGATGTTCGACTGTCGTGACACAGCACGCGCACTGCCTAACGATCGGGAATTGCGCGCAGAGTTGTCTGCCATAGCAACAGCGATTTCGTAAACCATATGTCGTGCAACCGGTCGTCGACCTCTTCCTGAAGCTGCTCTGCACAGCAGGTGGAGGAAGAGGACCCTTCCGTAATCCTTTTAGCCGGCGATATTCTCGAGGCGCAGCTGCAGCATTAGTGTTGTTTTGATAATAGAGCTTCGCCAATAGTGCCCTGCTCCTTTTGTCCAAGCTGATGTTGACAAGTCAACAAGTGCACTGCGACTGGTCAGGTGCGTGAGACTGTGAATCACGACGACTGATCATGGCACCTGATGGCCATGGTTGGAACTGGACGGTGGCGCCGTGACGCATGGATATCATGCACCACATACTCTGGGACATTAATGCTACTAAGTCTGGTACTCGTACAGTAATTAATTTCCGTATTATAACGAGAACCCATGCACATCGGTCGATTTTTCACTGTTGTGTATCAATGTTAACGTATAACTACACCGAGACTGGACCGCGCAATATTGAATGAAAGCTTGAGGACCAAGGGTAAAGCAGGCCTTACTGTTGTCAACAGCAAATGCCGTGAATGTATCTAACAAGTTTGTTTCCAAGGAAGACAC
The DNA here is from genome assembly GCF_021461385.2 of Schistocerca piceifrons. NCBI lineage: Eukaryota > Metazoa > Arthropoda > Insecta > Orthoptera > Acrididae > Schistocerca > Schistocerca piceifrons. Next base: position 115,683,041 of record NC_060142.1, read on the forward strand.
ATAACTCTAACCGTCGATATTTTCACTGATGTGCAGATATTGTCAGTGCAGTACCGACACAAGGAGTAACAAATAAATCGAAATGTAATTATTCTTCAACGATCTACCAGAGGCACGGGTCCCTTACACCAAAATACTCGGAAAATATCCCTGGACTACCTTAGAAATTTTGTCTGAGTTCTGGTTCATCCTGCATACAAGCAAAATGTCCTTTTCGTCAAAATGACAAAACGTCTTATGCAAATTACATGAACCATATGCTGATCCATGGGTACAGACCATATTTTTTCTTGAGGTATGCTTTGTCGAGTAGAAGAGATACAATTTTTAAAATCCTTGCTTGTAATTCGGTTTTAATGTTTTACATTGTATCTTCCGAAGATCTGGTCCTCAGTAAAAAAAAGCATGTTGGTTCTGACAGAAAATTAAAAAAATATGATGTCTTCAGATTGTACAAAGTTAGACATTACAATTCTTGTTAGAGCATCTCCAGTCGTCTTCATCAGCACACCACATAAACACGCCCATTCACAGCCCACAGCGCCGACCCGCTCTCTGATCCGTTCGACTGTGTGTGGAAACCAACGACTGCTTGACGGACCCTAGACCCTACCTGTCTGTACTGACGGATTGTGGACTGACAGTTAGCGGTCGGAGTTAGCAGGTAGAGGTGCGTCAGTCGAACTGGCTGACCCATACCACAACTCCGACAGCAGATCCATCGCCCCACCCAGTGAACATGTCGGGGCAGATCTGCTAGGTGGACAGCTTGTATGTAGGGGCTTTAAGGACAGGACGGATGGGCCCTCACTCTTCTAACTGCTGGTAACGTTGTGAAGTTGGAACAGGTAGATCAGTAGACCCCTCCTCGACCTTTTCTGGGTACAAATTTCACTGGGCGCAGTTTACTGGACACTTTGTGCTTATTGAATGGCGGCGAACTGTACCCTTTGCGAGGACACAAGCAGTAGATTGGTTTTTGCTGGAATTAATGTTTTGATTTTTGCTGGAATTAGTGTTGCTATTGCTTCGATTTTCAACTGAAAAAGGAGTTGTTGAGGACGAATCACAGCTGCCACTCTCTGAGCACACTCGCTGCCTTCGTTGCTCGTATTGCACCGTCTTGCACCTGTAACACGTTCTCCATATCCTTCTCATTTGCTATTGTGAAACACTGATTTTATGTGACCAGTGTGAGCAAAAGTATTACATGAGGAGTGCTATGCTCCTTCATGTCACTGAAAACTATCACAACAGGTTTTACAATACAGCGATTGACTAGTTCAGCAGACAGATGACGTAGCGAGTGCCATGCCCTGTGGATATGAGATTTTCAGTAATCTGTGACATTTATAATGATTGAGAAGTTTTCAAGAGTATTTCAAGTAGCCAGTTGGCCACATTGAGGGCTTTGGCACCTAACTGCGAGTCTATGAGGCTATCCGGGATGAGGCTGTCTGCATACAAGTGATGAGAAGCTGAGCTGGAGCTGATGAAATGGCAATGTGGATCCGTGTCTTGCAATTTGGTGGCCCATTGTACAAATTGGTGGCTCGGTTCTTTCTTAAAACTAAAAACCACATGTATTAGCAGGTCCAAGTACTAGGTTAATAATTCCACTAATTCATGACGGTTGAGAATATGTTATTAGTGCCAAGCAAGGCAATGAAAGCTACATATAAATACAAAAACCCCAAAATTAAAGTACTAAAAACAGTTGCACACATAAGATTCAACAAGCACTACCAACAACTGGGTATAATTCCGAATTACGTAAAAGTGAAAATATGTTCTACAAGCAGCATAGCAAAAGTTATAAAGCACAAAGCAGAAAAACTATTGCTGAAATCCGAAATAAGGCAGTTACATAGGAAGAAAGACTTACTAAACAGAAAGCTACTCAACTTGCAGATAGAAGCAGCAGACAACATGGAACCCACAGTTTATGACAGCATATGTAAGCACATCCAAGACATAGTCGACAAGGAGTACTTGACCATTTGCAATACACATAACAAGAAACCACAGACCTTTACATCCAAACAAAATGAGAAATCAAAGCTTGAGATAACTGACAAAAACACACACACATTTTACAGTAGAGTGGTGAACAACACTGACATAAAATTCGACCAAAGAGAAAATGATCTGCTCCAAAAAGGACTAAAATACTATGTAAAACGTAAACTCTAGCTGCAACTAAAAATGCAGCAGATATTGCAAAATTAAATTAAAATACAAGAGCAGCAATAGGTCACAAAGTAAGCAAACTTCTTGAGAAAGAAACGAATAAAGATAAATTTAGATCTAAATATAGAATAAATGATGAAAAAACTCTAAAATCCGTAAATAATAAATGGACAAATAAAGCAACCAATCCATAGTTGTAAAGTCAGACAAAAGTACTACATTAGTTGTGATGAAAGAAAAGGAATACATGGACAAAACACATGAATTTTTTGATGCTAATAATACTCAGCCATTGAAAAAGATCCAACCAAACAATTTCAAAATAAAATTAAGAAACAACTAAAGAACACACATTTCCTACCGACAGAAACTGAAAATAAATACCTTAAATGCATGAATCCAAAAGCACCATGCCTAAGAGCACAGCAAAAATACACAAGGATGGAAATCCGATACGTCCCGTGGTCAACTCTATAAATAGCCCAGCATACAAACTATCACAAAAACTGAATAACATACTCATGAAAAATTATACATATGAAACAACATATTCCATAGAAACAGCATAATACTTGCTAAAGAACTAAAACCAGAAAGCTCCCCCAAGATGCTCAGTTTATATCACTTGACATCACCAACCTTTACTCGAACATACCCATACAGAAATACAAAAGAACCTTGTGAAACACAAGAAGCTTTCATAAACAGAAATTGTTGAATTTATGGAACTCCTTCAGATAACCCTAAGTTATAACTACTTCACTTTTAGTGACAACATTTATAAACGACCAGATCGCCTAGCAATGGGATCATGTATATGTGGTACCATAGCTGACATATACATAAATTACTAAGAATAAAAAATTTTTAACAGCAAGAACCTTGCCTAAAGAAATTTGAATTTTATAGTTGATATGTAGATGACACACTACTCTTAGTGAAAGGGGATACCAAAGACATCACAGACATTCTAAATTACTTCAATAATCTATATGAGAAAATCAAATCTACAGTGAAACATGAGCAAAATAAAAGCATGAACTTTCTAGACCTAAATATTACAAGACACAACAACGCATGCACACTCAAAATTCGTAGGAAAAACACAATTACTGACACCACAATCCCTGCAACCTCCTGTCACCCAAATATACATAAACAGGCAGCATACAGGTCAATGCTACATAGGGCAACTAAAATACCATTGAACCAAGAACACATGAAACAAGAAAAAAAAACATTGAATAAGATTGCAGTTGCCAAAGGTTACAATGCTTCCATGGTTGGCACAAACCTAGACAAAGTGATGAAAGACCCAGGTACAAACTGCACCAGAGAAGAAAAAGAGAGAAAAAATGTATATCTAGCATCCCATACATTGGCAATGTATCACAGAAGATTGCAAATATTTTCAAAAATCACAAAGTAAAAATTGGGTTTTCTACATCTAATAAACTACAACAAAAACGAATACATAATATAAAGTGTAAGCTTGATCCATACTCAGATTCTAGAATATACAAGGTAACATGCCAGGAATACTTCATGTTGTACCTAGGGCAAACAGGCCAAAATTTCAACACCAGGTACACAGAGCACATAAAAGCCTACACACGCAACAGACACACTACATCAGCCATAGCAACACGTATACATAATACAGGACACCCATTTGGAAAAATAGAGCAAAATGTCTAAGTACTCCACCGTCTAAATAAAGGACATAAAATGGATTTGCTAGAAGAACTGGAGATATATTCACATTATAGAAAATATGAAGATAAAATATAAAAACGAAAAACTTGAAAGTGAATCAGTGAATTTCTTCAGATGTTTCGATAGTATACTTAAATAAAAATAGTAACACATAGAAGTAAGCACAATTGTAAAATAGATATAAGTAAATTATGATCCAAATAGTCAAGGTAAATAACCTCTGTGCAAATGGTGGAAGACCTATAATCTCATCTCTGTTGACTACTTGTAGGAACATCTTTGTAACTGTTTTGTTTATGTGCACAACAAGATGTGTGTGATGTTTAGTGTGTGTGAGACTGCACAAATGGGCCATAAAGAAACTGTAAGTACAAATTCTTCTAAATTTCGTCACTAACTTCGCAAAAATATCGACAACCAAATAAAAATCGCGTGTTTTCTTATGTATTGCAGAAAGTCAACGAAAGTCAACACATCGACAACATCACATAGAAATGGCATAACAAACACAAAAAACACACATGAAAATAGGAATCGTTTCCCGAAACGCGTCGTGCGAAAAATAAAATAAAGAAAATCGTGACTGGTAGCAGATGAGTTATTTATAAACAAACCTATTACCGTTTAGGATAGTTTCCAGTGAGGAAAGTTCTGTCATAGCAATCAAAAGACACGTAGATCACATGAGGCAAGAAAATAATGCGGCATTGGTCTGTGTTCGTAATATTAGCCACTGCAAGAGAGTGGTATTAATGTATGGCATAGTCGCTCTAGTCAGCGACCAGTGGACGGGACTGGCATTGCGCAACAGTGAGCACTGTGATCGATTCGTCCGATAAATAAGCTTCAAAAATCCATGCAACAATTAAAATAAATCACCCACAGCTTCTACGCCCATGCTTTCAACCTAGCCATTCAAAACATGTCCAACCAATTAACCAAGACACTACATATGATTAGTTAACTCTCGACCCAAAACCCTTAAACTAATATGAATACGCTCCCTAATAGCAATGTAATGGAAAGCTCCCATTAAATTATAATTACTGTGTTGCCGAACATAGAGTTAACACGTCTCTACAATGCTGCATACTTACAAATTCTTACATCTTCTTGTTTTCCACTCTCCCAAAACTACCTCTTCACCTTCGTACACCATGCATTCCGACTGATTTCTGGATCTGATTGCGCTCCCACAGTACACAAATCCTTAACAAGCTCATCAAATTCCTTCTCTAATTGCTCACACACAGCAAACACAAGCCTAAACACCTCAACACTTTCCAGATTGAATCTGGGTATAATGCTTCGCCTGTACCAGAACATGCATTAGATACTACACTTATAAACAATCTGTGTCCTGAAACTTCCTGGTAGATTAAAACTGTGTGGCGGACCGAGACTCGGACTCGGGACCTTTGCCTTTCGCGCGCAAGTGCTCTACCAACCGCGCTACCCAAGCACGACTTACGCCCAGTCCTCACAGCTTTAATTCCGCCAGTACCTCGTCTCCTACCTTCCAAACTTCACAGAAGCTCTCCTGCGAACCTTGCAGAACTAGCACTCCTGGAAGAAAGGATATTGCGGAGACATGGCTTAGCCACAGCCTGGGGGATGTTTCTAGAATGAAATATTTCACTCTACAGAGGAATGTGCGCTGATATGAAACTTCCTGGCAGATTAAAACTGTGTGCCGGACCGAGACTCGAACTCGGGACCTTTGCCTAGCGGAATTAAAGCTGTGAGGACAAGGCGTGAGTCGTGCTTGGGTAGCTCAGTTGGTAGAGCACTTTCCCGCGAAAGGCGAAGGTCCCGAGTTCGAGTCTCGGTCCGGCACACAGTTTTAATGTGCCAGGAAGTTTCATATCAGCGCACACTCCGCTGTAGAGTGAAATATTTCATTCTAGAATCTGTGTCCTCTCTCACTGCAGTTTTATCAGATTCCCATTTTCAGACCATGAGATCTCGCTGTCACGTTTAGTTCACCCATTCCATCCCTTCCCACATTACAGGTTTCTTCTATTCGTTTCCTGTCCATAACTGAACCATTGTGCCGGCCGGAGTGGCCGAGCGGTTCTAGGCGCTACAGTCTGGAGCCGCGCGACCGCTACGGTCGCAGGTTCGAATCCTGCCTCGGGCATGGATGTGCGTGATGTCCTTAGGTTGGTTAGGTTTAAGTAGTTCTAAGTTCTAGGGGACTGATGACCTCAGTAGTTTAGTCCCATAGTGCTCAGAACCATTTGATTTGAACACACTCATCAAAACCGTGTTTGAACACAGCCGCTGCCGATGAAAAAGAACTGATCCCACAGGAAGCCGACCACAAGGATAGCACCATTGCCACCGACTCCACCGCTGTGGAATGGACTGAGGAGAGGGTAGCGTCCATCTGGCAGTCCTCTGTGGTGAACAGTGATCAGCAGGAAGGTTCCAGCGCAGGCTGTGAAATTGCTCGTTCCCTTCCTATCAACAACTGTGACCTTATGGAACATGAACAGATTTCTGCGACCACGTTGTACGCTAAGGACATTAAGACCAGGCAGGACCCTGATCGGGGGCTCACTGAGGTGCTGTTGGAGCATCTAGTCTGAACAACACTGGGAGTGCTGCAGTCAACAGGGTGTGACATCCCTTGTGATATCCTCTTTTCTTCACCCTGGATAACCTGCCAAATGATTGCACTGCCTGACTTACTGCTTGACCACAGTGAACATCATCACAGTTAGCTCTGCTGCCAAGATTCAACTCCTGAGAGAAACAATATGAGACATAAGAGTTGACTTTGCATTCCTGCAAGAAGTGCGAATCAGTGCTCTCCTGAAATATTATGGTTATGCGACGTACATAATGCCCGGTGGCCTCGCACACACCAGCGTGGCGATTTTAGGGTGTGACAGTGGCCATTGAAGCCACCAACATCATGTATCCCAGCTCCATTCGAGGATTAGCACTCACGGCACTTGACACCCAATTCATTAATGTTTGTGCACCATTGGGTACCACCAAACATCATGACTGGGCCTGGTTCTATTCCGTGGACATTGCTCACTTTTCCTAGGATAGTACGAATATGGCATCTTCACTAGCTATTTTAACTGCATCCTTCATCTCAGGGATTAAATCATACAACAAACACCTTGTGTAGTCAATTCGTCTCCCGGGTCAGATGGATTACCATTTGAGTTTCCAGACTGCACAGTACCACCTACTTTAGTCGAAGAACTTCTTATAACCATGTACAAACCAGACGGAGACCAATTATTGGCCGTTTACATTGTTTAACGTCGGCTACAAGATCTTCAACAGACTGTTGGCAAGACACATTAAGACATCAACGATGATATTCACCTGGAACAGAAGTCGGAGGGGGAGATGCCAAACTAAAATTGGCCACTGGCAACTGCAGGGACTAAATAGTGGTCACCTCAGCATGCTGCCTGAGAGTGGCAATTTGGAGGCACTCGAAATGTAGGTGACCTTCCTTGCCGCATCCAGAACACATTTTAGCCAGGCCGTCATAAATTCCTATGGCCCAATAGCCTCATATATGGAAGTATGATAGGATGTGCTGGATTTCAATGCACAATTGGCGTACTCTGTTGAGGACTGGATACATCTTAAATTGGGTCCACTTTTCTGATAAGTGTTCTTCCACTCCACACCATAACTTCCACCTACAGGTGATAGACCATAGGGGATTGCCCCCCCCCCCCCTGGAGCCTCATTGATATTCTGAAGTTCCTTTTCGCAGAAGCCAGTACAGGTTCATGTCAATGTATGGAGCATGGGTCCAATACCTACTAAGAGGTCCCTACAACAGCTTTTGCCTCTTTCTACCTAGCTTTATGCAATCACACGCGAGCCACTCATCAGGGCATCTGAATGCAGGGTATCTGCTTCACCCTGCAGGACATCACCTTATACTACAGCTGGTTCATTTCCCTGATGAAGTCCACATAGTAAAGTGGATCAAGTGATATGGACAGGCTGTAGACAATCTTTTGAACATCAAGAAGTTGGCAGCATTGTATATCAGGCACAGTCTCAGGCCAGGCATTGTCGACACCATCCTGCTACTTACTAAACTGAGATATTTGGGAGTCATGTTCATGAAAAGTGTGCATCGAACTGCTGCGGCAAACTGTCAATGGTTATTACAGATGGTATGTGTGATGGTGTGCCAGACCTGCTCTATAACTTCAACCAGCTGCAATATGAGGAATACCTGAACCTCTTCCCACAGACAGCTTATGTGGGTATGTGCTTGGCCACTATGGTACCCCAGCCTTGCAGCACTACTTCCCTTTCTGTGGTTCAGGCCTATACTGGCACAATCCCTTTCCCCCCTCTGCCTTTCCATTGGATGATCTTTCTAGTACAGACCCTGCTTGGACCTGGTACATGATTTAAGACCCTAATTTTCCATTTCATTTCCCACAGTCTCTACATCTTTTCATTGTTGGTTTGACTTGCCATCAGCTTCCCAAATTTTTCAGAAGTGTGGATCGCACAGGGAAGGTCACCCAAAGTGGTGTCTGTTCCATCTTTGTGCTTTTCCACCTTAGCACCTTTCCTTTCCAGAAGGGTAGTACATGCTAGAAACTTTCTCCTGTTGGTGGTCATAAGGACCAGCAGTCTCCACAGAAGGAAGGAACTTGTTCAACACAGACAGATACAACCTCAAATTGTTTCCTTCCTGGAAATGATATGCGAGGAACATAGGGCTAAGTGACAAGCAGAAAAATACTCCCCTTAATACCTGGTTCATACAGGGACAGATGGGGATTCTTTTTTGGCCACAAAGCCTTTATTCTCTGTAGAGACTATAGTGGACAAATTTAGGGAAGTTGGAGCCATCTCCAAAATGAAGAGTGGGCAAATTTTTACGAAAACAGCTTCTCCTGCCCAGTCACAGGCGTTGGTTGCTTATGACAAGTGACTTAACACTCGCCATGATAGTCTGAACATGGTTCAAGGCATCGTTTTTCACACTGTCGCCCCTTGGAGTCTGATAATGAGCTACACGCCAACTTGGAGTGACGGTGTTCACACTTTGTCTGTCATGTTCATAGGAGACCAAAGGACAACAGGGTTGCTACCAGGGCCTTCATCTTGGTTTTTAATGGCGATTCGCTGCCTGAAAAGGTCAAGGTGATGGTATACCGATGTGATGTGAAACTGTATATTCCCCCCACCCATGTGATGCTTCAAATGTATGAAATTCAGGCAGAGATCTTCACATTGCATTGCCAGCCAGCCCAGCCTGTTGGGATTGTGGACGACCATTGAATGTGAATGATCCTTGTGTTCATCCCCTACCCCCATCTGCATCAACTGTGCAGAGCACCACTCTCCCTGGTCACTAGAGTGCACTTTCTTCTGGACAGAGAAAAAAATACAGGAATATAAGACTCTGAATGGACTGACATACAAAGAGGAGAAGAAAACGTGTAAGCATCTAAATCTTATATGCATGACAAATTCTACGGTTATGACGACGTCGCCCTCGCTGTTGATGATACTCTCCTCCATTATGCATCCTACTTCGACCATGCCTGTCCCTTGATGATTGGGGACTTTCCATCTGCTGCTCCCCCACACCCAATTTGGGAGCAGTGGCTCCCCACCCACAAGGGATGCTGATTCCCAGCCCCCATGTGCATACCTTTCATCCTTGCCCGGCTTATCATGCCAGGAAAGGGTCCCTCAGGACACTCCCCTCCACGGTTTCTGCTGGTCTGCAACCAGAAAGGAGCCACAGGCTGCTGGTCGTAGGGCTTCACTCCCTGAAACTAATTCAGGGAAGCTCTTGGTCATCCAAACCCCCTAAGGAAAAAGAAGATAAAAAAAGTTCTTCCAAGACGAAGGCAATTCCGGTAGCCCCCATGCCACCAGATCGCACATGTTTGCTCCTGTGGCAATCCCAGTTGCCCCTGAAGCTCCAGACTGTACCACACAACGTGTCTCAGAACTTACACCCTCTCACCCAGTGGCAGCAGGTGATTGCTATCTGCATTGCTCTTCTGGAAACTTAGTTTCCAGCAACAAGGACTTCTGCACCTCATCACTACTGTAAGAATGATACCGATGATAGGGTGTCAGGCGCACGTATGTTCTGAACCCTGTATGTAGTGAAGTTGTACCTCTTGATAAAACTTCAGAGGCTGTGGCTGTTTGGATAAGGACATTTCAGGATTTTATCATCTGTAGTGTTATCTCCCTCCTGATGGTGGAGTGCCTCATAACACATTGTCTGCATTGGTTTCTCAGCTCCCTCCAGCTTTGCTCATTTTGTACGACTTCAGCACCTATATCTCATTGTAGGGCGGAATCATGATCACTGGCCATGGTAAAAACATCGAAAATATACTTACAAGATTTCGATCTCTGTCTCTTGAATACTGGTGCATCCACACACTTCAGTGTGGCACATGGAACTTACTCAGCCATCGATCTTTCTATCTGCTGCCCTTTTCTTCTTCCATCCATCCCCTGGAGGGCCCCTATGACCTGTCTGGAGCGACCAGTTTCCAGTCTTCCTGTAACCTCCCTTAGTGTCACTCCCATGAATGCCTGCCTAGATGGGTTCTCTACAATGCCAATTGGAATGATTTCACCTCCATTGTCATTCTGAGCTCCCCATTAAATGGAGACATTGAGAAGGCTGTTAGAATGCAACAGAAGCCATTCTTTCAGCACCTGTCTTAGCAATCCACTATTCTTTGGGATCCCCTTGGTGGACCTTAGAAATCACAATGCTGACCTTCCATCTAATTTTATTTATCATATGGTCGTTGTGCACACAGCACACTATGGAGTTGCCAATCAAACACAGAGGCCATCAGTGATCATAAGCAGGCTCTCCAACACCATACGTGGCATCCATCAATCTAGCACCTCATTGCCTTTATACAGCTACATGCCTGGGTCCACCACTTAATAAAATGACGTAAACAAGAATGCTGGGAATGGTATTTTCACCCAATGGACAACATACCGGTCCTTCACAGGTTTGGATGAAGATCGACGCCTCTATGGGTACGAGTTTTCAACAGGTGTAGTTGGCCTTTCCTTGAACGGTGCTGTTTTCACTGTCCCAGATGCTGTCGCCAAACGGTTTGCTCTGTTTTATGCTTGAGCCTCTGCATTGGAGATTTATCAGCTTGCCTCTCATGTCCTTAAATAGCGGATGGAGTGATTGTACTTTATCTTTCATTACACACTACATGGAATCCTATAACGCTCCATTAAGTGAATGGAATTCTTCAGTGCCCTAGACCTTTGCCCTGATACAGCACAGGGCCAGACCACATCCACAACCAAATGCTCAAACGCCTATCAGTGGGTTGTCAGCGTTATCTCCTTACCATCTTCAGCTGTATTTGGAGTGAAGGTGAGTTCCCTTTTCAATGGCGGGAAACTATTATCACTCTGGTACTGAAACTGGGTAAGCATTCCCTAGAGACGGACGTCTATCTCCTGATTAATCGGACCAGTGTTTTGTGTAAGTTGCTCAAATGCATGGTGAGCCATCAGCTGTGTTGGTTCCTTAACCATTGGGGACTTCTGGCTCCGTCCCAGGGCAGTTTTCTCCAAGGCTGTTCCACTGTTGATAATTACGTTTGGCTGGAGACTGCCATCAGAACAGTTTTTGACCGACGTCAACACCTTATTGCTGTCTTCTTCGACATCCTGAACGTTTATGACAGCACATGGCGACACCGCACCTTCGCTACCTTACATGAGTGGTGTTTCCAGGGCCTGCTTCCGATTTTTGTCCAGAACTTCTTGTGGAAAGTCTTGTCACATTGTACTTTCCGAGTTCGAGTTGCTGCTTTCCACAGTACCCCCATATCCAAGAGAATGGCCAGGGCTCTGTATTGTGTGTCACTCTCCTTCCAGTGGCCATCAACAGTCTAGCAGAAGCTGTGGGGTCTTCAGTATCACCCCCTTCGTATGCCAACGACTTTTACTTGCACTATTGCTTCTCTAGTGTGGGTGTAGTTGAATATCAACTGCGGGGCCCCATTTGAAAGGCGCAGTCATGGGCCCTAACCCTTGGATTGCAGTTTTCTACCGCCAAGACTCACGTCATACACTTCTGTTGCCATCATATTGTTCTTCAACAATCACAACTTTACGTCGACGTCCAATCACTCAACGTGGTATAGACTTATCACTTTTTGGAACTGGTTTCTGATTCCTGGGTGGCAGGGGTTCCCGATCTTCGGTTAAGCAAAGGTGCTGGGTACATTTTAACACACTTTGATGCATTCCATGTAGGCTTTCATGGCCGGTGTCTTCATCAATAAACACTTCCGGGCTAAATTGCCGTGGTCGATCTGTAGAACTTCTTCTCCCTGGCGTTTCGTTCTCAACTACGGAGAACATCTTCCGAGGTGAGTCAACGACTGATGACACTTTGATGCCTCAGTACCACGAGCTGAAGTGCAGACTGCTCTACCCTTCTGCAACCAAACAAAGCGATGATACCATCCCATCTTGATTATGGGAGCCTGGCATATTGTTTGGCATCGCCCTCAGCATTGCAATCACCGGATGCAGTAAACCACTGTGGGGTCCGACTTGCAACAGGAGCCTTTCTAACTAGCCCTGAGAATGGCCTACTTGCAGAGGTGGAGCCGGTCCACTACAGATCAGGCACAGAGCTACACAGTTATGGTATACACAATCAAAGCTCCCCTACACATCCAAAGTACTGTGTGCTTTTTCCTAATAGAGAAATCCATCTCCCACAACAGAGATCTAGAACTATGGTCGCAACTGCAGTTAGACTACAGTGTGTCTATTCTGAACTCCTTTTCCCACTGTCACCTCTTGTCAGGGAGCAACCCCTATGACATGTACCCCAACATCTGATTGTCTCGATTTATCCTGTGGACCAAAAGGTTCAGTTGACCCCATGGTGTTTCGCCATGCATTTCTGGCTGTCCTTGATGCATTTCCAGGTTGGGAAGTAGTATACACTGATGGCCCAATGGGTGATGGGTGAACCCATTTTGCATATGCACATGCAAGGTGCAATGAACTATGCTACTTTCTGAATGAATGCAGTGTCTTCACTGCTGAATTGGTGGCCACCAAATTAGCCCTTAGCCATGCTTGTTCTTGTTTCTAACCTGCAGCGACTCCCTGAGGAGCCTTCTGTTTATATACCAGTTCTACCTTCATCTCCCATCAGCAAAGGCTATCCAGGGTCTTCTTTGTGATCTCAATCAAGCTAGACAGCCAGACATCTTTGTTTGGTCCGCCGAACATGTTGTGATTTCAAGAAATGAACAAGCTGATCGCTTGCCAAATTTGGCTACCGATTTTGGAAATGGGGGTTCCAGAACCGGACCTTTGATCGAGTCTATGGCGTCGGTTGCTGGAGGTCTGGAACTCGGAATGGTCCATCCTGGACTCCCCACATAAAATGAAGGCAATAAAAGAGATTGCGACCACGTGGCAGTCTTCCCCTTGCGCCTCCCACAGGGAATCCACAGTTCTTTGTTGGCTATACATTAGCCACAGTTGGCAAACCCATGGCCACATTCTCTGATGTAAGGACCCACCTTACCACCAATGTGGAGCCCACGTGACGGTGGCCCACATCCTACTACACTACTCGAATTTGGCTTATTTTGCAGCGCTCTCTTACGTTTCTTCACATGCTACCTCTGGTGCTAGTGGACACCAAAGCGGCTGACCTGGTTTTACATTTCACGCATGAAGATGATTACTACTTGTCTTTGTGATATGGGGCGCTCTGGCCTCATTGACTGTCTGAGGGGTTGGAAGGACACCCCTCGCCTATTCTGGCCCTGGGGACACACGACAGCCCTTTGTCAGCAGTCTGGCCTCGCCGCTATCCTTCCCACCTTTTTCTTCTTATCTTTTATATCTACTGTTTTTAATATTTTATCTTTCCTAAAATTCTACCATCTTGTCTGTGCTGCTCATTTTCTTGGGGTAACTGACGATGAGATGGTGCTGGTGGGTGAAGAAGTCGCATATCCCACTGCATCCCATGCTGTGGGGTTCTCCAACTGCATTCTGGGCAGAGCAGCTCGCCTACCTTTTTCATTGCCCTCCTACTTCGCCTTGATTTTATCTCTATCTTATTGTCGTTTGCTTACAATAGAGCTTTCCAGGATTTGCGTATTGTATCGTTCTTCTAAGGATTATTCCTAGTTTGATATGTTTAAGATGAAGGAGCTGGTGACGTCACAGATTGTTCCCTTTAACTCCAACAGCGAACCAACCCGGACCTGTACATGTCACCAAAACTGAATCAGGTGGCCTTCATGTATTTCTTATCCACAAGACACTTATTTAAAGTACATTATGACACGTACCCCGCCCCTTCATGATCGAGGGCTGGGACTGGTTAACGTTTTGACGTGGGCAGTTGCTCTCTATGATTGCAATACGTGGAAAAGATGGAACAGTCTCAACATGCCTCTCTAAGGGGTTGGCTATTGGAGTTTCTGATGGTGGTCCCTCATGATCCCCTGGAGTGGGTCATGCACATATCAACAGAGCTCTCCCATGTATCGACATTGATTCTTGAGCACAGTTATGTGATCTCAGATCTCTCTGCAACACGCCCACTGAAGACAATAGTTTTTTACACCACCCTTCAAGCGACCAAGAAAAAATATGTGATGAGACTACGGCTCCATGCTATTGGATTAACGAACTTCCCCGTCTGCCCTGACTTCGTTTCAATGTACGTCGTTGTATGGCCGCGCGGGATTAGCCGAGCGGTCTTAGGCGCTGCAGTCATGGACTGTGTGGCTGGTCCCGGCGGAGGTTCGAGTTCTCCCTCGGGCATGGGTGTGTGTGTGTTTGTCCTTAGGATAATTTAGGTTAAGTAGAGTGTAAGCTCAGGGACTGATGACCGTAGCAGTTAAGTCCCATAAAATTTCACACACATTTTTTGTATGGCGTTTGGTGACTGTCACAGAAGATTTTATCTTGTTACTTCTGCTTCACAGCTGATGTGACTGAACATCGGACTCTCCTCTGTTCGAATAACTGTTGCTTTCTCCCTGCAAAACATCATGTACTGACATGGCTCAAGGGAATGACAATCGACTACGTCTTCGATATAGGGGAGAAAGAGGAGCTAAATTTCTGGTGGTACCCGCACAATGCTCACAACGCCCTCAAACACACACCGAGGTACTATATGCTCTTTACAAAGTATTTACGCAGTGTATTCGTTTACCCCCCCCTCCCGCCCCTCCCCCCGCCCTCCAAGGTGGGGAGTGGCCACGCTCATTTTGGCCTTTCATGCAGCATCACATTGAAGACAAAGTCCCGTATTGTAAGCAGTGAGGACGAAAATGGACTGGCTGATTCATGGAAAGTTGCATTAAAAAAAGCGTTAAAGTGGATGCCTGGAAATGGAGAGCTCGCTGGATCGAATCTCGGTTGGACGACAGACTCTTCAGCCTTCGTTACAACCTAGCCTTCTCTGGCCAACGATGTGAGGAGTCGCCAGAAATGTCGTGGTTAAGATCCCACAGTATACTGTAAGTCCCCTTTCCCCATCTGGATAACTATGATTTAGGGACGAGCAAGTCGCTTAAGTGATGTCCAGCACGAATACTTGCACCAGGTCATTGACCCAGAAGAAATCATTATTAATATTCCTACACTGAAGAGCCAAAGAAACTGGTACACCTGCCTAATATCGAGTAGGGGTCCCATGAGCACCCAGACGTGCCGCAACATGACGTGGCATGAATTCGACAAATGTGTGAAGTAGTGCTGGAGGGCACTGACACCATGAATCCTGCAGGGCTGTCCATAAATCCGCAAGAGTACGAGAGGGTGAAGATCTTTTGTGAACAGCATGTTGCAAGGTATCCCAGATATGCTCAATAATATCCATGTCTGGGGAGTTTGACGGCCAGCGGAAGTGTTTAAACCGAGACGAGTGTTCCTGGAGCCACTCTGTAGCAATTCTGAAAGTGCGGAGTGTCGCATTGTCCTGCTGGAATTGTCAAAGTCCGTCGGAATGCACAATGAACATGAATGGATGCAGGTGGTGAGACTGGATGCTTACATACATGTCACCTGTGAGAGTCGTATCTGGACGTACCACGGGTCCGATCTCACTCCGACTGCACACGCCCCACACCGCTGCAGAGCTTCCACCAGCTTGAACAGTCCACTGCTGACATGCAGGGGCCCTGGATTCTTGAGGCTATTTCCATACTCGTACACGTCCATCCGCTCGATACAACGTGAAGCGCGACTCGCCGATCAGGCAAAATGTTTCCAGGCATCGGCAGAACAGTGTTGGCGTAAAGCTTTGTGTCGTGCAGTCATCAAGGGCCTTCGACTCAGAAAACACATTTCAATGATGTTTCATTGAATGGTTCGGACGCTGACACTTCTTGATGGCATAGCATTGAAATCTGCAGCAATTTGTGAAAGGGTTGTGTTGTGTTAGCAGAAGAGCCAACACCGTGTTACAACTGGAGGCCGAAATGCACGCGTTTTAGCTCACGCAGGCTGGCGTTAGGAGGGAAGAAGTATACTGACGTGAGGTCTGGAACATGACAAAGAATGAGAGCTCAGAAAGCGGAGATAATTAGTTTGATACTTAACTTTAATCCATTAATGAGGAACGTCGCTCTTGACGGTACATGATTCACAATATTATCTGTTCAGAATGGTAACTGAATATGGCGCCTTGCTAGGTCTTAGCAAATGACGTAGCTGAAGGCTATGCTAAACTGTCGTCTCTGCAAATGAGAGTGTCTGTAGACAGTGAACCATCGCTAGCAAAGTCGGCTGTACAACTGGGCGAGTGCTTGGGAGTCTCTCTAGACTAGACCTGCCGTGTGGCGGCGGTCGGTCTGCAATCACTGATAGTGGCGACACGCGGGTCCGACGTATACTAACGGACCGCAGCCGATTTGAAGGCTACCACCTAGCAAGTGTGGTGTCTGGCGGTGGCACCACAGGTTGCACTTACGTCACGTTGAACGATTCTCTTCAGTCGTCGTTGATCCCATTATTGCATGATTTTTTTTCCAGCCGCAGTGATGTCGGTGATTTGATGTTTCGCCGGATTCCTCATATTCACGGTACACTCGTGAAATGGTCGTCCGGGGAAATCCCCACTTCATTGCTGGCTAGGAGATGCTGTGTCCCATCACTCGTGGGCCGACCGTAAGAACACGTTCAAACTCACGTAAATCTTGATAACCTGCTATTGTAACAGCAGTAACCGATCTAACAACTGCGCCAGACACTTGTCGTCTTATATAGACATTTCCGACCGCAGCGCCTTATTTTGCCTGTTTACATATCTCTGAATTTGAATGAGCATGCCTATACCAGTTTCTTTGGCGCTTCAGTGTATGAATAACTCTGTACAGTTCTTAGTATGATTTTACAGATATTAAATCATTTGTTGCTAATATGAAGAGCATAAATATGTTTGGAAGGAGTAACAGCATTGGTCGTATTTTTTTGTTTTACTATCCGCAAAATCGATTTTCAGTCACTTAGTGACCATCCTCAGTGCTAGAAGTTAAAAATTTCACATAACGATCAGACAGTATAAAACAGAAAATCACAACTGCACCTGCGTATGAACATAACAGTTGGTAGGAACATACCTGTAATATACAATTAAAATTGGTAGTCACTGGTATCAACAAGCTTAGACCGATCACATAAACTGAGGCCGCTGTTTACATGCAGCTGTTCAGCAGACCTCGGTGTGACAGGGCTTGGAACGCCCTCTATGTGACATGTGTCATGTGAAGACTCAATATTACTGGTTTTGCGAGATATTAACACAAAATAACTCTTGTGCATTTGTGGATCATGAAGTAATTCAAATTTAAAATGTACGTAAAACACTTAGCAGACGAAGGGGGAAGGAAACATCTAAAATACATTGGCGTATTGTTTTTAAAAAAACAAACTTACAAAACATAAAACAGATCGATAATAAGTTGTGAGAGTGCAGGACAGGTAAAAGAGAAAAAGACAATGAAAAAGAATAATATATGAATAACATGAAATGGGGTATGACTCAGGTTTTTAAAAAACATAATACCCAGCATCTGGCGTGGGAAGTTAGAAGTTCAACGTTCGTGATTTACGTAAAATGTTACGTTAAGACTAAGGAGTCAAATATATAAAAAACATTAATAGTACGAACTTATTATCGATCTGTTTTATGTTTTGTAAGTTTGTTTTTTTAAAAACAATACGCCAATGCATTTTAGATGTTTCCTTCCCCCTTCGTCTGCTATGTGTTTTACGTACATTTTAAATTTGAATTACTTCACGATTCACAAATGCACAAGAGTTATTTTGTGTTAATATCTCGCAAAACCAGTAATATTGAGTCTTCACGTGACACATGTCACATAGAGGGCGTTCCAAGCCCTGTCACACCGAGGTCTGCTGAACAGCTGCATGTAAACAGCGGCCTCAGTTTATGTGATCGCTCTAAGCTTGTTGACACCAGTGCCTACCAATATAAATTGTATATTATAGGTATGTTCCTAACAACTGTTATGTTCATACGCAGGCGCAGTTGTGATTTTCTGTTTTATACTCTCTGATCGTTATGTGAAATTTTTAACTTTTAGCACTGAGGATGGTCACTAAGTGACCGAAAATCGATTTTGCGGACAATAAAAAAAAAAAAAAAAAAATACGACCAATGCTGTCTCTCCTTCCAATTATATCCATTATCTGGTCGTGGTGCACAGAACACTCCATGGAGTCGCCAATCAATAAATACAGGGTTATTACAAATGATTGAAGCGATTTCACAGCTCTACAATAACTTTATTATTTGAGATATTTTCACAATGCTTTGCACACACATGCAAAAACTCAAAAAGTTTTTTTAGGCATTCACAAATGTTCGATATGTGCCCCTTTAGTGATTCGGCAGACATCAAGCCGATAATCAAGTTCCTCCCACACTCGGCGCAGCATGTCTCCATCAATGAGTTCGAAAGCATCGTCGATGGGGGCTCGCAGTTCTGGCACGTTTTTTGGTAGCGGAGGTTTAAACACTGAATCTTTCACATAACCCCACAGAAAGAAATCGCTTGGGGTTAAGTCGAGAGAGCGTGGAGGCCATGACATGAATTGCTGATCATGATCTCCACCACGACTGATCCATCGGTTTTCCAATCTCCTGTTTAAGAAATGCCGAACATCATGATGGAAGTGCGGTGGAGCACCATCCTGTTGAAAGATGAAGTCGGCGCTGTCGGTCTCCAGTTGTGGCATGAGCCAATTTTCCAGCATGTCCAGATACACGTGTCCTGTAACGTATTTTTCGCAGAAGAAAAAGGGGCCGTAAACTTTAAACCGTGAGATTGCACAAAACACGTTAACTTTTGGTGAATTGCGAATTTGCTGCACGAATGCGTGCTTTGTGTCTGTTCACTTCTCCATTAAGAAAAAATGTTGCATGATCACTGAAAACAAGTTTCGCACTGAACGCATCCTCTTCCATGAGCTGTTGCAACCGCGCCGAAAATTCAAAGCGTTTGACTTTGTCATCGGGTGTCAGGGCTTGTAGCAATTGTAAACTGTAAGGCTTCTGCTTTAGCCTTTTCCGTAAGATTTTCCAAACTGTCGGCTGTGGTACGTTTAGCTCCCTGCTTGCTTTATTCGTCGACTTCCGCGGGCTACGCGTGAAACTTGCCCGCACGCGTTCAACCGTTTCTTCACTCACTGCAGGCCGATCCGTTGATTTCCCCTTACAGAGGCATCCAGAAGCTTTAAACTGCGCATACCATCGCCGAATGGAGTTAGCAGTTGGTGGATCTTTGTTGAACTTCGTCCTGAAGTGTCGTTGCACTGTTAATGACTGACTGATGTGAGTGCATTTCAAGCACGACATACGCTTTCTCGGCTCTTGTCGCCATTTTGTCTCACTGCGCTCTCGAGCGCTCTGGCGGCAGAAACCTGAAGTGCGGCTTCAGCCGATCAAAACTTCATGAGTTTTTCTACGTATCTGTAGTGTGTCGTGACCATATGCCAATGAATGGAGCTACAGTGAATTTATGAAATCGCTTCAATCATTTGTAATAGCCCTGTATGTTTTATCTTCTTTTAATATTTATTTTTCTGCTACCTTCTTGCTAAAGAGTGCTATCGTTGAAATTTCGCCGACACTCTGAGGTGGGACTTGCCGCGTGTGCGCAGGCCTGTTCCACAAGGTGATCTGCCAGAGTGGCGTCACGTTCGCGGCGGCGCTCAACAGCCCCGTGGCGGACCGCTCGTGGCGGCTGGCGCGGCACATGGGCCTGCCAGCGGGGGCGTCCTCCCACGAGATGCTCGACTTCCTGCGAGGCCAGCCCGCCAGGGCGCTGGTCGAGAACCAGATGGCCGCGCGCTCCCAGCAGGTGAGCGAGCTGCTTCTGCCGCCGCTGCTTGCTTCCCTCGTCCTGCTGACGAAATGATGTTGCATAGTGGAGACGAAGTCGTCACACCGCTCCCCTTCGACCAGGGTCTGAGGTGGCGACTGCGAGCAAAGAGAAAGATCAGTAATATACGAGGTTTGTCCGGAAAATACGTATAAAAGTTGAATAATGTCTTGTAAGTAGGCTGTTTAGGTTCTTATATTGGTAACGCCACCGCCACGTAGCGCTCTGTATGAAAATCACTCGCTGTTAGACTTGGCCACTGTTTCTATGTTTCGATACAGTGTATCGATACCCGGAACTGTTTCAGTGTTTCGGAACGGCTGTGGTTCACTGTTTCGAAACAGTGGTGTTTCATTCCGCCCCTATCTCGGATAACCGGACCAGATTCGATCTCGAGCCAGACACAGAAACTGTATCTTTGTTTCAAAATAAGGCTGTTTCAGTCCACCTGTGCTTGGAACGGACTAATTGTATCGAAACAGTGATGTTTCATTCCGCTCTGTGTCGGACTGAAACACAACATACCACTTCGTGAAACACTTTCAAGAATGTCGAAATCTTTTTGAGAAGCAATAGCATGAAGCTTAAGATATCCTAAAATAAAACTTCGTTTCTAGCTGACTGTCCTATTCCGAAATAGCGTAACATCTGCTTCATAAACTCTAACCAAACAATAAAACAACGCATACTATTCACATTCAAAATAATAAATATGTGAAAATCATTCAATTAAGTTATACTTTTTTTATAACATACGCTTCTCTGTTCATGTACAATAATCATATTAAGAAACGCAAGTAAGCCTACAACATTTTGAATAAAAAAAGGCGTAGAGTGACAGTTATTAAACATATACATAAATCTGATGTGGGTATAATTGCAAGCAATCTGTTCGACGTATCACTGATAGTGTAATGGTGAACGGGAAGGGCTGGGAACCATGGTGAATTTATAGTAACGGTTCAAACACCTTGAAAGACAAAATTTTTTCTGTTATATTATGTTATTTATTCGAATTATTTGTGAGTTTATAGTCACTGTGCCTATTATCCACAACGATTCCCTTTGTGTGCATGGAAATTAGAAGGATGGGTATATTACCCACACTAACAAAATGTGGGAATCCCAGTAGCATATCTGTTGTTTCTGCAGTTTGCACCCACCTCCAGTTCCGTTCGTGGTGGTTCTTCTGTCTTCAGCTATGGCTGTTCTCAGCCAATTGAAAACTATGAAACTCACACGAGACGAAAGCAGCGCATTAGCTGCATGAAATACGAAATTGCCAAGACGCCTAAGTGATAGTTTCATACTTTCTGCGATATGATTAGCACTCTCGCACCTCATTTGTGTTTATATGGACATACCTATACAGTAGACATTCAAGATGATAAAATGTGTAGGTTTATTAGATTACAAAACTCAAACTGTTTCACTGTTTCGAAACAGCGTATCATAACATTACATTGTACTGTTTCATTTGTTTCGAAACAGTTGCGTGTTTGAGTTTGCCCATCTCTACTGGCTGTGCTGTGTGCAGTCTGTGGCTGGGTGGCATTGTTGGAATTTGCTATTGTAGTGTTGGGCAGTTGGCTGTTAACAGCGCGTAGCGTTGCGCAGTTGGAGGTGAGCCGCCAGCAGTGGTGGATGTGGGGAGAGAAATGGCGGAGTTTTGAGAGCGGATGATCTGGACGTGTGTCCATCAGAAACAGTAAATTTGTAAGACTGGATGTCATGAACTGCTATATATATTATGACTTTTGAACACTATTAAGGTAAATACATTGTTTGTTCTTTATCAAAATCTTTCATTTTGCTAACTACGCCCATGAGTAGTTAGTCCCTTCAGTAGTTAGAATCTTTTATTTAGCTGGCAGTAGTGGCGCTCGCTGTATTGCAGTAGTTCGAGTAACGAAGTTTTTTGTGAGGTAAGTGATTCATGAAAGGTATAGGTTATTGTTAGTCAGGGCCATTCTTTTGTAGGGATTTTTCAAAGTCAGATTGCGTTGCGCTAAAAATATTGTGTGTCAGTTTAGTGTTGACCAGAATAGGTAAAGAGCGAAATGTCTGAGTACGTTCAGTTCTGCTCAGCTGTTTGAAAATCAAATAACGTAAGGGGTTTATCAGCACAGTAATTCATAAATTTTTCTAAGGGGACATTTCAAGTGTTTGTGTTACAAGTTGCAGTCAAAAAAATGGTTCAAACGGGACTTAACTTCTGAGGTCATCAGTCCCCTAGAACTTAGAACTACTTAAACCTAACTAACCTAAGGACATCACACTCATCCATGCCCGAGGCAGGATTCGAACCTGCGACCGTAGCGGTCGCGCGGTTCCAGACTGTAGCGCCTAGAACCGCTTGGCCACTCCGGCCGGCCAAGTTGCAGTCACCGGCAGGTGGGACTACTGCTGTAATCAATCCCATCAACGCTCAGTTCGAGTCAGAGCACTCTGCGTGAAGGTGGGAGTGTGCAGCAGCTTGTTGACAGTTACCCTTTTTCACCTGCCGTCGGCATGGAGCTCTCTCTGATTGAGGAACAGTGCGTCAACATCAAGTTTCTTGCAAAGCTAGGCAAGAATGGCCGTGAGATTTTTGAGTGTCTGAAACAGGTTTAGTCCGCAGCTCGAGGTCGTGCGGTAGCGTTCTCGCTTCCCGCACCCGGGTTCCCGGGTTCGATTCCCGGCGGGGTCAGGGATTTTCTCTGCCTCGTGATGACTGGGTGTTGTGTGATGTCCTTAGGTTAGTTAGGTTTAAGTAGTTCTAAGTTCTAGGGGACTGATGACCATAGATGTTAAGTCCCATAGTGCTCAGAGCCATTTGAAACAGGTTTACGGAGACAATTCTCTGAAGGAACCAACCGTGAACAAGTGGTTAAAAAGGTTCCGGGATGGCCGAGAAGAAGTGAACGATGACCCTCGCCCAGGACGCCCGTCGACATCGAGTTCTGATGCATATTTTGAACGAATTCTGGCTCGTGTTCTTAAAGACCGTAGATTGACAGTCAGAATGATTGCTGACGAGCTGTCAATCCCCAAAACAATCGTTCACGAAATCCTGACACAAAAACCGGAAATGAAGAAATTGTGTACGAAAATCGTACCGAAGCTCTTGACGCCAGAACAGAAAGCAAAGAGGGTTGAGTGCTGTGAGGATTGGTTGGAAGCAGAGGAACGAGGGGACTTTCTCAACCGAGTCATCACTGGAGACGAGTCTTGGTTTTACGAATTCGATGTGGAGCTCAAATCTCAAAACAACGAATGGAAACTAGCAGGAGAACCGACAACAAAAAAGTCGCGAAAATGATGGTCCAATGTGAAGACAATGTTGATTGTTTTCTTTGATTCTAGGGGCATTGTTCACAAGGAATTTGTCCCTCCCGGCCAGACAGTGAACGGAAATTTTTACGTTGAAGTTCTGACACTTCTCAGAGCTCGTGTGGCCCGAGTTCGACCGGAGTTGGCAAAAGGAGGCAGGTGGATCCTTCATCACGACAATGCGCCCGCTCACACGTCGCTAGTTGTGCGCGAGTTTTTGGCCCGAAGGTCAATCATCGTGACAGACCACCCGCCTTATTCACCCGATTTAGCCCCGTGTGACTTCTTCATGTTCCCGAAATGCAAAATGGTGCTTCGGGGGCGGCACTTGGGAGATGTGCAAGCCATCAAGGCGGAAACGACACGGCAACTGAACATCACAACTGAAGACTTTCAGCAATGTTCTCAACAGTGGAAACGGCGTTGGCAGAAGTGTATCGCGTCTAAGGACGAGTACTTGGAAGGAGACCATATTGTAATACCTGAATAATTGTAAAATAAAGTTGTTATTCAACTTTTATACGTATTCTCCGGACAAACCGCGTATGTGTGTGCAAACTGCGAAGGAGATTCTGCGCGGGTGCGTATCTTATCTGCCAACCGATTATTTATGGCCATTAGTGTACAATACTGAAGAAGCAAATTGTGCCCAATTGTGATACTTCTTGACAGTTCGAAACATTATGTTGGCCGGGATCTGAATCCAACTAATTGTCTTTTGTAACGGAATATTGAGTACTTGGGAAGGAAGATCTCTAGACAGAATAAAGATGACGGAATTAGAGGATGCGCTGCGAAAAATGAAAAAGAGGAAGTAACTAAATAGACGCCGATCTGTTCAAGTGTACATCCCCTCTTATCAGATCTTGGTTCCTTCTCTTCATCAGTTAATTCTGAAGAATAAAAGAAATTGCGACGATCTCGAAATTAGGCATAGTAGCATATTTGAGTGAGGAGATAGACGGCACAGCGTTGTGTCCCGGCACAGGTTGTAATGGTACTTGAATATGTAACCATTACGGGAGCTCACCTCAACCTCTCGATACCAGCAGTAGTCTACTGTATTTCTGTAAAGTAATTAACATATTTCTGAGACAACATTCAGATTTGATTTCATTAATGTAGAGGCACTTTGATGCAGCTCACCTGAACCTCTCGATACCAGCAATATTCTACAGTGTTTCTGTAAAGTAGTTAACATATTTCTGAGACAACATTCAGTTTTTATTTCATTAATGTAGAGGTACTTTGATACATCGATATGTTTATATTGCAATGATATCATTCTTATGTGAATTCTTTCTTTTGTCACTATTATCTTTGACGTACTTGTAACTCTGATTTTTGGGCGCGTAAGCGGTTATTAAAGAGTCAAGTCTTGGACGTCATGTTGGAAAGACGCAAATTGTAGTTAGTTTATAAAATGTGAACTTTAACAGTGAGGAAGATATTTTCAAGTATGTTTTATATTGTGAAGTGATGTTTTGTGAGTTACGTGATATTTCAACAAAAGTAATAAAAAAGAAGTGTAACTTAAAAATTCGGAGCGCTGATTACTTTTTTACATCACCATTGTGCTAACTTGCAGAAGTTTAATCTTCGAGAATAGTTTATGAAACACGTCTATAAAACTTTTAAATATCGCAGAATAACACCTAGGCCTCTTTGCATCCGAGCTTGGAATCATCACTACCTAGATTTTCGAGGATTGAGCCATGAGTTCACAACGGGACCAGCGTGGGAGACACGAAAAGATGAGTTCAAATGGTTCAAATGGCTCTGAGCACTATGCGACTCAACTGCTGAGGTCATTAGTCCCCTAGAACTTAGAACTAGTTAAACCTAACTAACCTAAGGACATCACACACATCCGTGCCCGAGGCAGGATTCGAACCTGCGACCGTAGCGGTCTCGCGGTTCCAGACTGCAGCGCCAGAACCGCGCGGCCACTTCGGCCGGCCAAAAGATGAGTGCCTAGTTTATTCATCATTTCTTGAAATGACTTTATTAACTGTGCTCTAATGACACCTGCCACATAATATCTTTGTTGTTGCCCGAAAATGCAATATTTAGCAGCGTGAGCAACACTACAATCATAATTAGTTTTTGACCTTTGTTGTGGTAGGATTGTTAGAAGGTCCAGGTTTCCAATGTAGTGTTGGTGTGGCCCAGTGAGGACGTTAACGACACTGCGAACCTTTATAACGGTGATGAGAGGGGGAAGAATCTCCTTGGCTCCTTAAGGCAGTGAAGGCAGTCAGGTCCAACTGACACGTTCTTATCACAAGGGGATTAAGATGGGATATAAGCAGCACTGTTCTCTCTTAAACCAGTTAATTTTACTGTTAACGTAAAAGAGATCTGGGACGTCAGGCCGTTTATCCTTTCTTCTGTATAGAGTTTCTTACAAGTTCCTACAGGCTCAGCCAGATGTCTTCTCACAAGGGAACCTCCCCATCGCAACCCCTCAGATTCAGTTATAAGTTGGCACAGTGGATAGGCCTAGAAAAACTGAACACAGATCACTCGAGAAAACAGGAAGAAATTGTGTGGAACTATGAAAAAAATAAGAAAAATATACAAACTGAGTAGTCCATGTGCAAGATATGCAACATAAAGGAGAATGTAAGCTCAGGAGCGCCGTGGTCCCGTGGTTAGCGTGAGCAGCTACGGAATGAGAGGTCCTTGGTTCAAGTCTTCCCTCGAATGAAAAGTTTAATTTTTTATTTTCAGACAATTATTTTGCGAAGCTGCACAGGTACACAGAGCAGTATTGTTTACGTGATCGTGTGTCAATTATCAAAGTTCAGGTACTCACACATAATCAACTTCGCTCTCCAAAATTCCAGGACATGTTCAGATTTGCTTGGACATATGCAGGATTGACGGTCTACACACGGAAAAATTTGAAAACGTTAAAAGCGTATGTTTTGACAGAGCACAGGGAAAACTGTGCGACTGTCAAAATGTTGCATTCATTTGTTGCAGTTTATGTGACAAACTCTTATGTTTTCATCACATTTTTGGGAGTGATTATCACATCCACAAGAAAACCTAAATCGGACAAGGTAGAACAATCTTTTTACCCTTTCGCCAAGTGTACAAGTTAGGTGGGTCGACAACATATTCCTGTCTGGTGACGGCATGGGCGTCACCAGTGTCGTATAGAATATATCAGACGTGTTTTCCTGTGGAGGAATCGATTGACCTATGACCTTGGGATCAAATGTTTTCGGTTCCCATTGGAGGGGCACGTCCTTTCGTCTACTAATCGCACGGTTATGCGGTGCGGTCGCAAACACAGACACTAAACTTATTACAGTGAACAGAGACGTCAATGAACGAACGGACAGATAATAACTTTGCGAAAATAAAGAAAGTAAACTTTTCACTCGAGGGAAGACTTGAACCAACGACCTCTCGTTCTGCAGCTGCTCACGCTAACCACGGGACCACGGCGCTCCTGAGCTCACGCTATCCTTGATGTTGCATATCTTGCGCATGGACTACTCAGTTTGTATATTTTTCTTATTTTTTTCATAGTTCCACACAACTTCTTCCTGTTTTCTCGATTGATCTGTGTTCAGTGTTTCAAGGCCTATCCACTGAGCCAACTTATAACTAAATCTGAGGGGGGTGCGACGGGGAGGTTCCCTTGTCAGGGTGATTCTCGTAGTTTATCACTGCCGATAGAGACTATTTGCTACAACTTACTCTGGTAACTGCTGAATCACTGGTCCTCGGCCTGACTATTCAATCACTGGCTCCTTGGCGTAATTCGCACTGATTGGGAGACAAGTACTGGACAGTGACTTGTTCCTACTGACAAGTGAAACTCTGTAAGATAACTACATGAGACAGAGACAGGCTGCCTCTGTTCAATACTATTCAGATGAAAAGGTAAAGTTACTAATTATCTAACAGTTGCAATTGCGTCCACCAGAGTACCACCGTCTTCTCGTGGCCGGAGTCTTTATCGTCCCATCCGTAGCGGCTGCTACCCTGTCGAAGCAGCTCGGTGTTGCACCCACTTGTGCTTTCTTCAACTTCTGTGCCGACTCTGCCTTTCGCTGCTCCTGAAGGCCTGTCCAGCTCGGACACAGTACCTTGCAGCCGCTTTCCCCTAGCTTCTTTTACCGTCTTCCAGAACATTCTGTCGCTCTGAACTTACATCGGTTTCCTCTCTCGTGTAAGGATCCGGGGTGGAATATTCCTACTCGCCCTACAAGGCGCGGGGCTTCACTGCTGCTGTTTACCCGTTCGTGCTGTTTGTCGCTGGCTGCACCTTCCCTTGCCGTGCACTCTACATCTACATCTACATCCATACTCCGCAAGCCACTGACGTCGTGTGGCGGAGGGTACCTTGAGTACCACTAGCGGTTCTCCCTTCTGTTCCAGTCTCGTATTGTTCGTGGAAAGAAGGATTGTCGGTATGCCTCTGTGTGGGCTCTGATTTTATCCTCATGGTCTCTTCGCGAGATATACGTAGGAGGGAGCAATACACTGCTTGACTTCTCGGTGAAGGTATGTTCTCGAAACACCAACAAAAGCCGGTACCGAGCTCCTGAGCGTCTCTCCTGCAGAGTCTTCCACTGGAGTTTATCTATCATTTCCGTAACGCTTTCGCGATTACTAAATGATCCTGTAACGAAGCGCGCTGCTCTCCGTTGGATCTCCTCTATCTCTTCTATCAATCCTATCTGGTACGGATCCCACACTGTTGAGCAGTATTCCAGCAGTGGGCGAACAAGCGTACTGTAACCTACTTCCTTTTTTTTTGGGTTGCATTTCCATAGGATTCTTCCAATGAATCTCAGTCTGGCATCTGCTTTACCGACGATCAACTTTATATGATCATTCCATTTTAAATCACTCCTAATGCGTACTCCCAGATAATTTATGCAATTAACTGCTTCCAGTTGCTGACCTGCTATATTGTAGCTAAATGATAAGGGATCTTTCTTTCTATGTATTCGCATCACATAACACTTGTCTACATTGAGATTCAATTGCCATTCCCTGCACCAAGCGTCAATTCGCTGCAGATCATCCTGCATTTCAGTACAATTTTCCATTGTTACAACCTCTCGATATACCACATCATCATCCGCAAAAAGCCTCAGTGAATTTCCGATGTTATCCACAAGGTCATTTATGTATATTGGAATAGCAACGGTCCTATGACACTCCCCTGTGACACACCTGAAATCACTCTTACTTCGGAAGACTTCTCTCCATTGAGAATGACATGCTGCGTTCTGTTATCTAGGAACTCTTCAATCCAATCACACAATTGGTCTGATAGTCCGTATGCTCTTACTTTGTTCATTAAACGACTGTGGGGAACTGTATCGAACGCCTTGCGGAAGTCAAGAAACACCTGGGAACCCGTGTCTATGGCCCTCTGAGTCTCGTGGACGAATAGCGCGAGCTGGGTTTCACACGACCGTCTTTTTCGAAACCCATGCTGATTCCTACAGAGTAGATTTCTAGTCTCCCGAAAAGTCATTATACTCGAACATAATACGTGTTCCAAAATTCTACAACTGATTGACGTTAGAGATATAGGTCGCTGGGCAGTTTGGGTCTGCCTGAGAATTACTGGCTGAACCTGTAGAATATGCTTTATTATATCTTTGTGATAGTTAAATAGTCTGGGGTCCTGACAGCAGTGAGGATTATAAAGGTGCAGAACGGAAATGTGGAAAAACCAAAAACATATTACCATGCCTAATACGGTGTTGGAAACCATCTGGCATTCAAAATAGCTTCCCGCGCTCTCAGAATGGATAAATACAGGTTTCGTAATGTTTTCAAAGGAATATTATACTATTCATCGTGTTAAACAGTGGAAAGTTCTGGTAACTATGATGGATAGCGATTACGCAACCGTCTGTCCAAAGTAGACCACAAAGGATCATTAATATTGAGATCTGGTGACATCTGGTGATGAGGGGAAATACGACAATTCATTTTTATCTACCCCAGACGGACCTTTCCATTATCACGAGCTCTTAGAGTTAGTGGAACAGCTATCTCCCCCCTTCCTCATACTCGGGGACTTTAATGCCCTTAATCCTCTGGGGGGTGGCGACACTGTGTCTCATAGAGTCTGGGTACTAGAACGCCTCCTTTCGGAATTGGACATCTGCCCACTCGACACTGGAACTACAACACATTTCAGTGCACCCAAGAACACTCTCAACTATTGATCTCACAGTGTGGAGCCTAAGTAGCTTACCCCTGATTCAATGGCACGTCCATGGCAATCTTTGTGACAGCGTCCATTTTCCTATCGTTCTCTCCCTCTCCAGTCACAGACAACTGGAATATGCTCCACACTGGTCGCTTCGGAAAGCCGACTGGCAGGCGTTCTCCTTTACAGCCACTTTTGCGGCCCGTCAAGCGACAGATATCAACAAACTGGTACAGGGTACTATTGATACTACTATTCAAGCTGCAGCAGCAATGTTACCCCACTCTTCTGGCTCATCCCGATGCCCACCGGTGCCATGGTAGTCTGAAGACGTAGCCACAGCTATCAGGGAGCGCCACAGGACGCTTCAGCGGCACAAGTGCCACCTCTCTATGGATAATTTGATAGCATTCAAGAGATCCGGGCGAAAATGCGGTTTTTAATAAAGAAAAGGAGCAGGAGTGTTGGGAGCAATACGCATTATCTATGTGAACCCACACCCCATCGTACCAAGTGTGGACTAAACTCCACCGCATTTGCAGCCGTCCACCACCTACGATGGTTCCTGGCATCATGGCATCTCTTCACTGATTCTGCAGTACTTTCCGAATGTTTTGCGACACTCTTCGCTGAAGTGTCCGCTTGCAGTAATTACCAGCCTCAAGTCCTGACCCGGATACACCTTACTGAGCTCCTCCCGCTCTCCTTCCATGCACATGACTCTCTATCATACAACATTTTGGTGAATGGGAGCTTTGCAGCAGTTTTGCAGAGTGTCGAGATATGGCCCCTGTAGCTGACAAAATCCGCAACCAAATGCTCAAACATCATCGTGTCGACAGCATGAAATATATCGTCGGGCTTTTCAATTGTATTTGGTGGGAAGCAGAATTTCCTTCCCAGTGGCGGGAGAGTATTATTATTCAAGTCCTGAAACTGGACAATCTCTCTGACGAATGGGCTGTGTGAGCTATTCGAATGAATAGTCAACCGCCATCTTTGTTGGTGCCGTGAAGCTGGAGGGGATACATCGCGATTCCAAAGTAGGTTTTGGGGTTTCTGGTTCACCACAGATCACCTGTTTCGCCAGCAATCTGCAGTGCACAATGCTTTTGCCCGACGCCAACATTCGATTGACCTACAAAAGGCATGCAATACCACCTGGCGACATCACATGCTATCAATACAGCATGAGTGGTGTCTCGAGGGCAGTTTACCCATTTTTGTCCAGACTTTCCATCTCTCCAGTTTCTGCGGGTCTAGATAGGTTCGACTCTCAGCAACCAATATGCGCAGGGAACTAGTGTCCCTCAGGGATTGTTTTTGAGTGTAACGCTGTTCGCTATCGCCATCAATGGTATCACAAATGCAGTGGACCTCACGATCTCTGTATGTGGATGATCTTTGTCCGGTCTGTGCCTCTGCATCGTTGTTCACCGTTGAGGGCCAACTTCAGAGAGCTGTCTGGGGAGTACACGACTAGGCCCTGAATCATGGCTACCAATTTTCTCCTACAAAATCACGATTTCTGCGTTTTTGCCGGCTCTGGACTGTGCACCAGCACCCATAAATTTATCTAGGTGACCAGTCACTTGAAGTTGTTGAAACTTTTCAGTTCGCAGGTATTTTATGTGACCAGAAGGTAACTTGGCTGCTGCATGTCTGCCAGCTCAAGGCAGCTTGTATGAAAAAGCTGAATGCTCTCCATTTTCTTAGTCACTCCCCGTGGGTCGCGGACCACAAAGTTCTTCTGAGATTTTACAAAGCGCTGATTTTATCCCGTTTGGACTACGGATGTGTTGCCGTTGTGTCGGCAGCACCGTCCATACTGAGCTTTCTGGATCCTGTTCACCACACTGGCGTTCAGGTCTCTAGAAGAGCGTAGCGTTCCAAAGGATTGGAAAAGGGTACAGGTCATCCCCATTTTCAAGAAGGGACGTCGAACAGATGTGCAGAACTATAGACCTATATCTCTAACGTCGATCAGTTGTAGAATTTTGGAACACGTATTATGTTCAAGTATAATGACTTTTCTGGAGACTAAAAATCTACTCTGTAGGAATCAGCATGGGTTTCGAAAAAGACGGTCGTGTGAAACCTAGCTCGCGCTATTCGTCCACAAGACTCAGAGAGCCATAGACAAGGGTTCACAGGTAGATGCCGTGTTTCTTGACTTCCGCAAGGCGTTCGATACAGCTCCCCACAGTCGTTTAATGAACAAAGTAAGAGCATATGGACTATCAGACCAATTGTGTGATTGGATTGAAGAGTTCGTAGATAACAGAACGCAGCATGTGATTCTCAATGGAGAGAAGTCTTCCGAAGTAAGAGTGATTTCAGGTGTGCCGCAGGGGAGTGTCGTAGGACCGTTGCTATTCACAATATACATAAATGACCTTGTGGATGACATCGGAAGTTCACTGAGGCTTTTTGCAGATGATGATGTGGTATATCGAGAGGTTGTAACAATGGAAAATTGTACTGAAATGCAGGAGGATCTGCAGCGAGTAGACGTATGGTGCAGGGAATGGCAATTGAATCTCAATGTAGACAAATGTAATGTGCTGCGAATACATAGAAAGATAGTTCCCTTATCATTTAACTACAAAATAGCAGGTCAGCAACTGGAAGCAGTTAATTCCATAAATTATCTGGGAGTAGGCATTAGGAGTGATTTAAAATGGAATGATCATATAAAATTGATCGTCGGTAAAGCAGATGCCAGACTGAGATTCATTGGAAGAATCCTAAGGAAATGCAATCCGAAAACAAAGGAAGTAGGTTACAGTACGCTTGTTCGCCCACTGCTGGAATACTGCTCAACAGTGTGGGATCCGTACCAGATAGGATTGATAGAAGAGATAGAGAAGATCCAACGGAGAGCAGCGCGCTTCGTTACAGGATCATTTAGTAATCGCGTAAGCGTTACGGAGATGATAGATAAACTCCAGTGGAAGACTCTGCAGGAGAGGCGCTCAGTAGCTCGGTACGGGCTTTTGTTAAAGTTTCGAGAACATACCTTCACCGAAGAGTCAAGCAGTATATTGCTCCCTCCTACGTATATCTCGCGAAGAGACCATGAGGACAAAATCAGAGAGATTAGAGCCCACACAGAAGCATAGCGACAATCCTTCTTCCCACGAACAACACGAGACTGGAATAGAAGGGAGAACCGATAGAGGTACTCAGGGTACCCTGCGCCACACACCGTCAGGTGGCTTGCGGAGTATGCATGTAGATGTAGATGTAGATGGCGGTCTTATCTACAAGTCCTGTTTGCAAACAGCCTGAACTGCTGGCTGTGAAACAGAGTGACATGGCTGAATAGGCATCTAACACATTCTGACTGTGTAATTTGCCAGAAACTGCTGTCGTCTATCCTGCATTGGTGGGACACTGGCTTCCACCAGCAGGCTTTCAACAGGGCTTGTACAGAAGACTCCCATTCCCAACTGAACGCCAGAAAGCTCAGTTATGTATGGTACTGCCGAACCATAGGCAACACATCCATAGTTCAAAAGGGATAAAATCAGCGCTTTGTAAAATCTTAGAAGAACTGTGTGGTCCCCGACCCACGAGGAGTGACTAAGAAAACTGGGTAGACCACCTGTGATCCAAATCGACACTCGAAGGACCTACAAAAGTCTCCATTAGTCTGTGTCCCCCCCCCCCTCCCCGCCCTTGGTCTGTCCCCTGACCTGTGATATGGATGAACCTCTTTTGTGGCCCCAAGAAGGATACTGATCCCACCCTTCTCCGACTCCTGTTTCGTTCAGTCCTCCACGCTTACTCTAATTTGGTATGCATTGGAAGTTGACGACAGGGTTGGTTACGCTTTTCCACATGCCTACAGTGTATACGCTGCGGAGTTGGTTACCATATCTGAGGTTTGCTTTACATCAAATCCCTGGCTGTATCGAACTTTCCCTACTGTAGCGACGCCATGATTTGTTTAAAAGAGATATTTGTATGCTATCCCAAAAATCTTATGGTCGCCTCAACATCCAGAACCAACAGGTTGACGTCTACAGCTATGGAAAGACGGTGACCCCCATCTGGACACCGAGAGTTATGGGCACTCCAGGAATTAAACTCGCCGACCGTCTAGCTAAAGACGCAATTACAGTAGGTCAACTTGACGTTGGAATGCTAGGAATCGACTTACGATTATAGCTTCGACGCAACATTTTGAGGCTCTGGGAACTGGAATGTCAGGCTACTACGACTCAAAACAAGTCGAGAGCGGTTAAATGGTCCAATAAGGTGTGGCATATATCTTACCAGGGCTCTTGGAATCGTGCCATTGTGTTGTGCCGGCTATACATCAACTACACACGACTCACCCACGAGTTCCTTCTGCCTTGGGAGGATTCTCCTCACTGCAGCTGCCATAGGATGTTGCACGTTCATGTCGAGTGCGCCCTGCTGGGCAATTTGCTGCATGCTCAGGCCACTACCAAAGCGTTACATTTCCTGAGGGAGAGCGGATTTTACACTTAACTATAATACTCCTCCACTTTCAGTGTTATGGGTAGTTGTAGGGGGGGGGGGGGTGCCTCCCCTTGCGGCAGGTTGCCCCATGCGACTGCAGGTTACGTTCTTTCCCCCTCACCTTGTAGACCCTGTAGACCCTCTCGTGCAATATGTATCCTGTTACAACTACTGTTACGCCCTTTTTCAAACTTTCTTGTATAAGTTGTAACCTCCCCGTAGAATTTTAAAAACAATATTTAAATGTTAACGAGAATAGAACCTAGTGTAACCTCCCAGCAAATAAAATAATTTATTGAGAATGACAATTAAATGAAAAATAGCAATCTGACCCAAATGTAAGCTCCCCACAAAATGAAAGTCAGTTCGATGATAATGAAATCTCAGTCACAATGAAAATGCAAATACACCAAAATGTCGATCTTTAGGCCCTGTGCAATAATTAAACTCAAATTCTTACCTCAGTAAAACTGCATCTGCTCTTATTTTTCGCCATAGCTCGAAGGGAATGCATCGCAAAAATTTTGAATTTAAGGGAAACTCTTCCTTAAGGAATACCAAGGGAAATATTTCTTTCAATAAAATGTCTGTTTTGTTAAAATGTTTGGTTTGAAAACAGAATTATTATTGGGGCAATTCTTGAACAAATTAGTTACAGTTAATTTACATTACATTATCAAATGTGCGCAATGCTGCTTCATTACCTTATTTAAAATATATACCTTGTCCCGAATCCTGACCAGAGTGCCATGTCGACGCCCGCCGACTCCTCACACACAACTGCGACTATATCTCGCGCGCTACTACCACAGACTAAGTCATCTCGCATGCGCTACTACTCTCGAACTGCTAACTCGCGACTGAACTGAACTCTCGCGCGGTCAAGCGCAGACTAGGAACGACAAACAGCTCTCTGGTCAGAGACTCAGCAATGCCTCGCCACCGCCGCCACACAACATACGTGTTTCAAGGTGAAGCAGCTAAGCCCCTATTTTTTCGCTTTTTACCTTTTTTACGAGTTTCTCTTGTGGAATGGACTGCTGACCCAGTAGTTTAGCCCCTTTAAACACGTAATCATCATCATCCAATAATAACCAACCGCGCTCGTGTAGAAATGGAACGCCCTATCACGAGAACTCCTTACCGACCTTACAGCCAGCATGGGAGCTTGTTGCAGAGTATGTACTGCCTAAGTGGTGAACACGCGGTATATGTCCCACCTTTTGTAATGTCCAGGAGACCTTCATAAATTACACTGACTTCACTGTAATTATTGTCTTTGCATAAAAGACTCATTCCAGTTCGTATTTTTACGTATTCTTCTGTGTTATCTTCTGTATTATAATGAAGTAGTTCATTCTATGTATGGTTCAAGTTTCATCGAGATGTGTTACTTTGCAGTTGCATGTCATGCGGAAGTTACTTTTTTCCGAAGTTTTGCCCACCAGTATGTAGATATACAGATCATGAATTGTGCTGTAGTTGTCGTACATCGGAGGCTTTGCAGATCCGAAAATCAGGATACGCGCTTAATATTCTCTGCTCCGATTCGAGGATCAACTCTGTCGCTAGCAGTAGTAAGAACTGGAAGAACTGGCAGATGCTGAGGAAGTTGGAATTGCCTGGCATAGGGAAGAATAAGTGATTAAGTGAAAGCAAGTATGACTGGGTACCAAAGATATTTTTATTCAACCGGGGGGGGGGGGGGGGGGGCGGACTTTTACTACAGCAGCGTCTTACACGATGTCAGTTTGGGTACATTTAGATTATTCAGGTACTGTAATAAGGCACACAGTTTTATCATCATCATCTTCCGAATATTCTGTGACTGGCGCCTCTTCTTGCTTCCCGTACTCCACTTCCTCCGATGCTGCTAGTCTCCTTGTTGCAGCCCTCTCGCATCCGTCGCGTCCCGGACCCCTCGCCTACAGCTGCTCCATGTCGTTCGCGTTTCTTCTTTGCGCTGGGTTTACTACCACTCTCTCTTTGACCGTCGGCAGTCGTCAATTGTTTCTGGATATCCATACCATTTCAGACGTTTCATTTCTATGAAGTCGATTTTTTATTTCTCGGAATACCACAGACTGTTTTGTGGCACCATGTCATAGGGCTTCTGCAAATCCTCGAAGACTAAATAGGTCTCTGCCCCTCTGACACACTGGACTCGCATTCGGGAGGACGACGGTTCAATCCCGCGTCCGGCCATCCTGATTTAGGTTTTCCGTGATTTCCCTAAATCGCTCCAGGCAAATGCCGGCCGACTTCCTTCCCCAACCTTCCCTAATCCAATGAGACCGATGACCTCGCTGTTTGGTCTCTTCCCCCAAACAACCCAACCCCAACCCCCTCTGACAGTTCTCTTTTCTGTTGGATTCCGTAATGTTAATATTCTATCAATACATAAGCGCCTTCATCTAAAACCATTCTGTTCTTCACATATACTGTCTTATGTTGATGTTTGGCACACAGTTCAGCTTAGAGATATAGCAACTTGGGCCCCAAATTCCAACTCTAGCGCAAGTGACTTCGTTCTCTGACACTTGTTTATTACCCGCGTTTTTGCACCGTACAAAGAGTTATCAACAGCTGAAGAGTATATCAGCTGTTTAGCCCTTTTGTGTTATTTTGTTATTCCAAAGGACCACCTTGTCGTAAGTGCATCTTGCCCTGTTCTATTACGTACGTCATCTTCATTTTCTCCATTTCATGATATCGTAACTCCCAGAAACT
Source organism: Schistocerca piceifrons (assembly GCF_021461385.2). Classification (NCBI taxonomy): domain Eukaryota; kingdom Metazoa; phylum Arthropoda; class Insecta; order Orthoptera; family Acrididae; genus Schistocerca; species Schistocerca piceifrons. Next base: position 115,720,106 of record NC_060142.1, read on the forward strand.
TAAATCCACTGGTCTTATTGGCTCCATTTTCCCTAGAACTTAGAACTACTTAAACCTAACTAACCTAAGGACACCACACACAGCCATGCCCGAGGCAGGATTCGAACCTGTGACCGTAGCGGTAGCGCAGTTCCAGACTGAAGCACCTAGAACCGCTCGGCCACACCGGCCAGCCATATGTGCTCGATTGGGGAAAGATATGCTGATGGAGTCGGACGAGGCAACATATCGACACCCTGTAGGGCATGTTGGGTTACAACGGCGGTATGTGGGCGAACGTTATCCTGCTGGGAAACATCGCCTGGAATGCTGTTCATGAATGACTGCTCAACAGGTCAAATCACCAGACTGACGTACAAATTTGCAGTCGGGATGCGTGAGGTAACCACGAGAGTGCTCCTGGTGTCATACAACATCGCACCCCAGACCGTAACTCCAGGTGTAGGTCCCGTGTGTCTAGCATGCAGACAGATTGGTTGCAGGCCGTCATCTGGTACCGAGGCAGAACTAGCTTTCATCAGAAAAAAACAGACCTCAATTCTGCCCTCCAATGAGCTCTCGCTTGACGCCACTGAAGTTGCACATGGTGATGGTTTTGAGACTGTGGAATGCACGCTACAGGGCGTCTGGTTCGGAGCTGTCCATAAGTAACCGATTTGTAATAATTATTAGCGTGACTGTGGTACAAACTATTGCTCAAACTGCTGATGCGCCAGTGGCATACACCGAACATGACAGTCTTCCCCCTTGGTAGTGCCACTTGCCCCGTCTTCTCAAGATCGTACATTCTCGTGAACACCGCTGCCAACAGTCATGTACAGTGGCTACAATCGTGCCAAGCATTTCTGCAGTATCGCAGAAGAAACATCCAGCTTCTCCTAGCCGTATTGCATGACGTCGTTCGAGCTCTGTGAGGTGCAGATAATGGCGTCCGAGTAGAATTAAATGCAATCTTGACCAATATCAACTCACCACGTCCAATCTCAAAGCTGACGTCTGTTACGTATTTATAGCAGTCCTGATTTGCATCCTCATATTGGCACTACTAGCGCCTCTCTTACACGACTGGCGCGAAATTTGAATAATGTTTCAGCTGTAGAAACAGGTCTACAAACTTTTGTTTATGTTGCGCAACTCGTTCTTGGTGCTCTGATTTTTTTTTCCGTTAGTGTATATTGTCTGCCTCTTTCTGACATGCCTCATTTTTAACTTTAGTAATGGCCCTTTGGGCTTCTTTCGTTTTGGCCCTGTATATTATATGGTCATCATCAAGCCGAGTGCTCAGCCATCTGTTCAGGCCTCGGTTTTCATCTTCACCAATTTCCCTGCTTCCCCATTCCTTCACGGATATCGCCTTTTTTTCCCAATCTTGTGTTCATCCCAAGAGCTTCAGCGACCGCATCACGTATCATTTCTTTACCAGGCTTATCCATATTTCGTACAGTACCATCCTCGATATACCTTACTGGCCATTAAAATTGCTACTCCAAGAAGAAATGCAGATGATAAACGAGTATTCATTGGAGAAATACATTATACTAGAACTGACATGTGATTACATTTTCACGCAATTTGGGTGCATAGATCCTGATAAATCAGTACCCAGAACAACCACCTCTGGCCGTAATAACGGCCTTGATACGCCAGGGCATTGAGTCAAACAGAGCTTGGATGGCGTGTACAAGTACAACTGCCCATGCAGCTTCAACAGCATACCACAGTCCATCAAGAGTAGTGACTGACGTATTGTGACGAGACAGTTGCACGGCCACCATTGACGAGACGTTTCCAGTTGGTGAGAGATCTGGAAAATGTGCTGGCCGGGGCAGCAGTCGAACATTTTCTGTACCCAGAAAGGCCCGTACAGGACCTGCAACATGCGGTCGTGCATTATCCTGCTGAAATGTAGGGTTTCACCGGGATCGAATGAAGGGTAGAGCCACGAGTCGTAACACATCTGAAACGTAACGTCCACTGTTCAAAGTGCCGTCAATGCGAACAAGAGGTGACCGAAACGTGTAACCAATGGCACGCCATACCATCACGCATTGTGATAGGCCAGTATGGCGATGACGAATACACGCTTCCAATGTGCGTTCACCGCGATGTCGCCAAACACGGATGCGACCATCATCATGCTGTAAACAGAACCTGGGTTCATCTGAAAAAATGACGTTTTGCCATTGGTGCACCCAGGTTCGTCGTCGACTACACCATCGCAGGCGCTCCTGTCTGTGATGCAGCTTCATGGGTAACCGCAGCCATGTTCTCCAAGCTTATAGTCCATGGTGCTGCAAACGTCGTCGAACTGTTGGTGCAGATGGTTGTTGTCTTACAAACGTCCCCATCTGTTGACTCAGGGATCGAGACGTGGCAGTACGATCCGTTACAGCCATGCGTATAAGATGCCTGTCATCTCGAATGCTAGTGATACGAGGCCGTTGGGATGCAGCACGGCGTTCCGTATTACCCTCCTGAACCCACCGATTCCATATTCTGCTAACAGTCATTGGATCTCGACCAACGCGAGCAGCAATGTCGCGATACGATAAACAGCAATCGCGATAGGCTACAATCCGACCTTTGTCATAGTCGGAAACGTGATGGTACGCATTTCTCCTCCTTACACGAAGCATCACAACTACGTTTCACCAGGCAACGCCGGTCAACTGCTGTTTGTGTATGAGAAATCAGTTGGAAACTTTCCTCATGTCAGCACGTTGTAGGAATCGCCACCAGCGCCAACCTTGTGTGAATGCTCTGAAATGCTGATCATTTGCATATCATAGCATCTCCTTCCTGTCGGTTAAATTTCGCGTCTGCAGCACGTCATCTTCATGGTGAAGCACCTTTAATGGCCAGTAGTGTATGATGCCTCGGCTGCCAGTCTGAGCCAGTTTTAGCGTGTCACCAGTATTGACTTTGTAGAGAGACGTGGAGGGAGTGTGGCACAGGGCGCTGTGTGCAGGACGTGGACATGCTGGAGCAGTTCCCGTTCGTGCCGGTGCTGGAGTCGGCTGGCAGCCCGGGGGCGCTGATCACCAGGGAGCCGGCGGACCTGCTGCGCAGCGGCGCCTTCCGCCAGCGGCCGCTCATCATCGGCTTCACCTCCAGGGAGGGCCTGCTCTTCTTCAAGGGTGCGTATTCTCCTTCTGCCGGCCGGCGTCGCCTAACCAGCGCAACGACAGGCTCGGCCATTCTGCAACACGTTATTACTGGCATCGGTTAATCAACCAACACGGGGAACTCATGTTGTGGTTGAAGTTCACTTTTCTCCGTGCTTGCTTTCAAATACAGGGTCACAATTATTGAACTACAACGGTCGTTCAATAAGTAATGCCCCACTTTAAAAAAAAGTAAAAGCCATTAATATACATAGACAAACGCCTTTGCAGGTGCTTCACAGTTGATGTTTGTTCTGTGTGGCGGTGGAGTTTCGAACCGTTCTGGCAGATGGCAGAGCCGTAGTACAGCGTCAAAATGTCAAAATGGCGTCTACATACTACTCACGTTACAACCACTGTTATTGAATTAGTGTCTGCAGAAAAGAAAGTGGTGAACACCCATAAACGTTTGTGGGCAGCGCATGCCGATGCTGCAGTTAATAGGAGTACAGTCGGGCGCTGGGTATAGAAAGTTAGAGCCTCAGGAAATGCAGAAACAGAGCTCCGTGATCAGCTACTGCTCCAGACATGCTGACTCGTGCGGATGCCATTATTCGTGCAGACCGGCACATCACAACTCGACAATTGGCTCTACATTTGTCGGTCAGCGTTAGAAGTGAGTCTGCAACTATCGAGACTCTCAGATGTTGAAAGAGGTGCTCACGATGGGTTCCACGAATGCTCACAGCGGACCACAAGAAAGGCCATTTCATCTGAATGGTCGGAGCGTTTTGAGACCGACGGAGAGGCCTTTCCGTCACGGATCGTTACGGCGGAAGAAAGCTTTCTGCACCACTTTGTAACAAAAAGGCAGTGTATGGAGTCGCATCATTCTCATTCACCTCAAAAGAAGAAATTCAAGACAACTCGCTCTGCCGGAAAAGTCTTGGTGACAGTCTTCTGGGATTGTGATGACGACATCATTCTCGTGGATTGGATGTCAAGAAGGTCAACCACCAATTCAGAGGCATACGTGAAGACTGCATAAACTCAAGAACGGTTTCCCACGTGTTCGATCGGACAAGAATCCAACAGAAATCTTGCTCCAACTCAATAATGCACGCTCACACACAAGTGTAAGAACCCGAGAAGACTTCGCCAAATTGGGTTGGACATCATTGCCTCATCCACCCTACAGTCCAGACCTGGCACCCTCGGACTTCCATATCTTAGGGTCACTTAAACATTCTCTTCGAGGAACACACTTTAAGGGTGATGGGGGTGTCACTCATGCAGTGAAAACATGGCTATGCCTACAGGACACGAGTTTTTAACAGCATGCTCCTCCACAACGTTGGCGTACCGCCACAGAACGTGATGGAGACTACGTAGAAAAATAGGACATGGACAAGACATGTTGATGTATATTGCCACCAAATTCTGACTCTTAATAATAAATATGTTCAGAGAAAGAAAACGGGGGCATTGCTTATTGAACGACCCTCGTATATGAAAAAAAAAAACAACGTAAACTAGTTAGAAACTACGGCGTGCACACAATTCATTCAACATGTAAACGTGACTACAGACATTTGGATTTAGGTTATGACATGTCCGATATCCTTGCCATCATTGGCGATGATGTAGCGCAGACGAATACCAACGTTCTGCATCACCGCTGAAGCGTTGGAAAATCGATGCTGTCGATCACCTCCTGAATGGCTGTTTTCAGCTCAGCAATGGTTTTGGAGTTACTGCTGTACACCTTGTCTTTAATATAGCCCTAAAAAGAGGAGTGGTATGTGTTCAGATACGGAGAATATGGCGGCCAATCGAGGCCCATGTCAGCGGCCTCTGGGTACCCCAGAGCCAGAAGGCGGTCCCCAAAGTGCTCTTTCAGGACATCACTCTCCTGCTTCGATGGGACCGAGCCCCGTCTTGCATGAACCACATTTGAGCGAAATCTGGGTCACTTTGGATAATGGGGATGAAATCATCTACGAAAGCCTTCACGTACCGTTCGGTAGTCACCGTGCCATCAAGGAATATCGCACCGATTATTCCGTGACTGGACACTGCACACCACGCAGTCACCCGACGAGGGTGAAGAGACTTTTCCGTCCGAAATGCGGATTCTCAGTCCCCTAAATGCGCTAATTTTGCTTATTGACGAACCCATCCCAATTAAAATGTGCTTCGTCGCTAAACCAAACCATATTCACATCAAAGTGTGCACACTAATTCCCATAATTCCCCGCGACCAAGGGTGCAATTTGAACGTCCTAACGTAAACCGTTCAGAAGTTTTGTCGATTTTATTTCATACAGTTCAATAATTGTCACCCTGTATATAATTATGGAAACTTTACTTAATACTCATGCATGTTTCGGTGAAGTCTCACGTTTGTAGTGGGTTCTTCTTATTTTCTGTAAAATAATACGTAACATTTTTGCATGATAATACATACAGTTTTGGAATTATGGTTTTTATGTTCAGTACATTATTATTTTGTGGCCTTCATTGGACCACTCTAGACAATTTTAAAAAGGTTTATGCAAGGAGTTGTTGTCATTCAATAATGCATTTCAGTTCAGTAGCAATGCAATAAGGCAATTCAATAATGTAATGGTTATACAAGGGCTATTATAATTTATAATATAAAGGGTGTGTTGCTCATTTGTCTGCCCAATATTTCGTCATTCTTTCAGATATTTTCATTCTTTCTTCGTCTGAGATCATTCTTCCTAAAGTTCTTTCATTGAGGTTCGTTTGTAGTCTCGCTTGTGTGTGTCTTGTAGTACTTCGGTTGTCTCTTTTGTTTTATTATATCATCTACTGTGATTTGGATTCTTTGGTATGTTCCTTATCTTGTGTGAGACATTTAATGTTTCTCTTTGTACTCCACAATTTATCTATTATTCTCGTACTAATTCTGTTTCCTGGAAGAAGATGCGTTTCTTCTTAATTGTGCTCATTACTGGTTCTGTTTCCTTGTATCTTGTTTCATTTGAAGATGTTCTCTAATGTCCATTTACTTGATATTGTTTATTTATGCATGTCCCAATTATTCTTCTTTCTATCTTGTTTATTTTGTGAACTTCTGCCGTATTAGTTTTGTTGAAGATGATTTCAGCTGCATATCATATTTATGCTTGGGTAACTATTTTATAGTGTTTTCATTTTGCAGCTATTGATAGTTTTTTTTGTTGTATTGTTGTATGTGGTTTTCGTAATGTAATTTGGTTTGTAGGTTTTTGTGTACTTCTTTGCCATGTTGGTTTCTCATTTAAATTGTACGTTATGATTTCACCTAACTATTTAAATGTATCAACAATTTTGACTTCGTGTTCTTCTATTCTAATTTTGTTTGCAACTGGTAGATCAGTTAGCACTATCACTGCTTTTTCACATATTATTCTAAGGCCGATTTTCTGTGCTATTTCTTGTAGTGATGTAACTTCTTGCGTGGTTTTACGAACAGGTGTAACAAGAGGTGCAACATTATCAACAATTCCTTTGTTCTTTAGATTATCCTTGCACCATTCTCTCATATATTCCAGTGGATGGTTGAACAGTCACGGCGATAGGCAGTCACCTTCTCTTAAACCTGTTTTTGTGAGCATTGGTTCAGAAATTTCTCCTCTAAACATGACTTTTGACTTGGTGATGGTCAGAGCAAGTTAGATTAGTTTAATTAGTTCTGGATGAAATCCTAGATTCCTCACACCTTCTAATACTGAAGGTCTATGGAGACAGTCACATGCCTCCTCGAAGTCTAAAAATGTTATAGCGAGAGGTTTGCTCAGTCTCCTGTGATACGCCATTATCAATTTTAAACTAATAATCTACTCTGCACATCTTCTCCGTGGACTGAAACCTCCCTGGTACGCCCGTGGCTGTTTTAGTTGTTCCTTGATTCTTCCATACAGCACCTTGGATAAAATCTTGTATGTGCAGTGCCATGTTAAGGTAAATGTTTGTTATGAGGCCTGACGTGTAGTTGGTCAGCCTCGCCAGTAAATCTTTGCTTCATGATAACCCTTGCTCGCCAAATGTGTCTTCGCCACGTTTCTATATTCTACAGATGTATTTGTGCATGGCCGGCCACAATGGGAGTTTTCTTGGTATCGTAGTCATATGGTTTTCCATTACTCCCCATTCGATGAGCTGAATGGACTGAACGAGTGCCATGCCGATGGGAGCACACATGGAGTGGCTGTGCGTCTCGGTGCGCATGCCTGTTTTATCCCCTCTTTCCGTGACCCCTCGGTTTGTTTCTGACCTGGAATTCCTTAAGTTCATGTGTCTATGCAGGTTTTCATAGTCGATCCGTTCTAGATTGATAATGAGTGTACAGATGGTGAGATCCTTTTTTAGCAAGTTAGTAATTCTTTAGCGCTTACGATACCGAAGACCGTAGTGCCCAGTCAGGGAAAGCCCAGCATACAGGTTTTAATCACTCGTCACATTGTATCAAGTTGTGTTATGAACAGCTTTACTATGTGTATATTCCCGACTTTCATATATGAATAAGGGTAAATTACAATATGTAGTTTTGTATGGCGCTAACATGGATAATGCTTTTGCTTCAGAGGTTGACGTACTTTATAATATGTATAGTATGCATAGAATGTATAGAATGTATAGAATGTACAGTAAGTGTATGCGAAAGTGTTCTTTGCATGGGTATATGATTACCAGTAATAGTAAAGTTGTATTGCAGCAGTAATGGGTGGTTATACCGTGGGACTGTGTGTGCACTGCTTGGGCAGCGCCGGTTGTGAACCGCTAGAATCACAGCAGGTATAAGTGCACGGAATAGGACAATGTGATGCCGACGGTTTTTAGCCGAGCAGCGGTCATGTAGCAAATAGTTTCATCTTGTGACTTGGGTTTTACAGTTATTTTATATTAGCTGGTCTACCTCATGTATCGTTATATCCAAATGGTTTATGAATGTTAATCTACATTGAGGTATGTGGTACTGTGCTAATAGTAATGTGTATAGTGTAAGTCATGTAAGCCCTCCCTCAACGCTGTCATGTTATATCTTCACAGATCCGATGATGGCACCTTCAGTGTGTTGAAACCGGTTATCCAGTAAACAGTATTTAAGCGATCTTGGCTTTTGAATTATCTCTACAACAGAGTGATCGCATCACTACGCACTATGTGTTCACTGCAAGATTCCTCTATATTGCCTGGATTGCCCTTATCCTCCTCCCTGTGTAGTGGGTGGATGACAGCCGTGGCCCAAGGTTCGGACAATTGTTCCCTTATCCAGATCTCTTTTTAGTCGTGTGTAATGAAGTCTTGCCTGTATCTCTTGAGCATTTCCCCATTTCGACAAAAACCTAACTCCTCAACGTGCCATTTATTTATTTTGTCCTTTGCGGGTTTTTTCTACTTTTTTTGAATCTTGGAGGATCTAATTTGTTAGGTTTACTTTTTATTGGGATATTTATGTTGATTTGTAAGAGTTCTTTTGGTCCTTCGCAGTTCGTAACATTATTAAAAAATATATATCCTAATATCACAAAAAAATGTTCAAATGTGTGTGAAATCTTATGTGACTTAACTGCTAAGGTCATCAGTCCCTAAGCTTACACACTACTTAATCTAAATTATCCTAAGGACAAATACACACACCCATGCCCGAGGGAGGACTTGAACTTCCGCCGGGACCAGCCGCACAGTCCATGACTGCACCGCCTGAGACCGCTCGGCTAATCCCGCGCGGCTCCTAATATCACCTATTGACGTTTATTTAGCTATCTGTCATTTGCAGTATAACTGATATTTTGCTCCAGTTTGTCATCTGCGCCTAATGAGGATTTTTCAGTGTATATTACGCATACTTACCGAAATTTTAGGCGTTTTCCAGCTGTACCTTCTCCTCCCGTTTCTCTGTTTTCTGTTCGTTCCCCTGCTACAGCGTTGCAGTCCCTCATTATTTTTGGATCATTGCCTCTCTTTACATACTGAGTTAATTGCTCAACGTTCTCATACATTTTCTCCGTGTATGCATCTTGCGGTTGTGACGAAGGACGCGTTCTTGAACTATTATTGCTAGCGTTCGCCTACTGTCGAATGTGCACCGAACTGTTTGGAGCAACTATCTTAATCCTCTCGAATCCTATTCCCATGATACCATTTTCTGCTGCTGTTATTGTCCTATATCTGTCTGACCAGAAATTCGTATCTTCTTTTCCATTTCATCTCACTGACCCTCACTTATCTCGATTAAGTTTTTACATTTCATTTTTCAGATTTTCTAGCTTCCCTATCACGTTCAGGCTTCTGATGTTGCACGCTCCGAGTCGCAGAATGTTGTATTCCCGTTGGTTATTCAGTCTTTCTCTCGTGTTTACCTCTTATTTATCAGTCCCCAGTCGGAAAGCTGAATGAGGACCTAATCCGAAAGCTTTTGATCACATATCATCAGAATAAATTTTCCTGTAGCAGGCCACATATCCTGTAGACAGACATTAAGTACCTTTAATGCAGCGGCTTTTATTGTCTTCTGTACCCTCATGCCATTGATCATTGTTGGTTCTTCCGCCTTCTAGGGCTATCTGTGGACCACATTACCTTAAATTGGCGATACTAATTCCGGGACGTAACCATGTATGCTCCTCCAGTTTACCAGTATCACATTAACGTCTTAGCTTTCCGATCTGCTAGAACAAAAGTTTACATCTACATCTACATATATACCCCGCTAGCCACCAAGCGGTGTGTGGTGGAGGGCACAATTCGCGCCAGAGTCATATTTCCCCTCCTCTGTTCCACTCGCGGATCGCGCGAGGGAAAAATGACTGAACGCCTCAGTACGAGCTCTAATTTCCCGGATCTTCGAATGATGATAATTACGCGATTTGAAATTTGGCGGTAATAATATATGCTCTACATCCTCGGTGAAGACTGGATTTTGGAATTTAGTGAGCAGCCCCTTGTGTTTAGCGCGTCGTCTATCTGCAAGTGTGTCCCACTTCAAACCTTCTATGAGATTTGTAACGCTCTCGCGATGACTAAATGTACCAATCACGAATCTTGCCGCTCTTCTTTGGACCTTCTCAATCTCTTGAATGAGACCCAACTGGTAAGGGTCCCATACAGACGAACAATATGCTAAGACTGGACGAACTAACGTATTGTAAGCTATTTCCTTTGTTGAAGGACTGCATCGCTTCAGGATTCTACCAATAAACCGCAATCTAGAGTTCGCCTGACCCGTTACTTGTGTAATCTGATCATTCCATTTGAGATCATTTCGAATAGTCACACCCAGATACTTGACTGATGTTACCGCTTCCAAAGACAGGGCATTTATTTTGTACTCGTACATTAATGGGGATTTTCGCTTTGTTATACGCAGTAGGTTACACTTACTAATATTGAGAGATAACTGCCAGTCATTACACCACGCATTTATTTTCTGCAAATCCTCATTGATTTGTTCACAACTTCCGTGTGATACTACTTTCCTGTAGACTACAGCATCATCGGCAAACAGTCTAAGGCCGCTGTCAATACCATCAACCAGATCGTTTATGTAAATCGTAAAAAGCAGCGGACCTATTACGCTGCCCTGGGGCGCACCTGAAGTTACTCTTGTTTCTGTTGAAGTTACCCCGTTCAGGACGACATACTGCTCCCTGTCTGTTAGAAAACTTTCTGTCCAACCGCATACGTCATTGGCTAGACCGTTCGCGCGCACTTTTTGTAGCAAGCGACAGTGCGGAACTGAGTCGAACGCCTTTCGAAAGTCGAGAAATATGGCGTCAAACTGGGAGCCGGTATCTAGAGCCTGTTGTATATCATGCACAAAGAGGGCCAGCTGTGTCTCGCATGACCGCTGTTTCCTAAAACCGTGCTGGTTTCTGCAGATGAGCTTCTCAGAGACTAGAAAGGTCATTATGTCTGAACACAAAATATGTTCCATGATTCTACAACAAATCGATGCCGGTGTAATGTAGTTTGTCTGTCTTAGGTTTCGGCAGGCAGTTCGTCATTGGCGCCAAGGATGGACTCTCTAAACTCAAAAACCCCGGTACTCTACTCGAGTAGCCGCTTCCTTTTTGTCGTGTTCGCGTGCGTTGTGAGGAGGGACTTTCAATGCTCCAACTGATATGGGAAGCCAAGAAATTTGCATCCGAAATCGTCCGAGCCTCTTGTTTAGACCTATCACTTGGCTCCGAACCGGAGGATCAAAAGTGGTTCAAATGGCTCTGAGCACTATGGGACTTAACTTCTGAGGTCATCAGTCCCCTAGAACTTAGAACTACTTAAACCTAACTAACCTAAGGACTTCACACACATCCATGCCCGAGGCAGGATTTGAACCTGCGACCGTAGCGGTCGCGTGGTTTCAGACTGTAGCGCCTAGAACCGCTCGGCCACCCCGGCCGGCCCGGAGGATCACAATTACGTCTGAGCTCGCTGTTGCAAATAGTAACCTATGCTTGTTCCCGCGGTATCGGCCGGCATCCGCTCGGTCGCACTTTCGCGGACGTGCTCCGCCAGTCACGCCACCCCGTTCCCTACAGCCACCACGCACCCTCACGCCGCTGCCAATGATATGCAAGCATCCCCCACCCCGGAGATCCAGCGGCGGGTGTACTTCAGTTCAAACATGGACGCACAGAACCCAGTTCGTGTATTTGCCATTTCGTAACATTTACAGACTTTCGTGGCGATCAGGGCTCGTCAGCTACGGAATAGTCGTTGTATGGAAGACTGGATTGTAAACCTTTGTATCTCCTACATTTCAATTCAGACCTACCGTTAGCAACTGATTCTGCAACTATAGTTATGGATTACTTTTACTGCGATTGTCCACACTTGGCAGCAAAATCGGTCGCTGGCACAACAGACGAAGCATCTGATGTGTTTTCAACACTGGGCACCACACTCTACCCCTTGCTCAGTGGTAAGGGAACAGGCTTGCGGCCAGTTCTCGCAATCGCCTTCCTCCCAGATTTACGTGAACCTCTAGTTCAGCGAAGTGCGCATGCTTCGTACCTGACACCACGCTTTCTGTGCATCTAATCGTCGAAGCTCCTCTCGAATCATCAATCCTTTGGATGTGTAAAGTTCCTTATTAGATACAAACTCGCGCACTCCTTCCTAATTCCTTACTGGAACTTTATCAGTAATTCTGCGTACATCCAATTACAACGTTGCCACCAGCACTTACCTTATTTTTCTCTTACAAGCTGTCATTTTAGGAGCCCAAGTGCTCCACATGTCATGGCTGACATATGTATAACCTGTATATACATAATAAGCTTTGAGGTTCGCCGATGACATTGTAGTTCTGTCAGAGACAGCAAAGGACCTGGAAGAGTAGTTGAACGGAATGGACAGTGTCTTGAAAGGAAGGTATAAGATGAACATCAACAAAAGCAAAACGAGGATAATGGAATGTAGTCGAATTAAGTCTGGTGATACTGAGGGAATTAGATTAGGAAATGAGACACTTAAAGTAGTAAAGGAGGTTTGCTATTTGGGGAGCAATATAACTGATGATGGTCGAAGTAGATGTATACTGGCAATGGCAAGGAAAGCGTTTCTGAAGAAGAGAAATTTGTTAACATCGAGTATTGATTTAAATGCCAGGAAGTCGTTTCTGAAAGTATTTGTATGGAGTGTAGCCATGTATGGAAGTGAAAAGTGGACGATAAATAGTTTAGACAAGAAGAGAATAGAAGCTTTCGAAATGTGGTGCTACAGAAGAATGCTGAAGATTAGATGGGTAGATCACATAACTAATGAGGAGCTATTGAATAGAATTGGGGAGAAGAGGAGTTTGTGGCACAATTTGACTAGAAGAAGGGATCGGTTGGGAGGACATGTTCTGAGGCATCGAGGGATCACCAATTTACTACTGGAGGCCAACGTGGAGGGTAAAAATCGTAGAGGGAGACCAAGAGATGAATACACTAAGCAGATTCAGAAGGATGTAGGCTGCAGTAGGTACTGGGAGATGAAGAAGCTTGCACAGGATAGAGTAGCATGGAGAGCTGCATCAAACCAGTCTCAGGACTGAAGACCACAACAACAACAACAACATAATAAGCTTTGTTCATCTGTTCTTCAAACTTTCGTTCAATGAATAATTCTGGGATGTTATAAACTTTGCCGCAGTTCTATCCGCCTCTTAAATAAGCTCTCTTTTGTAACGTAGTATCCCTGAAGGTACAAACTGGTAATCGGACGTGATGTTCACACCAAGTGATTCGGTTGCGGCCTCTAAGCCAAGCAATATTTCAGCCCCTGCCGCGGGCTCTGAATTCGTGGGACCTCTTGGTTGTGTGTAGAATCGTCATATGTGTAGTTACACGCGGCCTGTTGTCAGTGAAGGTCGCGACTTGTATTTGAACAGTTAGACAGCGAGTAAACAGTATTCACCTCTCGATCGTGCTCTCGCGGCGACTGCCGAGTTGGACGTTGTTTGTCTGCCACTGCAATTGCTACACCCTAGTAAGAGAAGTAAACTCATGCTCATAAATTAAGGATAATTGCAGAATGTGGTGCCACACAACGTGGCACTACACAAAACTGGCTCTAACAGCATAGGCAAATAGGGAACACACACGACACAGATCTGTAAGGCCACGGTATTGGTGATAAGGTGAGAAAACCGTCCCGAAACACATATGCTACAAAACTCCACCGTTTCCTGCGCTTGTACCCCGACATCAGTATGGGATATGATCACCATGCACACGTACACAAGCCGCACAACGGGTTGGCATGCTCTGGATCAGGTGGTCGAGCAGCTGCTGGAGTATAGCCGCCCATTCTTGCACCAGTGCCAGTTGGAACTCCTGAAGTGTCCTAGGAATTTGAAGACGTGCAGCGATACGTCGACCGAGAGCATCCCAGAAGTGCTCGATGGGACTTAGATCTGGAGGAAAGGCAGGCCACTCCATTCGCCTGATATCTTCTGTTTCAAGGTACTCCTCCACGATGGCAGCTCAGTGGCGCCGTGCGCTATCATCCATCTGGAGCAAGGTAAGACCCACTGCACCCCTGAAAAGGTGGACATACTGGCGCAAAATGACGTCCCGATACACCTGACCTGTCACAGTTCCTCTGTCAAAGACATGCAGGGGTGTACATGCACAAATCATAATCCCACCCCCACACCATCAAACCACGACCTCCATACAGGTCTCTTTCAATGACATTAAGGGGTTGGTATTTGGTTCCTGGTTCACGCCAGATGAAAACCCGGCGAGAATCACTGTTCAGACTATACCTGGACTCATCCGTGAACTTAACCTGGGACCACCGTTCCAGTGACCATGTACTGTGATCTTGACACCAGGCTTTATGGGCTCTCCTGTGACCATGGGTCAGTGGAATGCACCTTGCAGGTCTCCGGGCGAATAAACCATGTCTGTTCAGTCGTCTGTAGACTGTGTGTCTGGAGACAACTGTTCCAGTGGCTGCGGTAAGGTCCAGAGCAAGAACAAGGCTACCTGCAGTACTCCGTCGCCGTCTGCGGGCACTGATGGTGAGATATCGGTCTTCTTGTGGTGTTGTACACTCTGGACGTCCCGTACTGTAGCGCCTGGACACGTTTCCTGTCTGCTGGAATCGCTGCCATAATCTTGAGATACCACTTTGTGGCACACCTGCTGTGTTTGACCAGCCTCTAGTCGCCCTAGTATTCTACCCCTCATAACGTCATCAGTATGTGTTCTTTGAGCCATTTTTAACACACCATCACCATTAGCACGTCTGAAAACGTCTGACACTCGCTGCACGGTACTCTGACATGCACCAACACACCTCTGCGTATGTGGACTGCTGCCAGCGCCATCGTGCGACGACTGCAGGTCAAATGCATCGAATGGTCATACGCCGAAGTGATTTAAACCCACAAACCGCCCACCAGAGGGCACATTCACCTTGTATCAGCATTATCTTTAATTTATGAACATCAGTGTAGTTTGCATATATAGCGCACGTCGCTTGCAGCACTGCTTCTAGCATCGCATAAAGCGTAACCCACTACAGTGTAAAAGTAAATTCTTAACTTCCGTACCTGTATCAATTAGTGTTACTCAATACCAGGGTTCCAGCATACATTAGTGTTGTATGAGATGCGGATAAGTGCTCTGCGAAAAATTGTTACTAACATGGCGGCTGTTTTCAAGATTTTGACGGTACTAATTTTTTTAATGCTATTGTGATTTGTATCTTATTAGTTATGGATATAATTTAAGTAAAGACTAAATAAAACTTTTTCCTCATTTTCCTCGTTTCTTAAAAATTTTATTAACCATCAAAATAAATGTCTTCCATCAAAACACCAGAATTCCTCTTTTGATATTCTCGGTTTCCTCCACCAATCCCATCTGCAGCAAATCGCAGACTGACAAGGAGTATTTAGGTATTGGTTTTGCAAGCTACCTGCCTTATCTCAGATTAGCTTTATGTCGGAGATCCACTTTAAATCGCTCCTTAGGCATGGTCCCGGAATTTAATGGATGTGAATGCTCCATTGATTATCCCATAGTCGTGTAATCAATTACACAGTCTTTCCGCCTGCTTATGCACAACACGTGTCGCAATTGCTGCACCAAGCGTCGATCATGTGCAGGTCTTCCTACATTTCGCAACAATTTTATAGTATCGCTGCTACTACTACGTATATAATAGTATTACCCGTGAAAAGCCACATTGGCGATTTAATATTCAAATTTCCTGTAACGTATTAGTGGAACATCTGCTGACACACAAGGTAGATTGTGCACAATTTTACGAGACAACTTACTCGTCTGATCCGTTAAAGAGGTAATTTTCCAACTACAGCCACTTGTACAAACCTACGCGTTCCAAGCCAGTCGCGAGATTCGTTGGAACCACTTCTCCTTCTACGCTATCTTGTCGTTTATTTAATATTCGCCGGCCCCTTGGTGGCCGAGCGGTTCTAGGCGCTTCAGTCTGGAACCGCGGGACCACTACGGTCGCAGGTTCGAATCCTGCCTCGGGCATGGATGTGTGTGATGTCCTTAGATCAGTTAGGTTTCAGTAGTTCTAAGTTCTGGAGGACTGATGACCTGAGATGTTAAGTCCCATACTGCTCAGAGCCATTTGAACCATTTAATACTCAAGAAGCCGTAGCAATCAAATCTTCTCGTCTCCTCATGATTTGAAAACTACAATATCCACTTTCACTGCTTCTGTTACAGAAGAAATGTTACAGCTTGTGTTTGGAAACATGGTTAGACGAATTGAATTGAGTATTCGATTCCCGGCTGGGTCGGAGATTTTCTCCGCTCAGGGACTGGGTGTTGTGTTGTCCTAATCATCATCATTTCATCCCCATCGACGCGCAAGTCGCCGAAGTGGCGTCAAATCGAAAGACTTGCACCTGGCGAATGGTCTACCCGACGGGAGGCCCTAGTCACGCGACATTTTATTTAACAACGAGGGGGACACTTTCAACATTTAATGTGAAAATTTGTAAGTAAAAATGAGTATTCAATAAATTAATAACTTGTCATTTCACTGAGTTTCCTTACGGTATATTCACTGCAGCATACGGCACGCGCGGCTAACAATCATACGGCACTGCGGAGAGACGTATAACGTCGTTCGCGAACAACATCCAACCTTTTTTAATCGTTGAGTGCTGGAATCTCTAACCATTTCTTTGCGTTCACGGGTAGTGCTTACTTCAGCAATGATTTTGTCATTCATTAACGAAATTGTTGCCTTTAAGTCCTTGTTGAATTTGTTAAATTGAAGAATAAGCCGTACATATGCTCTCAGATCAACCACCTCACTAGAAATCCCATTTTGGAGTTTCGTCAAATCGGTATTCAAGGCATTGCTTTCCCGAGGCATTTCAGCTGCTACGTCATCTTTTACTGATTTCTGCATTCTATTTCTCTCTATATGAGTAATTTACTCAAGCAATTTCTGAAGCAGCTTCAGTAATTTGAGAACTTAGAGATTCCACATGCCACTCGACTTGAGCATTTCCTGCAGAAATTTGGGTATCCGATGCGCTCAGATAATACATGATCCGTTTGTTTTGTCTTCGAAAACACCTGAGAGGGAACACTTTCTGAAGTTTCATCTTGTAGTATTCTGGTATTTCCGCCCCTGGTTATAAACGAGTCATCATATTCCCAAGCGTGTGTTACTTCTTCCTTAGTTTCTAAATTACTCGCAAATAGTTCTAGGCTCCTCTTATACCTTAAGGGTACTATTACTACTCGAGGGCTCTCCTAACTCACCATGAGGAGAAACGCCAACTTGTTCCACGTGATCTGCCAGATCTATGCTCATTTCAGTTGTCAGCAGCCAGATGTTACGTTTCTGACTTACATTTTTACACTCGCGACGGCGTGCAGTGACGCCACGAAGCAGAGGTCGGAAGGCATAACGGAACGATGTGACCGCAGCTTGGCTTTTCCGCTGCAAAAAGTGGCGTCGGGAATTCCTGCTTACGGCAAGTGGTGGACTGCTTCGACACTGTGTACCGACAATATTGCTCAAACGATTTTGCAGAAAGTAATCGGAAAAAAAATTTGATTCTTTACAACCTTATTCGTCACCTTCATGGTTAACTGCCGAACTTTTCGTTAATGGTCAAAGTCATTGTGCGATATCGAAGTTAAGTAATCCATCTCACGAAATTCAGATAGTTTGCAGCGAAAAATGGAATTCACTACGAGTTTGTTTGGTGCATGTGTAAGCTTCCAACTGTATGTTTCTATATGAAATTTAGCCCAAATTTACGTACTACCAAAACTGTGTACGCACAAACTGTTATTCAACTTAAGCTCGTATGCTAAACTTTGACTACACAGAACCTAATTTCAAAATACAACTTATCTTTTTATTAAATGCGCAACAAGTCAACTGAAGTAAAACAAGTATCTGGCCCTAATCAAAATTTCCACTTACCTGACTTCTTGATAACATTGTTGCAGCTTTCTCTAAAGCACGACAGGAAACAGCAAGCAGGCACCGGCTACGGTGGATTTCTATTTTTAAATAAAATTTTCAAACAATATTCAAATTGTTGCATATCATATGGTGCAATGTGTCAATGCGTAATGATAACCACCTTCAAACAGCGAACTGGGGGGGAGTAACTATTTCTATGAAATGATGTTCCAAGACAACGATTTTAGAATGAAGTATGTAATCAAAAATATAGACTAAACTGTCGCGTGATCTTCACACACAACGTTGGTCTGAACGATACTAGCTTAACAAAGTGAACAATGATTTGAAAAGGGTACAGTGTTAACGGAGAATTTCTATAAAAACCAAACGACTTGATCAACTGATATCTTAATGCACGACTCAGGGAAGTGGGGTGGTCTTTCTCTCAGCTCTGAGAAAGTTAACTAGCCGACTAATTATTCCGTCGAACTAGGCGCGCAGTGCCGCCGACTTATCTTAAACTTCTCTTCAAAAATAATAACATTATTCAAAACTTATATCTCTTCGCCTTCCAGTGTACACATCAAATTCATCCTTGCTGTCCTTCAGAATCAATGTTTCTTCATGTAACAGATACAGTCACAAGGCAACACTGTGTTGAATACGTCCATCACCTACCACACTTCAAATAAGTATACATCAGACTGTACAGAGGCAAAGCCTGTGCCACGACAAGACCAAAGATTGTTTAACAGTAACGTAACTTGCTCTCTCTCTCTGACGTGCACATTGATAACTTTCGAAAATCAAAACGGCATGCCCACCTTCCACATAATAGGTCGTACATTGTATGATCTTAAGCGTTCCCGGCGAATCAGCTGTATGTATCGCTCTCGAATGTCCAGCCAGATGCAGTCGTTCACGGAACACAATATATGGACAGCATACCTTGCCATTATCTTCATCTGGCTCCTGCAAAAAGAGCGGTCAGAGCGAACGTGATCGCGAATATTGGGTGCGAGCTCAGATCCCTCAGTGCTCCCGGTCCCTCCCCTCCCACCCCCCCCCACCCCGCCCCGCCCCCCCCCCCCCTCCTCGACGGGCGCAGAATTCACGTTTCTTTTTATTTCATTTCATTTGGTTTCAAGCAGAGCACGTTTTACCAGAAACAATTCTTTCACATAATGATACAAGCAGGATTTTAAATTTTTAAAGTGTATGAATAATTATATGAAAAGTTGTAAACCAAATTTATGTCGTACCTGGAAGTAAACTGCAACTGGGCTCGGATGACCCTTTCAGCAGCTTACCCGCACAGATCACTTCTCTACCATTGTGTTAAGCGATCATTAAGAATTACCTCGAAGAAAACTATTTATTGACACATAGCACAAATTAAGAAAATATCATTCTTGTGAAACACAGCTAGCTATTTATACTCATGAAGTATCGACAGGGGATGTCAGATTGATTCCATATTTTTAGATTTCCAGAAGGTTTTCAATACAATTTCTCAAGAGCGTCTTCTAACCAAACTGCGTGCCTATGGTACATCGCCTCAGTTGTGCGACTGGATTCGTGTTTTCCTGTCAGAACGGTCACAGTTCGTAGTAATAGACGGAAAATCATCGAGTAAACAGAAGTAATATCTTGCGCTCCCCAGGGAAGTGTTATAGGCCCTCTATTGTTCCTGATCTATATTAACGACACAGGAGACAAACTGAATAGCCCTCTTAGATTGTTTGTAGGTCATTCTGTGTCATTTACCGTCTTGTAAAGACATAAGATGGCCAAAACGAATTGCAAAATCATTTAGTTAAGATATCTGTATGGTGCGAAAAGTGGCAATTGACCCTAAATAAAAAAAGTGTGAAGTTATTCACATGATTACTAAGAGAAATCCGCTATATTTCAATTATGCGATAAGTCACACAAATCTGAGGGCTGTAAATTCAACTAAATACTTAGAAATTACAATTACAAATAACCTAAATTGGGACCATTACATAAATAGTGTTTTTGGTAGGGCAAACCCAAGACTGCGATTCATTGGCAGAACACTTAGAAGTTACGACAGGTCTACCAAAGAGACTGCTTACACCACGCTTGTCCGTCCTATCCTGTAGTATTGTTAGGTGGTGTGGGATCCGCATCAGGTGGGACTGGCGGATAACATCGAAAAAGTTCAAAGAAGGACAGCTCGTTTTGTATTATCGCGAAAAAGGGAAGATAGTGCCGCAGACAAGATACGTGAATTGGATTGTCAATCATTAAAATAAAGCGCTTTTCGTTGCGACGGGATCTTCTCATGAAATTTCAATCACCAGTTTTCTTCTTCGATTGTGAAAACATTCTGTTGGCACCCACCTACATAGGGTGAAATGATCATCACGATAAAATTAGAGAAATCAGGACTCGCCCAGAAAAATTTAAGTGCTCGTTTTTCCCGCACGCCGTTCGGGAGTGGAATGGTAGAAAGAGACAGCTTGAAGGTGGTTCATTGAACCCTCTGCCAAGCACTTTATTGTGAATAGCAGAGTAACCACGTAGATGTGGATGTAGATGTAGAAGTGAACAGTAGATATTTTATGAAGTGACGGCTAACATTTCGTGTTCAGGGTGTCTTTGAATGCCTGTACAACCTAAGTTTCTGGACCTCATGGCTATTAGCGCACTATCTCTGCAGAACCGCCGGCCGGGATGGCCGAGCGGTTCTAGGAGCTAAAGTCTGGAACCGCGCGACCGCTACAGTCGCAGGTTCGAATCCTGCCTCGGGCATGGATGTTTGTGATGTCCTTAGATTAGTTAGGTTTAAGTAGTTCCAAGTTCTAGGCGACTGATGACCTCAGAAGTTAAGTCCCATAGTGCTCAGAGCCATTTGAACCATCTGCAGAACCAAATATAATTTTCTGATGCAATTGCCACCTAGTTTCGAAAATTATTCTCCTTGTCGCTGCAGTTTTGAAACCACCCATAAGCTCCTCTTATGATAGGCGAACTACTTTATTCTGGGAGTGACGTGAGGTTTATGACTTTACTCTAAATGCTTCGACAGTTCGCAAAGCGGCAGTAGCGTTTTGTAATGTGAGTCGCCTTTCTTGCTATGGAATGTGGATTGGAGGCCGATTAGACACTCAACGTCAAAAAAAAAAAACCACCCCAGACTCAACGTCCTCTTACAAGTAATACAAAACAATCACACGTAGCAGTAGTAAACACCTTTAACTTGTGTTTTCAAAGAAATGTTTCAGATTAGAAAATGTGATTTACTCAGAGTTGACGGAGGTGAAATCAACAATTTCAGTGAAGCCTGACAACAATAAACTTGCAAACCCCCCAGGGGGCTCGCCTGCGGGTTCGTGCTTGGCTACAACTGGGCCCCAGCCTTTGCATATTTTTTTCCCTTCCCTGCTGCAGGATTATCCTCTTGCTTTTCTTTTTCCCTTCCCTTGGGGAACATGTCTGGGTATTATTGCGAACATTCTGCATTGTGTCGCTGACGTACGAACAGTCTCACCTTTGTTTTTCGCTCTCTTTTCCTTTCTTTGTTTCCCTTCTCATCTTGTTCCTCCGCTTCGGCGTTTGAGGATCCTCTTTTTTCTTCTTTCTCCCTGTGAGCTCCTGAAGGCCGGCCCACGCGTCTGCCGTGTAACAGGTGAATGGGTAACGCGTAATTCCCAGCTCCAGGTCGACATGTAGGTTTCACATGTCCCCCTGGTACAGGCCAGGCCCAGGGAGGGGTGACTGCCTGAGCTGTAAACTTTTCAAATTACCGATTGGTCCCTCTGTCAGGTGTTTGGGAGGTGTGACCTGAGGTGTAAACAATCGCCTAAGGCGAGTGCGCCCCCTAGGAGCGCGCCATCGGAGACCCTGGCAATCATGGGGGATTTCCTCACGATGAGTCAATCATCTTCTCACTCAACGTCTACTAAACGCAAACGTAATGAGGCTAATGATTCAAAGACCCTTCCCGCTGCACCATGGTTCCTCGTGGTCTCACGTACTGAAGACGGTCAGTCCTTGGCCACGGTAAATCCGTTTATTATTCAGAAAGGTGTTGATGCAATCCTGCTCTCATTTACGGAATGGCACTTTGGTTTAGGAGACCACTTCTGATGCTCAAGCACAACAACTGCTTGCTTCCTCACTTCTCCACAGTTACCTTGTTCATGTCGAGGCCCATAGAACTTCGAATTCTTCCCACAGTGTAATTTACACCAGGCTGCATGATGGTCTCACCAAGGCTGAAATCCAGGTGTCATTGCCATCCATCATGTTATGGAAATGGTAGATTCCTCCTTAGTGCCCACCCGCACTCTTTCTCACCTTTGATAGAGTGGTGCTTCTGTTCAAGCTCAAAGTAGGCTATGAAATTACCACAGTCAGGCCGTACATTCTGAACCTGATGCACTGCTACCAATGTCATCATTTCAACCACACTTGAACATATTGTTGACACCTAGCCAAATGTGTCACCTGTGGTAGGGATGCACATGAGGACGATTTTCCACGTCCTTCTACCCGCTGTATCAACTGCAATGGCGGCCATGCTGCCTCCTCTCGGGATTTTCCTGTGTATCTTGATGAGCGGGCTGTTCAAGAGATCCGGGTAAAGGAAAACATGCTTTACTCAGTCGCTCGCAAGTTACTGGCGAGTCGCAAACCTTGCGTTCTCCCGTTTGGTACCTGTAGTTCTTTTCCTGTTACCCCTCGCTCCATGAAGGACATGGCCACGCAGACATGTGACCTAAAATTCAGCTCTGAAGTTGTGAAATCACCCAGTGTCAAGGTAGCATCGCCATACCCCCGTCCAGCTGTGCAACAAGCCGTCAACCTCTCGCCTCAAGGTGCACAGCCACCAGCTATACTACCAGTGGGCCGGAAAAGACAGAAGGAGTATTCCCATGAAGACTTCCTCCGTCCCTCCAGCCAAACAGAACCTGAGATTTCCTTTAACTGGAAGAAGTCCACCAAAGGCAAACGGTCTTCTCCTTTGCCAATTCGAAGATCTTCCTCCACAGTGTCGCCACGTGGTATCCTAGCCCGGCCGGCCTCTGTATCGCTGGTGCACACTACCAACGTTTTTCAGCATTGAACTCCACAGACCAAACGCACAAACACGCCGATGCTTCTGTGGACCCCTTGGAGCAGGATCCTTTTGCTTCTGTGCCCTGTAGTAGCGACTCTACACCGGCTGTAACTTGGCAGCCGCCGAGTTGACATCCCCACATCTCTTCCTCATCATGACTGTCCTCCAACGGAACGTTCATGGTCTTTGGTCCCACAAAGAGGATTTACAGTTGCATCCCCTTGTACTCTGCCTTCAGGAAACGAACTTGCGCCCTCACAACTGCTTTGAGCTTTCACATTACTTCCCAATTCGTTTTGACCTTCCCCATGGGGTTGGCATTCCATCTCATGGGGGCATCATGCTGCTTATACGGGATGACATCCATAGTCAACCCGTCTCACTGACTACCTCTTTTCAAGCTTTGCCCTCCTTTTTCCTTCTGTACCATTTATGTCCCTCCATCATTCGATGTCACCAGGACATTCTTCCTTCAACTTATTGGGCAGCTACCTCCCCCATTTTTGCTACTAAGTGACTTTAATGCACATCATCCCCTTTGGGTTTCTCACACGACTTGTCAGAGAGGTGCCCTCTTGGCAGACCTTCTTAACCAAATTAACCTCTTCTGCCTTAACATTAGAGCACCGACTTTCCTTTACAACTCCTTGCACACCTATTCCCATTTGGACCTATCCTTTTGTCCTACCCAGCTTGCCCAACATCTTGAGTGGTCCGTTCTCACTGACACCTACTCAAGCGATCACATCATGTTCCCGTTCCTTGGTGGACTGAGGCATGCAGTGACACAATTCGCGCACGGAGACGTGCTCTCTGGGTTTTAACTGTCATCCTACGGTGGCAAACTGCATCCATTATAAACAGATGCGTCGTGTTCTTCTGGATAGCAAACAAGGTAGCTGGATTTCATCCACTAGATCTTTTAACAGTTGCACCCCTTACTATGTCGTGTGGGCCAACCTCCGACGGCTCTCTGGGACCAAGATCCATTCCCCCATTTCCGGTCTCACAGTAGCAGACGATGTTATTGTGGACTCTATTGCTGTCTCCAACACCTTGGGCCACCATTTTGCGGAAGTTTCGAGATATTCCCACTATTACCCTGCCTTCCTCCATCGGAAACTGGCGGAGGAGGCTCGGGCGATCCCCTTCTCTTCTCCAAATCGGGAGTGCTACAATGCTGCATTTACTATGAGGTAGCTCGATCATGCTCTCAGTTCATCCTGATCTTCCGTCCCCAGGGCCAGACGCCATCCACATTGAGATGTTGCAGCACCTTTCTCTTGCGGGCAAGCACTTTCTGCTTAACACGTACAACTGCATCAGGGCAGAGGGCACGTTTCCCGGACGCTGGCGTGAAGCCATCGTCATACCTATACCTAAGCCCGATAAGGACAAAAACCTTCCTTCTAGTTACTGCCCTATCTCTCTTACCAGCTGCGTTTGCTAGGTGATGGAATGCATGATTCATGCCCGGCGTTCGGCAGTTGACCATCTCGTTACTTTGTCCACCCATGTCATGAATGGTTTTCTGCGGAAATCCCAGACTGTGGCCGTGTTTTTCGATTTCGAGAAGGCCTACAACAGCTGCTGGAGAACTGGTATCCTCCGTACTCTTTACACATGGGGCTTCCATGGCCGCATCCCTTTTTCCTAAAGGCATTTTTAAAATATCGAGTTTTCAGGGTGCATGTGGGTTTTGCCTTGTCAGACACCTTTTTCCATGAACACGGTGTCCCTCAGGGTTCCGTGTTGAGTGTCATCCTCTTTGCTATCGCCATTAACCCAACATGGCCTGTCTCCCACCGGGCATCTCCGGCTCCGTTTTTGTTGACCATTTTGCCATCTACTGTGGTTCTCCACGGACCTGTCTCACTAAGCGGCGTCTTCAGCGGTGTCTTGATCGTCTTTACTCCTGGAGCATCGACAATGGCTTTCGCTTTTCCACTGACAAAACCGCCTGTATGAATTTCTGGCGACGCAAGTGGTTTCTTCCACCATCTTTACATCTTGGGCCTGTTGCCCTTCCGTTCGTTGAAACTACGACGTTCCTGGGGCTCATGCTCAGTAGGATGTCTGTTACCTGGCAGCCTGCTGTATGCTGTTCCCCAGTATCCTACATGTCCCCAATGGTACTTACTGGGGTACTGATCGAACCAAGCTCCTCCGTTTGTACCGGTCCCTTGTCCATTCGAAACTCGACTATGAGTGCTTTGTTTATGCGTCTGCACGCCCATCCCTCTTACGTTGTCTCAACACTATCCACCACCGTGGCATCCGTTTGGCTACGGGCGCCTTTTACACCAGCCCAGTTGTCTCTATGCTGAAGCTGCTGGACTACCACTGTCCTACCGCCATGACTTTCTCCTCAGAGGTATGCATGCTGTTTGTCTGCTATGTGTGGCCACCCATCCTATGCCTCTGTCTTTGATGATTCCTTTGATCGTCATTGTGGGGCTCGTCCTTCTTCTCTGTTACCGTCTGGCATCAGCTTTCGGCACTTGCTACAGCAGCTTAACTTTGCATTATCTTCACCTTCACCACCTTGGCTTTGTGAAGCGGTCCATGTTCACCTTGGCCTTCATTCGCTTCCTAAGGACACTACTCCAGCCTCGGTCTATCGCCTTCAGTTTCACGACTTTCGCATGGAACATCGCGGTAGTACCTTTGTATACACTGATGGTTCTCGGACTGACCGTGGGGCCGGGTGTGCCTTCGTCATTGGCACCCGTGTCTAGATATCGGGTTCCGGCACTCTCCTCATTATTTACAGCCGAGCTCTTCGCCTTATATCTGGCCACGGCGTACTATGGTGACACAGCCTTTTCAGTTGTGTCCTCTGCTCAGACTCATTCAGCGCCCCTCAAAGTCTATGTGCGCTGTACACCGCCCATCCGTTAGTGCAGCGGGTCCAGGAAAACTGTCAAGTGCTCCTTCTTGGTGGAGCCAGTGTGATGTTCCTGTGGGTTCCTGGTCATGTCAGTCTGCCAGGAAACGAGGCTGCTGACGCTGCTGCCAAAGCTGCGGTCCTAGTGCTTCAGCCCGCAATTACCTATATTCCCTCCGATGATCTCTGTGTTGCCGTCTGTCCGGATGTGGTGTCCCTTTGGCATCGTCAATGGTCCTCCCTTCACGGAAATAAGCTCCGGCATAATTAAGCCTCTCCCAGCGGCTTGGACGACCTACTCTCGGCCTTCCCGCCATGAGGAGGTTATTTTAACTCGGCTGCGTATTGGGCACTGCCTTTTTAGCCGTCATTTGCTAAGTGGAGCTAACCCACCACATTGTACACACTGCGCCCAAGTTTTAACTTTCCGCCACTTCCTGATGGAACGTCCATTTTTTAACCTTTTACGTTCCCATTTGGGTTTGCCGTCTGAGTTAGCAGTTTTAGCAAATGACGCATGGGCTGTTGACCTCGTTTTACTTTTTATCCGCCATAGCAATATGGCGAAGGCCATTTAATTTTTAGTTTTGGACCTCCGTTTCTGTATGGTTTCCTTTTTAGCCCTTTTTCCACATGCTTGTTTTTAGCTGTCTCATATTATGCCAGTTGAGATTGACGTATTGTCATTTTTTAACTTCTCTCTGTCTTCGAGTTCTATAGTTTTGATTTGGGCGCGTATGACCTCAGTTGCTTTTGCGCCCTAAAACAAAACAAAACAATAAACTTGCATGATAAATTTACATTATGCATTACGTTAAAAAAATCATCCACTTTTATAGAACCACATTCAAACACTCGCACAAAAGAATATAAAAATGGGAAGTTCATAGACAACAGTGAAGATATATTTGTTGTCAGTGTAATGCTAAGAAACGACAGTGGTGGTCTTCAGTTCAGATCAGTATCACATGTATCACTTAATGCGAAATCAGTAAATTTTTAAAATCAATTTAGTGCCAATAGTAGTAATTAGTAACGAACACAAAACTGTGTACTCGAAATTCGTTTTTACTGTCTTTAATAATTTCTATTAAATCTATTCACAATTTCTAACAGTTAGAGTTTCACAGTTAACAGCATATCTCTTAATTAATTCCTCTGAAATCACTCAAAATTATGGTCTCTATTAGCCACTTTTGCTGGAAGAAGGTTCTCTACAGCTGTCACCACAGCCCACATTTTGGTCGCCACCCATGCTTGCTTGTCTTCTTCTATTTCTCTTTCTTTCATGGCGCCCTTTGCCCCATCTATCCAGGCAACCTTCGTTCATACCCTTCTCCTTCTTCCCTAGGGAAGGGACACTAAGGCCTTCTTTGACCAAATGCCATGTGTTATTCGCATTGCTTGTCCATAGCAGGCGAACTGCCGTTTTTCTGTTTCATCTGTGATGCTTTCTCGAGTCTGGGTCATTTTCCTAATCTTTGTATTTCTTACGTTGCCTCGCCGAAGTACTCTACACGATCTTCTATTATACTCAGTTTGTACAACTCTGTTTGTTTATATTTTTTTCAATAAGCACTTAGC
Source organism: Schistocerca piceifrons (assembly GCF_021461385.2). Taxonomy (NCBI): domain Eukaryota; kingdom Metazoa; phylum Arthropoda; class Insecta; order Orthoptera; family Acrididae; genus Schistocerca; species Schistocerca piceifrons. The sequence goes on from NC_060142.1 coordinate 115,747,689, forward strand.
ACTCGCAACCATAGGTCGTTATAGGCTCTACACTACTTGCATAGAGCGTCTTCTATACTTTCCAACTGATTTAAGAACACCTAACAGGAGGTTCAGCTTCTGAATTGCTGTCTTCACATGGGCAGCTCATTCCTGTATTTCCCAGTTACTTGTTGTGTCATCCGTTAGGCTACTGCCCAAATATTTAAAATTTTGTGTGCCTTGATGTGCTGGCCCTCTATCATTATTTTTCCTACATTGCTTAAGTAGTCAGTCTTTCGTAAATTTACTTTCAATAACCACTTATAATATTCTTTTAATTCTTTTAATGAAACTGTTAGCCAGCTGTGATGAGGTCGTTCAGTACAATTCACTCCGCGACAGTATACCTCGTACCTTTGGTATAGGTTATGTACCGTCTTTTTTCCGTGAAATTGTAGACAGACGCTAGACAGACAACAGTCATTGATGCCAGTACAGCAGGCTAGTAATTTATTCATTTGTGGGCAAACCGAAATCTTGAGAGAGAGCTGACTATACAGAACGTTACTTCGCTGTTGAGCAGTTCAGTGCATTGTCGAGATCCACAAGTAAGTTTATGACGCTGTCAGACTGATTGATAAGTATCTCGCAACATTTCATGTGTATTTGCAATCTGTGTAATGTATTGGCTGCCTTCATAAAATCAATGTTTTCAACTGTTCACCGCCATTCACGAATTCTGACTCACACGGACGCTGCCGGCCTCTGAATCACAACTCCTTACTGTTCGTCTCCTCGTTAAATACACTCCTGGAAATTGAAATAAGAACACCGTGAATTCATTGTCCCAGGAAGGGGAAACTTTATTGACACATTCCTGGGGTCAGATACATCACATGATCACACTGACAGAACCACAGGCACATAGACACAGGCAACAGAGCATGCACAATGTCGGCACTAGTACAGTGTATATCCACCTTTCGCAGCAATGCAGGCTGCTATTCTCCCATGGAGACGATCGTAGAGATGCTGGATGTAGTCCTGTGGAACGGCTTGCCATGCCATTTCCACCTGGCGCCTCAGTTGGACCAGCGTTCGTGCTGGACGTGCAGACCGCGTGAGACGACGCTTCATCCAGTCCCAAACATGCTCAATGGGGGACAGATCCGGAGATCTTGCTGGCCAGGGTAGTTGACTTACACCTTCTAGAGCACGTTGGGTGGCACGGGATACATGCGGACGTGCATTGTCCTGTTGGAACAGCAAGTTCCCTTGCCGGTCTAGGAATGGTAGAACGATGGGTTCGATGACGGTTTGGATGTACCGTGCACTATTCAGTGTCCCCTCGACGATCACCAGTGGTGTACGGCCAGTGTAGGAGATCGCTCCCCACACCATGATGCCGGGTGTTGGCCCTATGTGCCTCGGTCGTATGCAGTCCTGATTGTGGCGCTCACCTGCACGGCGCCAAACACGCATACGACCATCATTGGCACCAAGGCAGAAGCGACTCTCATCGCTGAAGACGACACGTCTCCATTCGTCCCTCCATTCACGCCTGTCGCGACACGACTGGAGGCGGGCTGCACGATGTTGGGGCGTGAGCGGAAGACGGCCTAACGGTGTGCGGGACCGTAGCCCAGCTTCATGGAGACGGTTGCGAATGGTCCTCGCCGACACCCCAGGAGCAACAGTGTCCCTAATTTGCTGGGAAGTGGCGGTGCGGTCCCCTACGGCACTGCGTAGGATCCTACGGTTTTGGCGTGCATCCGTGCGTCGCTGCGGTCCGGTCCCAGGTCGACGGGCACGTGCACCTTCCGCCGACCACTGGCGACAACATCGATGTACTGTGGAGACCTCACGCCCCACGTGTTGAGCAATTCGGCGGTACGTCCACCCGGCCTCCCGCATGCCCACTATACGCCCTCGCTCAAAGTCCGTCAACTGCACATACGGTTCACGTCCACGCTGTCGCGGCATGCTACCAGTGTTAAAGACTGCGATGGAGCTCCGTATGCCACGGCAAACTGGCTGACACTGACGGCGGCGGTGCACAAATGCTGCGCAGCTAGCGCCATTCGACGGCCAACACCGCGGTTCCTGGTGTGTCTGCTGTGCCGTGCGTGTGATCATTGCTTGTACAGCTCTCTCGCAGTGTCCGGAGCAAGTATGGTGGGTCTGACACACCGGTGTCAATGTGTTCTTTTTTCCATTTCCAGGAGTGTATATGTATTTGATCTACGTAGTGTAGCTCTCTCTCTCTGAAGTGTACTTCTTCTTTTCTTCTTCGTCATTGTCTTCACACGTTCAGCCGTGGGGTCGGTTTTGTTATATGAGGTTGTCGCAGTGTTAGTGAGTCAGTGGCCGGATGACCTCCTGGGACGGGATGTGTGTAGCTTACCTGTCAGCACTAAAGTAGATCTCATGGTCGAGCGTAACATCGTACTCTAAGTGTTTGCACATCGTTTATTGAGGCGGTATGTGTATACTAGCTCCATACTTACTTAGCTGGTTGTGGGAGAAACCGCGTCAAAACCGCGTCCCCGCTGGCCGCTTCATCGAACCTCATCGTTAAACCGGCGGATGGATTAGATGTAGAGTCCGCACGATTCCCTGAATCACGGAAGCGGCGCCTTAGCGCGCTCGGCAATCTACTCGCGTCACGCTAGACATTCTACTCTTTTCACATTATTTAAATCATTAACACAATAACTGAAAATTTATCATTGAAGAGTACTGAAAAACTATAACTTTACACAGACAACACAAAATTTGAATTAGTTTTTTTTCCTGTCACTAACAGGTAGCGCTGATAGTTACTTTCACAAAATATTGGCGCATATACTGAATTAATTCAAAGTAAATTACTTAACTGAAAGTAATATAATACAAGAGCCTATTACAAAACATTCAAAAACTATAGATCTGGGTACATTCCGCAATCGCTGTGATACAGGAAAGAAAATAGGACACTCACACTTAGCAATGAAAACTGTAAGTTACTGGCAGCATATCTTGCAACGCTACTGAACTGTGAGAAACCGACCAAACAACTGGAATTCCATGATAATATTCCAAATGAAAATTCAAAAGAACCAAGCATCGATGTCATTAAAAGTTACATCAAACAATTGAAGCACAAGGAAGCCCCACGCGAAGATAGCCTCAAAGCAGAAATTTAAAAACTATTGGAGATCTGTGTATCACAATTGTAAAAGAAAAACGACAGGGACACAGAAACAACTACAGAAAACTGGAAGGTTTCGTTAATTCATAAATATAAACATAAAAAAGGGGACAAAACAGATAATAATTACAGAGAAATTTCTTTACTTAGAATACAAAATCTTACCGAAAGGTCTTCTGAACGTATTCAGTCTTGGATTAGATAAACAAACTGGATTTAGGAGAAACAGGTCCTCTCCAAAGCTCAAACAAATAATTAGGTCGACGAAAATATCAAATAAAAAGAATGCTAATATTCGTTGATTTTAAAAGTGCTTACGGTCCGATAGACAGACTCCCTCCTCAAAACTTTGAAGGACTTTGCAATAAACAGGAAAATTCTCGAAATGACTGAAAGAACTCGTACAAACACAGTATCTAATGCCAAGTTTCTTGGAAGAGATTGACATAATATGTAAAGTTAAATTTTTTGGAACAACTTCTTGTCCCTTCCAAACTGGATCACGAGTCAGACAAGGAGAGAACCTGTCACCACTATTATTCAATAATCTGCTGGCAAAAGTTGTAAGAGATGGAAAATAGAGGAAGAAAAACGAAAAGTTAGCAACTACACAAACCTGGTTAGATGGAAAGAACAATAAATAGTTTGGCCTTTGCAAACGGTATCGTAATAATAGATGGAACCTTAGAGAATGCGAAGAAAAGACTAGAACCACTGAAGGAGACAGCTGAAAAGGCAAGTCTAAAAATATCGTTTGAAAAGACAGAATACACGACCAATGATAGTAACTGACAAAGAAATTAAAGACTCAAATACAGCAACATCAAGAAAACAGGCAACTTTCAATACCTGGGTGAAAATATAAACATAAAAAGTGAAGAACAAAATCAGAACTAAAACAAATGAAAAAAGAGCTGAGATGAAATCTCTACAACAAAAATGGTTTTCCTAAACACTTTGAATAAGCGTTAAGTTCTGAAACCAGAAGTCCTCCATGGGTCAGAAACACTGCTTTTATCTGGATGAAAGATGGGTTTACAAGCTTTGAAAAAGTCAGACAGAAGAATCTTGTGACAAATATTAGGTCCAATCAAGAACAAAGATGGCAGTTAGGTTTTGAGACCACATAAGGAAGTATACTCTTTTTGCCCTAAAATAATAGATATCAGAGAAAGACGTGTTACACCGTACGGACCTCTAGAGAAAATGAAGAAAGACAGATTAACAAAGAGAATCCACATATTGTTCCAAAACAGGAAAATAGACGAAGAAAATGGGCGTGGAGGCAACACAAAAAAGGACTTAGAAGAAATGCAGATTGAACAGAAGACTTGCTCAACAGAGACAAATTCAGACTGGCGGTGAAGAAATTCATAGGTTTTCAGGAAGATGAAACGGACAGAAAAACAACTGGCGTCAAATGGTCAGATGAGAAGAAACGAGCTTATTCTAAGAAAATGAAAGAGCTTGGAAAACGATGAAGGAAAAGAGAAATACCTCAACCAAGGTAAAAAGTCAATCGTCAGCTGCACAACGAAACCATTATTTGGTTCTCTTTATCGGTTTCGACACTTTAAACTGTCATCTTCAGAAATGAAATTGGTTCCGATCATTGTGCAACGGGGTGGTTTGGTCGCTCACTGTCCATAAAACAACCAGTCCACCTACCTCGATAGGCTTCAGGTTGTCTGCCCCTTCATTCTGCGATGTTGGATACTGGTTTAGCCGAGAAAAGCAGCGTTGACGAAAATTCGACTAAATACCTACCACGCAAGGGCCACATAACTCCAGTTCATGGGCAGTACGTGAAAAGTTAAACAACCGAGCGTTCGGGAGTCGTTTGAAAAAAATGATAAATTTCCTTTTACTTAGTTTATTGTCTTACAACAAGGAAAATGGCCATCAAGTTCGTTTTAATATAACGACATCAATTATGCTATGTTACTGAATGTCTCTTTAACAAGTTCACACCGAAAAGCAGCCAGAAGATATTTAGTCCGACCAGGTACTTTGAACGTCCTAAACAGTCACTGACCCACGACTACTTGCGAGTTAACACATTCAATCGTTCAGTAGGCTTCTTATAAGGAAGTTCTCCCCATAATGTGTTGTAATCTGCTCGAAACACGCCACGCGGAGTATATGTACGACTTGAAATGTTCACATGCGAATATATCCCAAAATAAACAACTCGCAAAGTTCAAACTTTCACAAAATACTCAACACTGTAGTCGCTTTTCGTCAGCGATACGAGAACCGATGAAACGCGCGAATTTCCTCATTTTGGTACAAATGTGATCAACGTGATTTAAGATAAGTGTTTACCAGAAGACGGCCTCGTGCGACTACCTCGACTGCTAGATCTGAGGCACAAAGCCCCACTCAAACGCGTTGGAAATGCTGAATTCCTATTGGCTAGTATCTTAAAAAAATGGTTCAAATGGCTCTGAGCACTATGGGACTTAACATCTATGGTCATCAGTCCCCTAGAACTTAGAACTACTTGAACCTAACTATCCTAAGGACATCACACAACACCCAGTCATCACGAGGCAGAGAAAATGCCTGACCCCGCCGGGAATCGAACCCGGGAACCCGGGCGTGGGAAGCGAGAACGCTACCGCAGCTAGTATCTTAAGCAGCCAATCAGATCATCTCGAGCACTTCTATACCCGCGGTATTTCTAATGTCAGGCAACCAGATTACCACAAGCAATTTAGACTAGAAATTTCGTAATTCCGAAACTAAATAAAATTTAATCAAAACAAAATACGATCCCGTTCCACAAAATAAATTACTAATAAATTTAATATTCAACGCCCGTTCTGGCTGCCTTTTACGAAATCAAGCCCACTCGGACAACGTTCTCACAAGGGAACCTCCCCATCGCACCCCCCTCAGATTTAGTTATAAGTTGGCACAGTGGATAGGCCTTGAAAAACTGAACACAGATCAACTGAGAAAACAGGAAGAAGTTGTGTGGAACTGAGAAAAAATAAGCAAAATATACAAACTGAGTAGTTCATGGGAAGATAGGTAACATCAAGGACATAAGGACCGCAGGAGCTCTGTGGTCTCGTGGTAACGTGAGCAGCTGCGGAGCGAAAAGTCCTTGGTTCAAATCTCCAATCGAGCGAAAATTTTAATTTTTTATTTTCAGTTTATGTGACAAACTCTTATGTTTTCATCACTTTTTTGGGAGTAATTATCACATCCACAAGAAAACCTAAATCGGGCAAGGTAGAAGAGTCTTTTTACCCATTCGCCAAGTGTACAAGTTAGGTCGGTCGACAACATATTCCTGTCATGTGACGCACATGCCGTCACCAGTGTCGTATAGAATATATCAGATGTGTTTTCGTGTGGAGGAATCGGTTGACCTATGACCTTGCGATCAAATGTTTTCGGTTCCGATTGGAGAGGCACGTCCTTTCGTCTACTAATCGCACGGTTTTGCGATGCGTTCGCAAAACACAGACACTAAACTTATTACAGTGAACAGAGACGTCAATGAACGAACGGACAGATAATAACTATGCAAAAATAAAGAAAGTAAAATTTTCACCTGTGGGAAGACTTGAACCAAGGACCTCTGACCTCTTCAACGCGACCACGAGACCACGGCGCTCCTGAACTCCCGTATTCCTTGATGTTGCATATGTGACCCATGGACTACTCAGTTTGTATATTTTGCTTATTTTTTCACAGTTTCACACAACTTCTTCCTGTTTTCTCAATTGATCTGTGTTCGGTTTATCAAGGCCTATCTACTGTGCCAAGTTATAACTAAATCTGAGGGAGGTGCGATGGGGAGGTTCCCTTGTCAGGCATACATTTAGGTAGTTTTAATAAAATATCATATTATCACTTTACGTATGTCCTCCATTCACTCTCTGTCTCTCCAAACTCCTCACACAACCAAAACAAAGTGAAATAATAATTTTTTCAAAGCCTTTGGAATTACATCAGAAATCTGCGGTAATGAAACTGGAGAAAATTCTGTAAAATTAGATTATATGAACCTATCCTCTTGGTTGCAGTTTCAATTGATGGTGCACATGAATACATTACAGTCCCTAACTCGGTTTCACAGTGCTAGCTCGGTTATTGTGTGTTTAAGGTAAAAATTTATATCTCCGGAAGTACTTAAGTTATTGATTTGAAATTTTTACAGTATAGTTTTGTTATCGATAGAATTTGGTGTACTGAGTATGAAAAAGATTTATTAGTATTTAATAGTACTACTTCACATTCATAGAGAGTATGTGTAACATATTGCACGCAGTACTGTACATCGCTCGCTCGGCCTAGTAGCCAGCGTCAGCTGTGGAAGCGTGAGAACCAAACATCTGCCGTCTTCCCGGCTTCACGACAAGCTACGCTTTCAACACAAGACGACATCTCGTAATAATTTCTACGTTACAGTTGGTAAAGCAATCTCAAAAGCCGGCCGGAGTGGCCGAGCGGTTCTAGGGGCTACAGTCTGGAACCGCGCGACCGCTAGGGTCGCAGGTTCGAATCCTGCCTCGGGCATGGATGTGTGTGATGTCCTAAGGATAGTTAGGTTTAAGTAGTTCTTAGTTCTAGGGGAGTGATGGCCTCAGATGTTAAGTCCCATAGTGCTCAGAGCTATTTGAACGAACCAACCCCAAAATAAGAATCGGATGGCTGTGTCCTTCGCCACAGAATCAATAAAACAGAGTGGCATCGCTAAAAATATATGATATGTGCGGTGGGTAGCAAACAATTACTGCTACTCGTCGTACATATCAAACATTTTTAGCGATACCATTCTGTTTCATTGATTCTGGCTTACCAATGATCTGAGCCAATTTCATTTCTAAAGATGACAGTTTAAAAGTGTCGAAACCGGTAAAGAGAACCAAATAAAGGTTTTTTTTTGCGGCTGACGACTGACGTATCTTGGTTGAAATATTCTGCAGCTGCTGAACTGCAGCTATGAACAAAATCATAAAGAGAAATGAATAGTTATGTTGACTTTGTACTTAATCGGCCTGAAGAAAAATTTAAAAAATGAATATCAAAATAAAGAAAAATTAGATTGTGTTTTAATGCATTTCTAGGTATTAGATATATGATAACTCTGCCGCCGCGCTCCACAGTTGCTGGTCCGTTGTGCCGTGAAAACTGTTTTCTCCTACGGCGCGTCTATATCTCATGGCACGTACTTTCACCTGAGCTAAGGAAAGCCGACGTGCGTTCTCCACGTAACTCCTAGCACGCGACTGACCGTTGCTGGCGCGCGGCGAACACTTCAGCTCTTCATAGCCTTCGGCTAACAGCGTAGCTGGACTCTTCTAGTCCACTTCACTGTTACTCCATCTTTGCAACTTACTGCGTAATACTTTCTGGTCGGCTGTTTCCGCCATCGGATTTTTTCTCGAAATTTACACAATTTTTGCAAAATTTACGCTATATGCTGGTCTGGAGCTTTAAAATAACGTGGAATTTAAACAGCTTATTTTGTCCGGCATAAGTAATCAAACCGCCTTTTAGAGAACAATAAGTAAAGCGTTATCTGTTCTTTACATTAAAACTTGAAAAACTTGTTAAAATGGTGCATTATTTTTGAACACTATATAAGTAAGCTGCCAACATAAAGATTGTTCCTTTTTCTTATGTTCACTGACAGGATGCTTGCTTTCCTTATTAATTCGTTAACATTATGAAGTACATATAGCCTATTATATGCGGGAAGATGTGCTGTGTAATTACTCTCGCATTTCCGTCAGTGTTACCTAAACATTTCAGTAGTTTTTTCTTTCATAATAATTTTTAACTAGCATTATTTGAAATAGATCTTATGATTAACTTTTACCCCGAGACATTTAAGTCTCATCTTTATCTACGATAGTGATCGAAGCAGAAGAAATGAATGAATCCGGCCGCAGCACAAATTTTAATTCATTTCTCCTGCTTCGCTCATTATTATTTGAAATATTCAAATAAAAATTTTAATTAAAAGGAAGTAAAATGACTAAGAACATAAAGCTATAAGGGAACAAAACTGTAATACAAAAATGGTTCAAATGGCTCTGAGCACTATGGGACTCAACTGCTGAGGTCATTAGTCCCCTAGAACTTAGAACTAGTTAAACCTAACTAACCTAAGGACATCACAAACATCCATGCCCGAGGCAGGATTCGAACCTGCGACGTAGCGGTCTTGCGGTTCCAGACTGCAGCGCCTTTAACCGCACGGCCACTTCGGCCGGCTACTGTAATACACAGTTTGTTTTTGCCTATATATGCACATGACCATCATTGTTAGCTCATTTCTGTTCCGATTACTGCTCTGATTCCTGTTCCGATTCCTATTACGCGTCCTGTCCTGTGATTGCAGTTATTTCTGTTGCTGCGATTGCTACTACTGCGTGTTGTGTAGAGTGAAGTACTGAAAATATACCAAACTGTTTTAAAAAGGGTACCGATCATTTTACAAAAGTATTACCTTCGCCAAATCATCCAAAGATATATTTCAGAGACTTGAATTTATTTAAACAGAAAGAAAAATAAATTCTTTACTGATTATAACTGAAGATTTGTGATATTTGAAGTTAAATTGAGTTGTCAAATGAAAATTAAATGGTCGAATTAACTGCACTTACAGTGTGAATATTTGCCAAAGTTAATAGTGTCGATATCGACATTGATAATTTCAGTAGTCCAGACTACTCGCATTAGAATTTCTGGTCGGACGTAAACTTTGACCTAGCTCGAACATTTTGATAACTTGTTAATGAATATTTATTGGTCTATGTAAAGTAGAAAAAAAACTAGGGAAGACAATAAAATTTGCAAGCCTATAATTAGAAATCAGAATCAATAGTGCAGGCCAGATCGCACCCTGATCTGTCGTTCATTAGTATCACAAGCAGTGACTATAATCTATTTAAATTTAAACAAGCTGTATCTTCTCGAAGCGAGGTATTAGTTCTTAATCTGTGGTCTTATAAGTGACCAGAGCATAGTAACTGAATTGAAGCTCTGTCGCCATGTTATTCAAATAAAACAAAACAAACGCTAGCATACTCCGCAACATTACGTACGATTTACGTCGAGATCTACACACACACACACACACACACACACACACACACAAACACAAACGATGACGCCCCAGCGCAAGAGATATTAAAATAGCTACAGTCAAGACAAGGCCTCGACAACCTCGCACCAGCTTCATCTGTTATGTTCTTGCAAGAGCGCCCATTTCTGAAATACAGACCTGCGTGAATGAACACTGTGTTTGTCCTACTGACCTGATGGTTACGTATTGGCTGAGAATAAGCCCTACGTTCGAACTAAACTGCTCAAAATGTTATACTGCATGATGCCAGTGAAAGTTAGTATGCAAAGTAAACCAATTGCAGCTAATTGCTAGTACTGATTAAAGATAACATTTTAACCATAAAGGTAGCTTCTTTTACCTCCTGCAGAAATTCCTCAGCACAGGAACGTGGTACCTTCTGTTCCGCTACGAGTGCCACGATTAGAAAGATGAGTGTCGTAGCTAAATAAATCGTACTTGTATCGCGTTTTTTTGCTATTGGTGGTGGGTCTAATATTTGTTCCATGAGCTGCGTCTCTACAGACCACAAATAGTTACAGTGGTTGGATGGAAGTACGGAAAAACCCCGAAAAATCTACATCTGCATCTACGTAGATACTCCGCAAGCCACTATACGCCCACGGAGTACCACTACTAGTCATTTCCTTTCATGTTCCACTCGGAAATAGAGCGAGGAAAAAACGACTGTCTATATGCCTCCATATGAACCCTAATTTCTCTTATATTCGTGGTCCTTCGCGTAATGTATGTTGCGCGGCAGTCAGCTTCAAATGTCGGTTCTCTAAATTTTCTCAATAGCGTTGCTCGAAAAGAACGTCGCTTTCCATCCAGGGATTCCCGTTTGAGTTCCTGAAGCATCCCCGTAACACAAGGATCCCAAACGCTGGAGCAGTACTTAAGAACAGTTCGCACCAGCGTCCTATATGCGGTCTCCTTTACAGGTGAACCATATTTTCCTAAAATTCTCCCAATAAACCGAAGTCGACCATTCGCCTTCCCTACCACAGTTCTCACACGCTCATTCGACCTCATATCGCTTTGCATCGTTATGCCCAGATATTTAAACGACTTGACTGTGTCAAACAGAACTCTAAGTAATACCATATCCGAACATATCAGCTTTGTTATTCCTACTCATCCACATACACTTACATTTCTCCGCATTTAGGGCCATCTGCCATTCATCAAACCAACTGGAAATTTTATCTAAGTCGTCTTGTATCTTCCTACTTTCGCTCAACTTCGATATCTCACCGTACACCACGGCATCATCAGCAAACAACCGCAAATTGCTGCCCACCCTGTCCGCCACATCAATTATGTATACAGAGAACAACAGCTGTCCTATCACAATTTCCTGGGGCACTCCTGACTGTACCCTTGTCTCCGATGAATATTCGCCGTCCAAGACAAGATACTGGGTTCTATTACTCAAGAAGTCTTCGAGCCACTCACATATCTGTGAACTTATTCCATATACTCGTACCATACTTAACAGCCTGCAATGGGGCACCGTGTGAAATGCTTTCCGGAAATCTAGAAATATGGAATTTGCCTGCTGCCTTTCATCCATAGTTCGCAGTATATCGTATGAGAAAAGGGCAAGCTGAGTTTCGCACGAGCGATGCTTTCTAAAACCACACTGATTCGTGGACACAAGCTTCTCAATCTCAAGAAAGTTTATTACATTCGAACTGAGAATATGTGCAAGGATTCTGCGGTAAATAGGAGTCAGGGATATTGGTCTGTAATTTTGCGAGTCCGTTCTTTTACCCTTCTTATATACTGGAGTCAGTTTTTCCAGTCGCTTGGGACTTTGTGCTGGGCGAGAGATTCACGGTAAGGAGTCAATTCCGTTTAGTACTCTTTATAAATTCGAACTGGGATTTCTACGCCAGGTATGCTTATTACTATGTCGTCCATTGATTTGATTTGATTTTAACAGGAGAGCTAAAACAGCTTAGGTCTAACCCGCCACTGCCCGCACCGAAACTAGGTTTATTGTGCGGTATCGCTCCCTGTATATCTAGTAAAGCCAACCAGTGCCCTCGAATAGTGCAAGGAGTCCCTCTACTAGTTTTTTGTTAGACACAGTTTCTTCAGGTCTAGTTGTCCTGAAGATTCTGTATCTTTTACTCTCCAATGCCATGCATTCAAAGATTAGGTGTGATGCAGTTTCTTCACTCTCATCACAGATCCTACATTTAGGGTCCCCTTCCATTATACCCATTGTGTGTAGGTGTTTTTTGAAGTTCCCATCGCCTGTCATCAGTCCAGTCATGAGTTCGATCTCTTTCCTGTTCAATCCCAGGATTACAGAGCTTCTTTTAAAACATGGCTTGGGCATCATTACCTTACCATGTTTTTGTTTATGGACCTTGGTACAATATCCTACGTCCTGTTTCCTAAGCCAGTTCCGTAGTTCTAATTTGATCATAGCCTTGGTGATTGTCAACACAGATTCCGCTCCAATAAATGGAGTTGTTGCCATCATCCTAGCTAATCTATCGGCTTGTTCATTGCCACAGATCCCTGAGTGGCCAGGGATCCACACTAGGTACACCTTATTGCTTCCCCCTAGCTCCACCAGAGCCCTATGGCAATCTGCAACAATCTTAGATCTTGTTGCAGGTGTTGCCAATAATTTCAGGGTTGCTTGGCTGTCTGAATAGATGTAGATGCTACGGTCATTGTAGCACCTACTCATATTCTCCTCCACACATGCCCTGATTGCAGTAATTTCGGCTTGGAATACAGAGGCCAGTTTCACTAGAGAGATGCTGCTCGCCAGTCTTGGCTGAACCCCGTACAACCCTGCCCCAACGCCTTGATCTGTTTTCGACCCATCGGTGAACCAAACGATGTCCCCCGTACGGTGTCGAACTGTTTTCTCCCACTGCTCCCTACTTCCAATTATTATGTTGTAAGGCTTCTCGAAGCAGTTAGGAGTTATTATATAGTCAGCGGGCATGTCGTCCATACTCGAGTCCACCTGGTGGTCAACTGACGGTATGTCTGTACGATTCTTCTGTGTGAAAGATTACTTGAGCGCGAAATTTAAAACTTCGGCTATCATTTTGCTATCTTCAACTGCCACATCAGACTGATCACCAACGGACTGAATGGAAGTCTTAGATCCGCTTAGCGATTATACCTACGACCAGAGTTTCCTCGGGTTCTCTGCCAAACCTTTTGTTAAGTTACGACGGTGGTAGTAGATCTTTTCGGAGACGTATGAATCTATAATAACCTTCGCGTTTCATTTGTGCGTTCCCTTTTGAACCGAGAGTGCAACAGCGTCTGGTTCCTCAGCGTCCTCAAAATTTCATTATTAAACCATGATGGGTCTTTTTCGTTCAAATGGTTCAAATGGTTCTGAGTACTATGGGACTTAACATCTGAGGTCATATGTCCCCTAGAACTTAGAACTACTTAAACCTAACTAAGGACATCACACACCTATGCCAGAGGCAGGATTCGAACCTGCGACCGTAGCGGTCCAGACTGGAGCGCCTAGAATCGCTCGGCCACACCGGCCGGCTTGTCTTTTCCGTCCTTTATCCACTTACTAAGGACATAACTCTCCAGACCACGATTTACAATCCGCTTAAACTTCGCCCATAATTCCTCTACGTCCATCTTAATGGAACTGAGCGATGCCAATTCCCTTCTAAGTGAGATGCTAAAATGACTAAATGAGTCGTTGAACATCAACATAAATGCTAGCCAAGCCTCCAGATGGCGCCGTTGTGTTTGACCACGAATAGCTCCTGTGAAATGCCGTTGCAAGTATCAATCGTGGTCAGAAGAGCATTCTGTGTAGCTGTAAGCGCAAGTGAATTCGAACGTGTGCAAATTGTAGGTACTCCTACGACGGGTGCTTCCGTCTCCGTCTCCAGAGGTATCCGAAGTGTTTAGTGTTTCAAGAGCCACCGTATCGGAGATTTATATCGCATACAAGGAAAGCGGAAAAACTTCTTCCGCTAAGTCACAACGCGGATGAAAGTGAGTGTTATGTGATTGTGACAGACGTCCGATGAAGAGGGTTGTGACGAAAAATAAGATGACGACAGCCGCAAAAGTGACTGCAGAACTGAATGTCGCACTAGCGAACCCTGTCAGCACCAAAACAACACGAAACTGGGAACTGCAGGGCGAGCTGGAATTCCAAAAACCATTTGTTATGCCAGAGCCAAGGTAGCCCCTGAGGGCCGGCAACCCATATTACACCACAGAGGACCAGGTTGTCTGTGTCCAAGGCGTACCAAAAGCACCATGGTAAACACCAGCTATTTACATACAGATAATGGAAACAGCCATCCGAGCACTACTTCCTGCAGGGGGAGCTCGAGCCACGGCCTGCAGGAAGTATCACTACACCAAAACCTGATTGACTGGAGACAGCTGTTTAGAGTTTCCAGTTTCTGACCGAGTCTGCACCCAAAGAGTGAAACATGTCCGAGGTTCGGTGATGATTTGGACAACCATATCGTGGTATTCCATGGGCAGTACAGTTACCCTGCTAAGTTGTATTACTGCCAAAGATTATGTGACAGTTTTCGCCGACCAGGTCCATCCTATGGTACAATATTTCTTCCCCAACGGTGATGCGGCGCTCCAAGATGACAGGAATCTTGTTCACACAGCCCGCGCATCGTCTAGGACTGGTCTTGTGGTGTCACCGCCAGACACCACACTTGCTAGGTGGTAGCCTTTAAATCGGCAGCGGTCCGGTAGTATACGTCGGACCTGCGTGTCGCCACTATCAGTGATTGCAGACCGAGCGCCGCCACACGGCAGGTCTAGAGAGACTTCCTAGCACTCGCCCCAGTTGTACAGCCGACTTTGCTAGCGATGGTTCACTGACAAATTACGCTCTCATTTGCCGAGACGATAGTTAGCATAGCCTTCAGCTACGTCATTTGCTACGACCTAGCAAGGCGCCATTATCAATTGCTATTTATCTTGTGATGCATGTACCGTCAGACCGATGTTCACGAATTATGGATTAAAGTTAAGTATTCCAGAAGCTACGTACTTTTTTTTGCTAGTCTCAATTCCTTGTCATTTTCCAGACCTCACGCCAGCCTGCGTGAGCTTAAACACGTGCCTTTCGGCTACCTGTCATAGTGGATTGGCTGTCTTGCCAGTCCACAACAGGTCTTGCTAGCACGAGGATGATTTATCGCATCTCCCCTGACTAGTGATAGTGATGAGACAACCGACTCTTTTTAAAACCCAAATGGTCAGTTGAGTGTTTTTCCGTTCAGTTGGTTTTTTTTTCGAATGAAACAAGCGAATGTGACTAGTCTCTGCGGCCATGTCAACTACATGAATGTTTTCACTCACTCACCGAGTTTGAGTGGTTTTGTTCAATGCCAGACTACCGACTGACAGACGTCTCACTCGGTTGCGGCCGATGTATGACTGTTTTCACTCAGTATCCGGGCTATGAGCGGTTTTATTTAAATACTTATTCAACCTTTTCGGTTATACATGAGCCATTACTATGGTTCACAATTATTTAGACACAAAGCATCTTATTTCAAGGAGATGTTAGTAAAAGGTATATTTCTAAAGATACAATATGTTCAGAATATATTTACTAACTTAAATACGAATTTTGTTATTATGGCATTAAATATAAAATTTTGGTTAGTTTTAAAACTTTAATATATGGTGCAGCATTATAAATTTATGTCTATACGAATGAACAATAACTTTATAGAGCGTTTTTATTGGCTCGATTTCTTGTCTGTTCGTATGATGCAGATCTTGTAATTGATTTTAAACTAACTTCCCGATAAACTAAAGACTTCAATCTTCCAACTTAGCTCATAATGGACGACACTGCAATATACACTGAAGCGCAAAACAAACTGGTACAACTCCCTAATATCGTGTAGGGCCTCTGCAAACACGCAGGAGTGCCGCAACACGACGTGGCATGGACTCGACTCATGTATGAAGTAGTGCTGGAAGGAACTGACACCATGAATCCTGCAGGGCAGTCCATAAATCCGTAAGTGTACGAGGGGGTGGAGATCTCTTCTGAACAGCACGTTGCATGGCATTACAGATAAGCTCAATAATGTTCATGTCTGCGGAGTTTAGTGGCCAGCGGTAGTGTTTAAACTCAGAAGAGTGTTCCTGGAGCCACTCTGTAGCAATTCTGGACGTCTGGGGTGTCGCAATGTCCTGCTGGAATTGCCCAAGTCCGTCGGATGCACAATGGTCATGAAAGGATGAAGTTGATCAGACAGGATGCTTACGTACGCGTCACCTGTCAGAGTCGTTTCTAGACCTATCAGGGGTTCCATATCACTTGAAGTGCACACGCCCCATACCATTACAGAGCCTCCACCGGCTTGAACAGTTCCTGCTGACATGCAGGGTCCATAAAGTCATGAGGTTGTCTCCACACCCGTTCACGTCCATCACCGCGATGTAACTTGAAACGAGACTCGTCTGACCAGGCAACATGTTTCCAGTCCATTGTCGGTGTTGACGGGCTCAGGTGACGCGTAAAACAATTCTGAACGTGCGACGTGTCGCATTGTCCTGCTGGAATTTCCCAAGTCCATCATAATGCACATGGACATGAATGGATGCAGGTGATGAGACAGGATACGTACGTACGTGTCACATGTCACAGTCGTATCTAGTCGTATCAGGCGTCCCATGTCATTCCAACTGCACATGCCCCACACCATTACAGATCCTCTACAAGCTTGAACAGTCCCCTGCTGACTTGCAGGGTCCATGGATTCATGAGGTTGTCTCAATAACAGTACACGTCCATCCGCTCGATACAGTTTGAAACGAGACTTGTCTGACCAGGCAACATGATAGCAGTCATCAACTGTCCAATGTCGGTGTTGACGGCACCAGGCGAGGCGTAAACTTTGTGTCATGCGGTCATAAGGATACACGAGTGGGCGTTCGGCTCCGAAAGCCCATATAGATGATGTTTCGTTAAATGTTTCGCACGCTGACACTTGTTGATGGCCCAACATTGAAATCTGTAGCAATTTGCCGAAAGGTTGCACTTCCGTCAAGTTGAACGATCCTCTTCAGTCGTCGTTGGTCCCGTTCTTGCAGGATCTTTTTCCGGTCGCAGCGATGTCGGAGATTTGATGTTTTACCGGATTTCTGATATTCAATGTACACTCGTGAAATGGTGGTACGGGAAAATCCCCACTTCATCGCTACCTCAGAGATGCTGTGTCCCATCACTAGAGCGCCGACTATAACACCACATTCAAACTCACTTAAATCTTGATAACCTGCCATTGTAGCAGCAGTAACCGATCTAACAACTGCACCAGACACTTGTTGTCTTGTATAGGCGTTGCCGACCGCAGCGCCGCATTCTGCCTTGTTTACGTATCTCTGTAATTGAATACGCACGCCTATACCAGTTTCTTTGGCGCTTAAGCGTAAACTGGCTTGCTTTCTGGTGTGCCGCGTAGAGTACTTGGTATAGCACTGTTATTTCCCTGATTTTCTATTCCAGTCGCGAATGTTTCTCATTTAAGAATGATTCCTGCTAAGCTTTCGTGTGAGCTCGATTGTGTCTAATGTTTACATTCGCGCTCTTGTCACAAGATACAGCACATAAGAGGAAGGAATATATTGGTTCTCTCAGCTGAAGAGAAACTGAAAGAAACTTGAAATTTACCATATGTCTCTGTTGTAATCTCATCAAAATCTTTGAAACTAATGGAAAAAATTTCATGCACGTAGGACTGAAAAGTAGATAATAATTAGGTAAAAACTATTTAATATAACACGTTTTTAAAAGGGACTGAAAAGCATTAAATAAACACTCCTAGCGGCAGATAGTTCTGAAAACTTGTGCTTTTGCCTTTTTGATAGCTATGACAATACTTGTAAAACTGAAAACGGAAAACATGGGGCACATGCAACAGGTAATAGTAATAACGCAGAGAATAGCTGTCGTTGAGGAAAACCACACAACAGGTCATGTCATTTTAAGGGTAATGAAGTTGTTAACGACCAATGGGAACTGAACTATTCATGCATTAATTACCCATGTACACAACCCACTTTTTCGTTTCAAATTTTAAAAGGATTATCACAGATATTACAAATTCTCAAGAGTATCTGTATGGCGTTAGGTACCTGTAAGGGGCAAGAAGAAATTATTTAATACCTTGTTTTAAAAACAAATTAATGTAAAAAGGTTTTTACTTAAATAATTATTTCCGTCACTGATAATTCTTTCGGTAAATGCTGAGGTGACGTAAACGTAAACCACATACGATATAATTTTTTTTTTATTGGCGGCTTGATCACCTGCACTTCAAGCGTATACTGTCACTTGTTGGAAACAGTTTTTCGCGAAAAATATTTGTCGTCATTTGATAATTTCCTTAGAATTTCTTTAATAAATATAGTTTCATAATATGAGTCATCCTTGCAGATACTGTATATCGCACTGGATTGATCTTGAGGGCCACGTCTTAGTCACATGATTTCTCCAGTTCATATTTATTACTCTGACATATCTAAATACATTTATACACTACTGACCATTAAAATTGATACACCATGAAGATGGCGTGCTACAGACGCGAAATTTAACTGACAGGAAGAAGATGCTGTGATATGCAAATGATTAGCTTTTCAGGGCATTCACACAACGTTGCCGCCGGTGGCGACACCTGCAACGTGCTGAGATGAAGAAAGTTTCCAACCCATTTCTCATACACAAACACCAGTTGACTAGCGTTGCCTGGTGAAACGTTGTTGTGATGCCTCGTGTGAGGATTGAGGATTGATAAAGGTCGGATTGTAGCCTATCGCGATTGCGGTTTATCGTATAACGACATTGTTGCTCGCGTTGGTCGAGATCCAATGACTGTTAGCAGAATATGGAATCGGTGGGTTCATGAGGGTAATACGAAACGCCGTGCTGGATCCCAACGGCCTCGTATCACTATCAGTCGAGATGACGGGCATCTTATCCGCATGGCACGTCTCGATCCCTGAGTCAACAGATGGGGACGTTTGCAAGACAACGACCATCTGCACGAACAGTTTGATGTTGTTTGTAGCAGCATGGACTATCATCTCGGAGACCATGGCTGCGGTTACCCTGGACGCTGCATCACAGACAGGAGCGCCTGCGATGGTGTACTCAACGACAAACCTGGGTACACGAATGGCAAAACGTCATTTTTTTTCGGATGAATTCAGGTTCTGTTTACAGCATCATGTTGGTCGCATCCGTGTTTGGCGACATCTCGGTGAACGCACGTTGGAAACGTGTATTCGTCATCGCCATACTGGCGTATCACCCGGCGTAATGGTACGGGGTGCCATTGGTTACACGTCGCGGTCACCTCTTGTTCTCATTGACGGCACTTTGAACAGTGGACGTTACATTTCACATGTGTTGCGACTCGTGGCTCTACCCTTCATTCGATCCCTGCGAAACTATATTTCAGCAGGATAATGCTCGACCGCATGTTGCAGGTCCTGTACGGGCCTTTCTAGATACAGAAAATGTTCGACTGCTGCCCTGGTCAGCACATTCTCCAGATCTCTCAGCAATTGAAAACGTCTGGTCAATGGTGGCCGAGCAACTGGTTCGTCACAATACGCCAGTCACTACTCTTGATGACCTGTGGTATCGTGTTGAAGCTGCATGGTCAGCTGTATCTGTACACGCCATCCAAGCTCTGACTCAATACCTAGGCGTATCAAGGCCGTTGTTACGGCCAGAGGTGGTTGTTCTGGGTACTGATTTCTCAGGATCTATGCACCCAAATTGCGTCAAAATGTAATCACATGTCAGTTCTAGTATAATGTATTTGTCCAATGAATACCCGTTTATCATCTGCATTTCTTCGTGGTGTAGCAATTTTAATGGCCAGTAGTGTACACTCCTTACACAGTTACATATCCACAAACCTACCAGACGGAATTCAGTTCCGCGATGGGTAGAGGTCATAATGGTTTGGCTCATCCAGGTAAGTAATATCAACAAACACTTAAGCAGTTTATTTTTGCACACTTGCTTCAAATAACGTTGTATAATGTACTGCAGTTTTCATCTCTATACTCTCGCAGTCTTCGCAAATGTGACACATTGAAAGAGGCTGAGAGGAAATATGGTAGCGCGATGTTTCGCTCCTACGCAAGAATTACGCTCAGCTGCCATATCAGTCATTGGTCAGGATACGTCCGTCAAGCTACCCCACGTTCCATCAACCTGCTACAGGCTTCTGTTGGGTGCCGCCATCAAAGTAGATGTCAGGGTAGTATACTGCACGGGATGCAGCAGGCGTGCTGGTATATGCACTCTTTCTCCTATGTTTGCAGACATTCTCCAAAACAAGTCAGCGATACCAGATCTGGACAAAAACTTCCACAAGATCATCCCGTCCAACGTGCCCATGAAGGATCCCCTTCGTGTCTTCGTGGGGAAGAAGATAAAGAAGTTCTACTTCGGCAGCCAGCCGTTTGACGAGTCCAGCATCGGCACGTACTGTGACGTAAGTACACCTGTTTCGTCACCGTCTGTAGAGACTGCTGCACACGCCGTACATCGCTGCCTGGTGTATTTAGAACCACGTGACGTAGCGCACTCTTTCTCGCAGTGGTCTTACAGTCCGCCCATCCGGATTTAGGTTTCCCGTAGTTTTCCTCTGTCATCTGAGGCTGGGACAATTTCTTTGAAGAAGATTCGGCTGCACCGTCCTTCTGCAACCCGAGTTGCTGCTCCCTGTCTAAGGGGGAACGACAGGGTGACGGACTAAAATAATGCTCAAATTCAGAATTTGTTTTCTCCGTATTGGAATGTAGTAGACAAATGGCGTTTGCTGCAAAGAATGAAGCATACATTGAAATGTTCTTTGGTATTTTTTGAAAAATGTTAATATCTTCACTGAGAAATTGGGATTTGCCCAAGGCAAAAAAAATGGTTCAAATGGCTCTGAGCACTATGGGACTTAACATCTATGGTCATCAGTCCCCTAGAACTTAGAACTACTTAAACCTAACTAACCTAAGGACAGCACACAACACCCAACCATCACGAGGCAGAGAAAATCCCTGACCCCGCCGGGAATCGAACCCGGGAACCCGTGTGTGGGATGCGAGGACGCTGCCGCACGACCACGAGCTGCGGGCTGCCCAAGGCAGCTTTGAAAGAAGGTAGATTGACAGTTGTCGCTGTAACTCCGGTTGTGGTTACACGGGTCAACGAAAAAATTTTTTTGAAAAACTTTTTTCACTTTGATAGCTGTTCTTTGTAGATTTTTTATGAGCTGAACCCAAATCTAGCCTTAGTTTTTTTTGTATCACCCATAGTTTTCGAGCCATATGCTTTGTATTACATAGTATAAAAATCCTATGCTATACGGTAAACGGGGAAATTAATGAAACGCTTTGTTATAACACAAGCATAGTTTGTATTTGCAGTAAGCTACTTAAAACAATGTGTTAATAGAGGTTTCACTTCTCAGCTGGAATTGGTTTGTATTTTCTTTCTCTTTTTTCTTTGAAGCTTCTTCTGTAGCTTATACGATGAGTCGCTTGCTGAACTTCTCGGTGAAGTGACCAACAGAAGTCCCCCATCATGTTGGTGTTCCAGCGGCCGCGGTAGCGTCTTTCCATCACTTTAATGACCTGGTGAAAACGCTCTCCTTGTTCTTCTCTAACATCTCCCATATTGTCCGGGAAGTAATCAAGGTGACTGTTCAAGAAGTGAACTTTCAGGCTCATTAAACATCCTAAAGTTTTAAACTTCTTTAACATTGTAGCTATAATAGAAACATATTCTGAGTCTTTTTCATGTCCTAAGAACTTTGTAACGACTTGCTTCAATGATACCCTTGCCTCTTTCTCATTTAAGGTCATTGTGGATTCAAACGTCAGTTTTCTAATGTCAGGTCCGACAAAGACTCCTTTCAGTTTAGCTTCTGAAAGGTGACAGAGACACTTAAAACATGGACCATCTCTAGGCAAAGCCTTTACAAACTCTTTCATTACGCCCAACTTTATCTGTAGAGGTGGTAGGAGTACGTTTTTTGGATGTACGAGGGTTTTGCGTAGAATGTTCTTCTCACCAGGTTTTAAAGACTCAATCACAGGCCAGTTCTTTCTGCATCTAGCGCTACTGTCCCATTCACACAAGAAACATAGAAATTTGGTAAAGCCACTTTGCTGGCCAACAAGCATGCATGTTACTTTTAGATCGCCACATATCATCCAACTGTGAGCAGAATAGCCTATTTTATTTAGCACTATTTCTAGCTTTTCATAGCTTTCTTTCATATGTACAGTGTGTCCAATAGGTATAGATGCATACATGTCACCATTGTGTAATAAAACAGCCTTTAAACTAGTTTTGGATGAATCAATAAACAGCTTCCAGTCTTCCTTTTTGTATTAAATACCAACTCATTCGTCAGACCAGGAATGTCTGAGTAGTACACTAAATCACCTTCTTGTTGAAAAAATTTGGAAAATTGCTGCTCTCTCTTTCTATACATGTATGTGCTGGTTCCAACTATCAATGAGTTCTTTTCTTTTAATCTAGAGCCAAGCAATTCAGGTTTTTCTTTCGTTAAGCCCAGATCACTAACCAAATCGTTATGCTCGGTCTGAGTAAACAATTTGGGCGCTAGACTTTCTGTATTACATTAGAATTCATCATCATCTGGTTCATGTAAATCAGATTGTACATCAGAAAATACTTCTGTTGGAACAGAATTTAAATCATCTGGTGGTACAGGAACTGGATAATCTACATTATGCCCTACTGGTCGGATGTCGGACGGAAGGTTAGGGTAGCTTATTACCTTCTTGTTTTTCGAATTATGGCCAGTAATATCAGCACTGCAAAAGTAGCAATCATGGGAATTATTTCTTAGCTCCATCCATATCATATGAACAGAAAATCTAAAGGCTTTTTTCCTCCTTTTTGGAATTTTCTCAGATCTTCAACAAACACATACCTTATGTGGCGGCCAAGATTTATATTGATCACCAAGTTTAGATCCAAAGTATGATAGATCAACCTCTTTTACAAAGTCTGTAATGTTTCATTGGTGTTTTTAAATCACAAATTCACAACAAATACAACAAAAACTATCAGCAGAGTTTTTACAACCACGGTTAGACGTTATACTGAGCACATGTACAGGAAATGGGAAAGTGTGGTTAAATTGACAGTAAACAAAACACCATCTGTTAACACAAGAATCGACCTTTTTTGCCAGCAAATGTTTCTCAGCAGTGCTAGCAACGTCATCTACATTCATTACACCTCCTTTTTAAATTATTTTAACTATATAAGACCTGTTAAATTCCTTGAAAAATCGCTTAATTTAATAAATTTAACTGTAAAATGTGAAGAAATGGTGGAACATTTTTTTAAATATCCCAACCTAAAAAATATAAGAATAAGATATTTTGAGCAAAAAAGTTTTTGCTTCGTTGGCCTGTGTTATATGAAACATGAAATTAACATATCACCCTGATCCTTACGGACGTTATTTTGGTTCGTCGTAGGGATTTGCAAAAAGACTTTTTTTGGCGAAATTATAGATATTTGAAAAAATGGCCAATTTTGAACCCCTCATTTTTGGCCTAAAAACATTGTAAATATGAAAAAAAAACAAAATCGGCTTCAAAGACCTGAAGAAAATTAAGTTTTCTTCAAGGGAGACCAAAAATCATTAAAATCGAATGAAAATTGTAGCGTGGGCAACGATAAACATGCCGAAAAACATGGTTTTGAGAAAAACGTGTTTAAAGTTTGACACGTAGTTATCATATAAAAAAAGGGACAAAGCTCTAAACCTACGGGATATCATCGATGCCTGGTCCATAACTGTCGCCCCGACTAGTGGATGGCCGCTTTTTGCTACTTTCACCTAATAAGCCCTCCTTTTCATCCTGATAGCCCTTTTCGTTGATCTTCATAGAATCGGCTCCTTTCATCGGCGCTTTTGATTTGAAGGGCATTTGGCACTTGCATTAGCGCAGTATGGCTTACATTGAGTAGGCATACAGGCAAAATTGAAGCAGTGTTGACAATTTCGATTCGGTTGGATGTTATTTTTGGAGCGTATCCCCAAATGAGACTATTGAAAATTTCGTTCACATTTTGAGTAAAACCGCCGAAACAACGGATCAGCCAATCAGGTTTACTCAGATCGGTATAAATAGGGGTGATGGCGTGAGTGCGAGACCGGGACTCTAACCCCGAGGCATGCCGTGCACGCTCGGCTTCAAACACTGACAGCATCGTTGCTAGTTGGAGTTCTAATGTTTTGGGGAATAATTCTTCAAAGTATACACATTAGAATCCCGTAATAAAAAAAATTAGAGTTTTTTCGATCGTCACCTAGTCGTTCCACCTTAATTACCGCGGCGCCGTGAGATGCTAAACCCAAATCTTCGTTCTTCGTTTGTATGCACTGTTTGTGACGAACTAATTTCACTGCGTCATATTTTAGGTTCTCTGTATGTTATGGTCTGACAGGAGAGCAGCTATCCGTCTGTCACATGGTCTGCCTTCTAGTTTAGTGGACAGTGAAAAAAATGTGGTGAAAGTCCTAGGATTTTCATAATGTATGGTCTCCTCCTTAAACTATTTTGTATGAACTTTTAAAACATGTTCGGTCTTATTTCATAAGAGGTCAGCCAAGTATATTTTTCTGATTTTGTACTTTAATTCATGTCAACGTACTCTCCATTTATTAAACATAAATTTTGCTCGTACAAGACTAAGTAGGCGGTTTTTGCTAGTCACTATATTTTGAATACTTGAAACTTGAGAGTAAAATTGAAGAAATCTTCAGCAAGTGTAGCGTTCACCCAGTAAAACCTCTACACACAACTCTCTGCACACCTAAAGGAGCACGGCATTCATACAAGGAGTTGCTTGCAAAGAATGTCTACACCAACAGTAAACAGCAGACGCCAGAACAAACGCAGACCTATAGCTATTGATTCACATGTCATGGTTCTGTGATGGTGCTATGATATTACACGCATCATATTACTGTGAGAGAGGAACATAAACGTTAAGGGTAGTACATTATCCAAAGTTAAAAACTTATTCCTGGACACACGCTAACCTTGACAGGTCAAGTTTCATAGGGGTTGATCATACTGTGCAATGATCTCTCATGGCCGCGCTGAGTGACCACGCGGTTTGAGGCGCCATGTCACGGACTGCGCGTTCCATCCCGCCGGAGGTTCGGGTCTTCCCACGGGCATGGATGTGTGGTTGTGTGTGTGTGTGTGTGTGTGTGTGTGTGTGTGTGTGTGTGTGTGTGTGTGTGTTTTGTTCTTAACATAAGTTAGTTTAAGTAGTTTGGAGGTGTAGGGACCCATGACCTCAGCAGTTTGGTCCGTTAGGAATTCACACCTATTTGATCTCTCATGTAAGCAAGACTTACACAGAAGATAGCTGAAAATTCAGAATCTAAGGCTAAACTTTTGATTTCGTCTCCATCACTACACAGAAAACACACACACTCAGATCCCACCGGGCATTTTATTATTGTGATGCATGTTCCTCCCAATACAGTTTTATGCTTCATATGCCTGTCTGCAACACGGAGACATATTCTCTCCATAATAGTGGAGATGTTGTACTGAGGAAGCCTATGTGAGTTTAGTATTATCAAAAATGGCTCTGAGCACTATGCGACTTAACTTCTGAGGTCATCGGTCGCCTGGAACTTAGAACTAATTAAACCTAACTAACCTAAGGACATCACACACATCCATGCCCGAGGCAGGATTCGAACCTGCGACCGTAGCGGTCACGCGGTTCCAGACTGAAGCGCCTAGAACCGCACGGCCACACCGGCCGGCTTAGTATAATCGTTCACCGATCTTGAGCATATGATTCTCCAGTAACATGCGTACACTGCGAAAGTGTATCATCGAATGACTGGTGTATTTAATCATTCGTATATGTAACATATTATTTTGGGTCCTCTCAGTTAAAATTTACTGCAGATTTGTGTTATGTAATGGCCTTGTTGTCGAGTTGATGTTAAGCCCTAATCTTCCTTTGTTTTAGTAGTACCTAAACAATAGAACTCGGTATGATTTCTCATAATTTTGAATTGAGAAAGACCTGAACTTTAAGGTGCGTTACAGACGAAAAACTTTCGTGAATTGGTAAACTAAATGTACTACACGAGACTGGGCCGTCCATCACTGTCCCATCTCATTGCACGCCATTATCTCATTTTCTGACAGATGCATCATGCGTCAGTGGGAGACTGAATGGTTGCAGGTGACAGACAACAAACTGCGGTCGCTGAAATCGACCGCAAAGGCTTGACTTCCAGCCTCGCCGCTGGAAGGAGGTTTAGCTTACCAGACTACGCATCGGGCATAGCCCTTTCACGTATACTTCCTCCTCCGGCGGGAGGATCCACCATTCTGTGCAGTTTGTGGCGTGCCGCTTTCAGTTGAGCTTACGTTCGTCCCCGGTAGCTGAGTGGAAGCCGGCACGGTAGCTCAGCGTGTTCAGTCAGAGGATTTAGCTACCCTCTGTAATAAAAAATTGAGTGGACGGAACGAACAACCTGAACGAGTGTCATCGGACGTTCGCCACGAACAATATAGAACAAAATGAGATAAAAAAAGAGTGGTCAGCGCGACAGAATGTCAAACCTAAGGGCCCGGGTTCGATTCCCGGCTGGGTCGAAGATTTTCTCCGCTCAGGGACTGGGTGTTGTGTTGCCCTAATTATCGTCATTTCATCCCCATCGATGCGCAAGTCGCCGAAGTGGCGTCAAATCGAAAGACTTGCACCCGGCGAAAGGTCTACCCGACAGGAGGCCCTAGTCAGACGACATTTACATTTTTAGTTCAGCATGTGTGTCCTGTATACTGATATAAGGGCAGCCCTCGGTCTCGCTGGAGATCTGCCCACCATCCTCGCAGATACCGATACCAGTATTACAAGAGTGATGAAATTTTGTGAACGGTCAGGCCTCATCCCTAAACTGGTGGGGAAGGGCGGCAGACTTTAGTACGTTATAAACTGCTCTGCATGTGGGGACAGCCTTCGTCCCCACCCATGAGATCTGCATGTTGACTTTTCGTCAGGGCGCTGATGACAATGATGTCAAGCGCCTCCTACACCCAAATCATCATCCACTGGACCGGTTGACGCTGCAGCTGCGAATGTACGTTACATAATTATTTGCTTTATCTACTGTAAATTTAAATGTGCATATTCCGTAGATCGGCTTAGATGTACCCGTAAATGATAAAAGATAATACGCTATCTAATGAAAAGTATCCGTACACCCCTGTGTTATGCGAAACTGACTGCCCGATGTCACGATAGGCGGGACCGCGAGTACAAAAGGAGGCGGGGAGTATTGTGTTGTCAGTAGAAAAACTGTAACTGCAGAATGGGTCGGTCTTAAACGTGGAGTAGTCACTGGATGTCACCTGAGTAAAAGATCAATCGGGAACATCTCAACGCTTCTGTAGCTGCCCAAGTAGACTGTTGGTGATGCGATTGTCAGGTGGAAACACGAAAGAACAACGACAGCTAATCCAAGGCCAGCGAAATATGTACTGACGAGCAGGGGCCCTCGAGCGTTGCAGAGGGAGGTCGTAAAAAAATCGAACGAAGTCAGCGGAAGAAATTTGGAAATTTGTGGTAAGTTTCGAAGGGACCAAGCTGTTGAGGTCATCAGTCCCTAGCCTTACACACTACTTAATCTAACTTAAACTAACTTAACGCTACGGATAACACACGCACCCATGCCCGAGGGAGAATTCGAACCTGCCGGCAGGGGAGCCGCGCGAACCGCGACAAGGCGACTGAGACAGCGCGGCTACCCCGCGCGGCAAGGAAGAAATCACTGGTGAGTGTCCGCCCCCAGTAGCTGAGTGGTTAGCGCGACAGGATGTCAATCCTAAGGGCCCGGTTTCGATTCCCGGCTGGGTCGGAGATTTTCTTCTCTTAGGGACTGGCTGTTGTGTTGTCCTAATCATCATCATCATTTCATCCCCATCGACACGCAAGTCGCCGAAGTGGCGTCAAATCGAAAGACTTGCACCAGGCGAACGGTCTACCCGACGGGAAGCCCCAGTCACACGACATTATTATTTATTATTACTGGTGAGTCCTAAGGTGCTGTCATTAGTCCAGGTAGCACAAATGCAGTGCGTATGGAATAAAAAGCAATGAGATACACCGGTCGTGCAGCTGCTCATAAGCCACGTGTTTCTGTTGTCAATGCTAAGCAATGCTTGAGGTACTGTAAAGGGTGTCGCCGCTGGACGGTGGATGGCTGGAAACGAGTGGTTTGTAGTGGTGAACCATGTTACACCCTGTGACAATCTGATGGAAAGCTTTGGGTTTGACGAGACTCTGCAGAACGTCACCTGTCAGCGTGTGTAGCGCCAACACTGACGTACGGTGGAGGAGATTTCACGGTATGGGCGTTTTTTTCGTGGTTATGGAAGCAGTCGTTGGGAAGGGAGTGAGGCAGGTTTGTAGCCTATTCCCGATATTATTCAGGCTGTATATTGTGCAAGCAGTAAAGCAAACAAAAGATAATTCGGAGCAGGAATTAAAATCCATGGAGAACAAACAAAAACTTTGAGGTTCGCCCATGACAATGTAATTCTAAAAAAAATGGTTCAAATGGTTCTGAGCACTATGGGACTTAACTGCTGCGGTCATCAGTCCCCTAGAACTTAGAACTACTTAAACCTCACTAACCTAAGGACATCACACACATCCACGCCCGAGGCAGGATTCGAGCCTGCGACCGTAGCGATCGCGCGGTTCCAGACTGTAGCGCCTAGAACCGCTCGGCCACTTTGGCCGGCTTTTTAATTCTATCAGAGACAGCAAAGGACCTGGAAGAGCAGTTGAATGGAATGCGTAGTGTCTTGGAAGGAGGTTAAAAGATGAACGTAAACAAAAGCAAAGCGAGGATAATGGAATGTAGTCGAATTAAGTCGAGTAATGCTAAGGGAATTAAATTAGGAAATGAGACTCTTAAAGTAGTATATGAGTTTTGCTATTTTAGGAGCAAAATAACTGATGATGGTGGAAGAGGAGAGGTTATAAAATGTAGACTGGCTATGGCAAGGAAAGCGTTTCTGAAGAAGAGAAATTTGTCAACATCGAGTATAGATTTAAGTGTCAGGAAGTCGTTTCTGAAAGTATTTGTATGGAGTCTAGCCATATATGGAAGGGAAACGTGGACGATAAGTAGTTTCGACAAGAATAGAATAAAAGCTTTCGAAGTGTGGTGCTACAGAAGAATGCTGAAGATTAGATGGGTAGATCACATAAACAATGAGGAGGTATTGAATAGAATTATGGAGAAGAGAAATTTGTGGCGCAACTTGACTAGAAGAAGGAATCGGTTGGTAGGACATGTTCCGAGGCATCAAGGGATCACCAATTTAGTATTGGAGGGCAGCGTGGAGGGTAAAAATCGTAGAGGGAGACCAAGAGATGAATACACTAAGCAGATTCAGAAGGATGTAGGCTGCAGTAGGTACTGGGAGATGAAGAAGCTTGCACAGGATAGAGTAGCATGGAGAGCTCCATGAAACCAATCTCTGAAGTGAAGACCACAACAACAACAACAGGGTATCGTCCCCTTATTGTACTTAAGGGAAAGCTAAATGCGGCAGGATATCTCACTTTTCCACATGGATACTCTGCAAGTCACACTTCAGTGCCTCGCAGAGATTTTTCTAAGCTATTTGTCAGTATTTGCACCACTTTGAGGTTTTATCAAGATCTGAACTGATATTTGTGCAGCTTTCATCACAAACTACTTCATTAAAGATAAGTGCACCATGTGTGGAAAGTTTGGGGTTGATCTTAACATTTTCTGCAAGGTCAGTAAAAAAACAGCATGAACAGTACGGGTCACAGTACGTTTCTTTGGGGCAATCCTGAGTTTACTTTGACACCTGCCGATGACTCTCCTTCCAGTGTAGCTGTCGCGTCCTCCCTGCGAAGGAATCCTTAATCCAGTGATAGAATTCATGTGGTATTCCGTATTATCGTAGAATCGTAAACAATCTTTGGTATTGTAATCAGTCACATGTTCTCAGATGTTACGAAATACTACAAATATCGGACTGCCTTGACCCGTGGCTTTCCGAAGTCGTATGTGGAAAGTACGGGTTGAGTTTCGCATGACATGCTGGTCGAAGGGATGCTGCAGGTGATGGTTCAAGGCAAGTTTACGGAGAACATGAAAACTATGAAAGTAAATTTAGGGATCTAAAGTGAGCGAAGTGGTGTGGTGGTTGAGGCAATGAGCCCATACTCAGGAGCAGAAGAGTCTAAAAGGCGTCCACTCATTCTGATTCGGATCTTTCGTGGTTTCCATAAAGGCGGCATAGTATTCCTTTTTTATTTTTATTTAAAAAAGGGAGTCTATGATTTCCTTGCCATCCCTAACCAGACAAAACAGCGTATCTGCCTCTTACGAGCAGAAATTGTGCTCCGAAAGGCGTGTTTGTGTTTGTGTATGAAGAAGCATGGACTATTCTCATAGGTAGAGTGTAGATGACTGTTTGTACCAACATGACAGTACACCATGTCATAATTCAGTATCTCTGAGGTAATGGTTCGTGGACAACAACATACCTGTAATTGACTGGTCCGCCCACGGTCCCGACCTGAACCCAATGGAACGCCTCTGGGACGAGTTAGATTGTCGACTTCGATGCAGTCCCCGACACCCAACATCGCTACCTCGTCTGGTCTGGGCTCTCGAGGAGGAGTAGACTCCTGTTCCTCCACAGAAGTGAGACACTTTGCTCGCAAGAGAGCTCAGGCCGTCATATAAGCGAAGGGTGGAGACACTCGACACTAACGTCCACTAATAGGCGTCCGGATAATCCTGATCAGGTAGTGAATATCGCATTTTAAAGGTATAGTGGATGCTTGCTGGAATACTTCTTAAGCTACAAAACGCGATGTTCGAGCACTGCTCCGCGACTGTGAGACGCCTGGCCACACCTACCACAGCTTGGTTTTCGAAAGTAGACAACCGTGCTCCAGCACATGACGATTCTCGGCACGTTTCTCCAGGCACACGCGCACCCAGATACCGCCATCACATGTTGCCCTTTAGGTGCGATCAAGCCGTCCCAAGCCTCTTATGAATCAGCAGTGTACTGACACAGATTTGAGAGATGCTAGACTTCTATCGACAACCATGGTGGCCGTCTTGTAAACATTGACAGACGATCCAAACAGTGAGGTAAAACTGTAAGTAAATAGTCTTCTTTGAAATGGCCCAAAAATTTAAAAATTCTGGTGCTTTATGCCACTCCCATCTCACCACAGAAGACACACGAGTCACAAGACTCAACTCGTGATTTTAACCATCATCGCAACAGCACAACTAGACCAAAAATTCGAAAAGAAACAAAATGAGAGACTTTTCATGGAAAAGCTTTAGTTGGTTTTCGTGTCTGCTACAGTTCCCATACACGCCGATAACTCAGAATATTACGACCACTTGCTTGATATGAAATACAGCAGCGATTCTATGTCGCAGAGCTTACGGAAGTATGTGACACCAGGTGTTCATGCAAACGTCACACAACGCAGCTAAACTAGATGTCGGTGGTTTGTTAGGGCAGAGCTGGTGCCCGATAGCGTCACAGATGAGTTCCATCGGGTTTAGATCAGGCGGATTTGGTGAGAGAGATCAATGTGACTTCATTATTAGGCTCCTGAAAGCACTGCAGCACGATTCTGAGCTTGTGACACGGAGAACTATCTTTCTGTAAGAAGCAATCGCCATCGGGGAATACATGTAGCATGAAGGGTTATAGGCAGTCCACAGCCTTTGGCTACTACCACAGGTCCCATGTGAGGACAGGTCAATGACCCTCCTAGCACAATCCAGTACTACCTCCACCGGCCAGCGCCCGTGACGCGGTGCATGTTTCTAGCAACCGTTCGCTTGGATAGCGGCGTATTCAGACACGACCATCGACCTGCTGTAATAAAAAGCGTGTGATTCATCCGACCAGGCGACCTGTTTCTATCGGTCCACAGTCTAATCTTGATGATCGCGTTCCCACTGCACTGTCATTCGTTCAACATGGGCACACGTAGAAGTCAGCTGCTGCAGAACCCTGCGTTCAACGGAGTGCTTGGCAACACTTGCGCCTGCACCAGCTGTGTACTTTGTCTTCAGACCTGCTACGGATCGCCGCCTAT
The DNA here is from genome assembly GCF_021461385.2 of Schistocerca piceifrons. Classification (NCBI taxonomy): domain Eukaryota; kingdom Metazoa; phylum Arthropoda; class Insecta; order Orthoptera; family Acrididae; genus Schistocerca; species Schistocerca piceifrons. Next base: position 115,780,173 of record NC_060142.1, read on the forward strand.
CCTGTTTTACAGAGAGGGCAGGTCTGCTACCTCCACCTTCTGTGATGAGCGTTGTACTCACATCTCTTGTCGACGTTAACATTCTTGTCTGAACAACACAGCAGAAACACTCGTAAAATCCTTTCTGTCCCACTCCACCACTCAGCCACTTTCTCGATGCCTTCAGCAGCAGGAACACGGCTCTGGACTGATCTTCCTGATTACATAAGAGAACTGAATAATACTTCCAGCTTCAAAAGACCAATAGTGAGATATCTACTAAACTGACAGTGAGTCTGCAGTTGTTCTTTTCCACGCTTGTTATCCCATTGCAATGAAGTATCCTTCTTTCCAACCATTTCATTCTGATTTTGGAAAGCATTTAGCTGGTTCAATCTACCTATCTATCTCTACCTCAGAACTATAAATTTTTACACCTACAAATACATTTGGTATCTACTATTATCAGTATTTCTGTTATCACCAACATTATTATTATTATTATATAGTATGTTTATGGTATTAATGTTATTTGTTCTTAGTCAGTACTGTTACTGATACTGTCGTTAGATACTTTCAAATCATTTTTAATTCAGTAAACACCATTTTTTACTATTTATCACATTAAAATTATCGTTCTTATCTTATGTAACAATGGTGTAAAAAAGTTACTGTATGTGTAAAACTCTGATATGATGTAAGGAGTAGCTGGAGATTAAATAGAGAATTAAAAAATAAATAACAAAACATAATTCATGAGAAGATGAAAGAAACAAAAAAGTAGAAAGTGGAAATCAAATATTTTATGCGGACTTAAGCGGTGACAGGAAACGAGGTGTACTATCTGCACCGAAGATGGGAAGGCAAACGCCAATAAAATGTCGAAAATTGTATTACCATTGCATAGTAGACACGAAAACCAACTAAAGCTTTTCCATGAAAAGGCTCTCATTTTGTTTCTTTTCGAATTTTTGGTCTAGTTGTGCTCTTGCGATGATAGATAAAATCACGAACTGAGTCTTCTGACTCGCGTGTCTTCTGTGGTCAGATGGGAGTGGCATAAAGCCACCAGAATTTTTAAATTTTTGGGCCATTTCAAAGAAGACTATTTACTTACAGCTTTACCTCGCTGTTTGGATCGTTTGTCAGTGTCTACAAAATGGCCACCACGGTTGTCGGTAGAAATCTAGCATCTCTGAAATCTGTGTCAGTACATTTTGATACACAAAAAGTCGAAGAAGGAGAAACTACTTGTAACGTTTCAAGAGAAACAACAGACGAGGAATCCCTGCGAGAAAAGACTAAGGAAAACAGATTAAAATGTGTGGGCGCATGAAGAGAATGGATAAGAAGAGAATGTCCTCAGGTTGATGCAAGAGATGAACGTGAAAGGGAAGGGAACAAGGGACAGATAAAGTGGATTAAAAAAAGCAGTCGAAGAAAGCACGCTGAAGAGAGGAGAATAATGCGCGAGAGTAGCGAGAAACAGATGATGGGTGGACGCTAGAAGGTACAGAGGAGACTCTGTCAGTGATGGCAAACTGTACAAGATGATGGTGATGACGATGACTCCAAGGGGAGCGAGAAAATCAGGTCGAGCGTGCACTTGAAGTACGCGTCAGAAAGCGTGCGTTACTGAGCAGTTTGACTGGAGCTGCCACAGCCGCGAGGCGTGTTGCGGGAGGCGGGGGGCGGGCGTCGTCTATTCCGGGCCGGCCTGCTGGGGGCAGGGGGCGGGCCAGGGTCACAAGTCAACTGGCCGTGGCGGCATGCGCCGGCTCCCTGCTACCAGACGCTGGCCTCGCTGCATCTGCTTTTCAGTGGACGGCAGACGCCACCTCGTACCAACAGCAGCGCGTTCCTCTCCTATTTCATTCGCGTAATGAGCTAAGGAGAAATGACATTATACTGCTGATTCTTCAGCGAGATATTCCGCGGCGTCGGCACAATGATTTCCTTCTTCCTTCCAAAGACTGAAATTTATGTTCCCTGAGCATTTATGTTACATTTTCATAAGGTCTAAGTTAAATCAACCTTAAGCCGTCGGCACACGGACCGTGCTGTCGAACGTTAACGATGAGCGTGCCAAGTTCAACGTGCTGCTGAACGCTCAGGAACGATGTGACTTGTGCATACGGTACGTGGGCCCCAACGTGGTATACGCGATCGCAACGCACTCCAGCGGCAGTTGAGGGATGTTTGTAGTTCGTAAATCACACTGTTTACTCAACGAGCGCACGTAAAATTCCCACGTTAGCTCTATTAAAACGCACATTTCCTCCATCGTCCACGAAAAGGAAAGTACCACGTCCAATCAGTAAGGACAGAGACATATAATAGTTCCATTACAAACAGTGCGATACAAATTTGAAATACTTCTCCGCATAAGATAAACACTATGTCATCATTCCCACATTTTAGTAAAAGCCCAAGGTCAGGCTTACTTCATCACTGTTCCTACCCAGTAGCAGAATCTTTGCAACGCGTGAATTACGAAGCGTAAAAGAAAAAGGAGCAAAATAGCTTTACAAAAAATGGTTCAAATGGCTCTGAGCACTATGGGACTCAACTGCTGAGGTCATTAGTCCCCTAGAACTTAGAACTAGTTAAACCTAACTAACCTAAGGACATCACACACATCCATGCCCGAGGCAGGATTCGAACCTGCGACCGTAGCGGTCTCGCGGTTCCAGACGGCAGCGCCAGAACCGCGCGGCCACTTCGGCCGGCAAAATATCTTTACACAAGTAGCGCAACGTGTCCTGTAGATCAAGCCATTCGAACAAAGTCCACCCCTCAAAAAAAGGTAACTTGTATTTACATAACATCAAATATTATAGACTATGCTTATTTTAAACTAATAATAAACTATCAGAACCTAATAAAAACGCGAATGTTAGGGAAAAAATTGGTTGTGTCAGGACGCGAACCACCGCCCCAACAAAAAAACTCAATATAGGACAGTGACGCTATTTTTTTAAAATCTTATTTTTGTTCGTTTCCGTTCGTTGTATCTGCTCTGCGCGGACGTCGAAAGACACCCGTTTCAGTTCGTTGTTGACCCATTAGCTCAGTTTTTTTATTACAGAGGGCAGCAGCCCTCTGACCGAACACGCTGAGCTACCGTGCCGGCTAAAATTTTCAGTCGAGGGAAGATTTGAACTAAAGACCTCTCGTTCCGCACCTGCTCACGCTAACCACGGGACCACGGCGCTCCTATTGCTCTGCACGTTCGGAAAGACTCCCGAACGTGCTATTCCACGCCATGACGTCAGAAACTCGGCACGCTCAACGCTCAACGTCCGGATGCACGGTCCGTGTGCCGACGGTTTACGGTCAAATTAACAGCAAGGGCGTCACAATCAGGAATACAATGGAAACAGCACTGTTAAGCTCAGTGGAGAAAGCGAGCTGGTGGAAAGAATACATCGAAGGCCTTTACGAAGGGGAGGAACCGTCTGATGACGAGACAGGAGAAGAAAGGGAGTCTATATGGAAGAAATAGTAGATTCAGTTTTAGAGTCCAAGTTAACAGAATTTGGAAGACTTGCGGTTAAATAAGGCAGCAGGCGTAAATAAAATTCTTTCGGAATTGCTAAAGTCGTTGGGGGGATGTGACAACCAAACATCGTTACATTTGGTGTGCAGAATCTAGGAAACTGGAGATATACAATCAGATTTTCGAAAAAATATCGTTCACAAAATCCAGCAGACAGTTAGGGTAGCTTAACAGCTCATGCATCAAACTAGCTGACTACAATAGTATACAGAAGAATGGAAAAGAAAACTGAAGATGTTTTATACAACGATCAAATTCGTCTTCGGAAAGCTAAAGGAACCAGAGAGGAGTTCTCACGTTGCTCTTGATAATTCATGCCATACTTATGAAAAATCGAGACACTTCCATAATATTTGCTTTCCTCTTCCAGGTGCCACAACAAGCTCACCCTTGTTTTCGAATTTCATTACCTTTAAACTATTTAATAACATCGGGCCTCTTCTCAGATCTACACTCCTGGAAATTGAAATAAGAACACCGTGAATTCATTGTCCCAGGAAGGGGAAACTTGATTGACACATTCCTGGGGTCAGATACATCACATGATCACACTGACAGAACCACAGGCACATAGACACAGGCAACAGAGCATGCACAATGTCGGCACTAGTACAGTGTATATCCACCTTTCGCAGCAATGCAGGCTGCTATTCTCCCATGGAGACGATCGTAGAGATGCTGGATGTAGTCCTGTGGAACGGCTTGCCATGCCATTTCCACCTGGCGCCTCAGTTGGACCAGCGTTCGTGCTGGACGTGCAGACCGCGTGAGACGACGCTTCATCCAGTCCCAAACATGCTCAATGGGGGACAGATCCGGAGATCTTGCTGGCCAGGGTAGTTGACTTACACCTTCTAGAGCACGTTGGGTGGCACGGGATACATGCGGACGTGCATTGTCCTGTTGGAACAGCAAGTTCCCTTGCCGGTCTAGGAATGGTAGAACGATGGGTTCGATGACGGTTTGGATGTACCGTGCACTATTCAGTGTCCCCTCGACGATCACCAGTGGTGTACGGCCAGTGTAGGAGATCGCTCCCCACACCATGATGCCGGGTGTTGGCCCTGTGTGCCTCGGTCGTATGCAGTCCTGATTGTGGCGCTCACCTGCACGGCGCCAAACACGCATACGACCATCATTGGCACCAAGGCAGAAGCGACTCTCATCGCTGAAGACGACACGTCTCCATTCGTCCCTCCATTCACGCCTGTCGCGACACCACTGGAGGCGGGCTGCACGATGTTGGGGCGTGAGCGGAAGACGGCCTGACGGTGTGCGGGACCGTAGCCCAGCTTCATGGAGACGGTTGCGAATGGTCCTCGCCGATACCCCAGGAGCAACAGTGTCCCTAATTTGCTGGGAAGTGGCGGTGCGGTCCCCTACGGCACTGCGTAGGATCCTACGGTCTTGGCGTGCATCCGTGCGTCGCTGCGGTCCGGTCCCAGGTCGACGGGCACGTGCACCTTCCGCCGACCACTGGCGACAACATCGATGTACTGTGGAGACCTCACGCCCCACGGGTTGAGCAATTCGGCGGTACGTCCACCCGGCCTCCCCCATGCCCACTATACGCCCTCGCTCAAAGTCCGTCAACTGCACATACGGTTCACGTCCACGCTGTCGCGGCATGCTACCAGTGTTAAAGACTGCGATGGAGCTCCGTATGCCACGGCAAACTGGCTGACACTGACGGCGGCGGTGCACAAATGCTGCGCAGCTAGCGCCATTCGACGGCCAACACCGCGGTTCCTGGTGTGTCCGCTGTGCCGTGCGTGTGATCATTGCTTGTACAGCCCTCTCGCAGTGTCCGGAGCAAGTATGGTTGGTCTGACACACCGGTGTCAATGTGTTCTTTTTTCCATTTCCAGGAGTGTATAAGATGGTACTCTCTCAGTGCAGCACTGTAATTGCTGCCGTTCACAAAAAGCAGTTTCGCTAACAGCACATCCTCTCTGTTCTCGATAGCCATTCTTTTGACTCACGTTATGACTTGTCAAATGACAGCGTGGATGTCATACCGTCGTGCAGACGGTGTACGGTGCCAGATTTGCACCTGGTGGCCAAAATTGAAATTAACGTTTTTACAGCGTAAAGCGATTCTGCAGTAACGCATTAGTGTATCTACCATGTTTCGCTGCCATACGGTAATTAGACCCCACTCTGGACCTCCGTGAGCAGCCGTGTTTTAATGATAACCACCTGGTATCTGTGTAGTCACAAGGAACTGTTTGGCTTCCAGAAAATAGTGTTCACTGCTTTTATCTGTATCATGCAATCTTCATTTGACGTATGGCGTACCAACATAACAGCGCGCCTCTACGTTCAGTAAAGTTTTCAACGAAGATCGTGAAGACCTGAATCATAAAAACAGCAATAACTTTAGTACTTTTTGTTGTTAAGCGCTGTCGGGCGTGGTCGGCACTTGGATGGGTGACCATCCAGGCCGCCATGCACTGTTGCCGTTTTTCGGGGTGCACTCGACCTGGTGATGCCAATTGAGGAGCTACTCGACCGAGGAGTAGCGACTTCGGTCAAGAATGCCAGCATAACGACCGGTAGAGCGGTGTGCTGACCCCACACCCCTCCTATCAGCATCCTCCTTGAGGATGACACGGCGATCGGATGGTCCCGGTAGGCCACTTGTGGCCTGAAGACGGAGTGACTGTACTTTTTATTGTAGAAATTGTTGGACCGTACCTACCTCCCTCCGACTTAAAAGACTTCCAATTAATTTTGCATTTACCAATACGTTTCCACAAATAGCAATTTTAACTCTGCATCTTCTATACCCAGAAGTGAATGCCTTATTCTGCCGTAGGAGCTAGCAAATATCCGACGCGGTACAGCTTGCTCTATGAATGTACACGTACCTAATTAACAAGACAAAATAATGAGGTCAATGCACAGTTACATCCATTAAGGAAATTAGAAATGTAAAAGATAATGAAATTGGCTGGCTGTATTCAGACGACATTCAACACACTTGTATGGGTATTTTACACCATATTAAACATTTTTAAGTTTGCATCACTTAAAATTCATTAAAATTGTTCCACATAGCGTGAACCAGATGAAACAATGCGCATAAATGAAGGAATACAACTTTCCCCTACCAATACAATTTCAAGAACAATTTTTGTCAGTTTTCGGTCTGTTCCTGCGGCACGCTGCATTGGCACGTACAGTTAACAGCTGTCTCACTTCTCCTTCGCCGCCTAGCGTTGTTTGATTCCAACTTTTGGAGATTACTGGAGCAATCCATTCTAGTTCTTGAGCTCCAACCTCTGCCTTCAGTACACAATCGTTATTTGTGCCACTGTTTTAGTTTTCAAAATTCGCCATCGGTATAATTTCCTTTAAAAATAAACAAAAAGAATCTCCGTGAGTAAGGCAATCAAGAATCAACGCCGTTCCCAGTGAAGTTCATGGATACAATGCAGAATGCGAAAAACAGAATCAGAAACTATAATAACCTTAACCCATTACACTCACTGAATAAAGATTACTTTGTTGAGTTCGTAACATTAGCCATTTTATGAACCTATTTTTTTAACTTTTCGCTACGCAATGAAAATTTGTACACTTATCTGAGTTAAGAAGGCAGATTTGTGGTAGACAGTTTTATAGAGAAATTAATTCGTTTTGTAAAGCAGTTTGGAAACATCGACATTGTGTTTGATCCTAACAATGTGCTAAGAAAGGTAATCGAAAGCGAATGATGAGAGTGGAATGCATCACTGCACTGAAAATATTTGCTGAAGTGAACTGTCACTTATTTCATGTATCACATCCATGTAGCAATAACGCAATGATTCTGAAATTATGTAGACGATCAGAATTCTTGGACGCATACTACTGCCTTCAATATTTTTATTACACTTTAACAGTAAATGATAACATACCTTTGTAAGCCGGTAATCTCACAGATATTGCACGTACTATGTGAGAGAACGTTTTTCGCTATGTATGTTGAATGGTACTGGGATCACTGCTGTTTTTTAATAGACAAATGACATGCCTTCTAATATAACAGGTGATTCTGAAGTATTTCAGTATGCTGATGACAGTAGCGTAGTACTGAAGGATGTTGAGTGCGACATACGCAATGTATCAAACGATCTACTTAAAGGCATCAGTTCATGAGTTGTAGAAAATAAATTGATGTTGAATCGCAGTAAGACTCAGTTTTTACTGTTTGTAACACTCAGTTCAACTAAAACTGACATTTTAATTACACAGAATGGGCATATGATTAGTTAGTCTGAAGAACCAGACTTCCCTAGTGTTCAGATAGATGGAAAGCTCTGTCATGGAAAACCCATGTTCAGACTCTTGTTCAAAAACGGAATGCTGCTATATTTGCCATTAGAACGGAAGCTGCAATAAGTGATAGTCAAACCCGAAAATTAATCTGCTTTCCTTATTTTAATTTGCTCACGATGTACGGCGCTATATTCTGCAGTAACTTCCCTTTCACAAAGGATATTTCTGGCTGACAAATGGGCAGTTCGAGCAATATGTGGTGTAAGTTCGCGAACCTCCTCTCGATTCCTGCTCAAGAGTTTGGGAATTCTGACATCGGCCTCTGAACGTATAGTCTAACAATATATGCTTATTCCCAAGAATTAACAGCTTTCACTCCGTTAATAATAGGTAGACTCTTGTGAAGAAAGGTGTGCAGTATTCTGCAGCCTCAATTTTCAATAAGCAAGATATTTTTTTAAAAAAAATAGCAGTAATCATCGCACATTTCAGAGTAAACAGACGATTTTTTTTTTTTTTGGCTCACTCCTGCTATCTCGGGGAGTTCCTTGCAAAAAGTTAAGCTACTTTCATTGTTATATTGCTGGTAATGCTGGTACTGTGTACTCCGCAGCTTATCATCTGCAGAGGATTCGTATAAATTTTATTTTATCTATTATTAGCGTCTATGATGTTAATTTCATGTACTGACTCGTAACAGGACTATGAAGATTTGCTCCTCAATTGGGGCCCGCAACTCGTGGTCTCGCGGTCGCGTTCCCGCTTCCCGAGCACGGAGTCCCAGGTTCGATTCCCGGCGGGGTCAGGGATTTTCATCTGCCTCGAGATGACTGGGTGTTTGTGTTATCATAATTTCATCACCATTCATGAAAGTGGTGTGACTGGACTCAGCAATGATTGGGAATTTGTACGGGCGCTGATAACCGCGCAGTTGAGCGCCCCACAGACCAAACATAATAGTAATCATCATCATCATCAACAACTGGGTCCTACGGAACTACACTGAGGTGACAGAAGTCATGGTATACTTCCCAATATCGGACTCCCTTTTGCCCGGCGTAGTACAGCAACTCGATGTGGTGTGACTCAACAAGTCGTTGGAAGTCCCCTGCAGAAATGTTAGGTCAAGCTCTTCATAACTACAAAAGTGTTGCCGGGGTAGGATTTTGTGCACGAACTGACCTGTCGATTATGTCTCATAAATGCTGGATGTCATTTCAGTTGGGTAATATCAGTGGCCAAATCATTCGTTCGAATTGCCGAGAATCTTCTTCAAACAAATCGCAAACAATTGTGGCACGATGACATGGAGTATTGTCCAGGGGACATGAAGTCCATGCCAACCGCCTTGTCGCAGTGGTCACACCGGTTTCCGTCAGATCACCGAAGTTAAGCGCTGTCGGGCTAGGCTAGCACTTGGATGGGTGACCATCTGGTCTGCCGGCCGGAGTGGCCGTGCGGTTCTGGGCGCTACAGTGTGGAGCCACGCGACCGCTACGGTCGCAGGTTCGAATCCTGCCTCGGGCATGGATGTGTGTGATGTCCTTAGGTTAGTTAGTTCTAAGTTCTAGGCGACTGATGACCTCAGATGTTAAGTCGCATAGTGCTCAGAGCCCTTTGAACCATCCGGTCTGAGGAGCGCTGTTGACAAACGGGGTGCACTCAGCCCGTGTGAGGCAAACTGAGGAGCTACTTGACTGAGAAGTAGCGGCTCCGGTCTCGGAAACTGACACACGGCCGGGAGAGCGGTGTGCTGACCACCATGCCCCTCCATATCCGCATCCAGTGACGCCTGTGGGCCGAGGATGACACGGCGGCCGGTCGGTACCTTTAGGCCTTCATGGCCTGTTCGGGAGGAGTTACATGAAGTCCATGAATGGCTGCAAATGGTCTCCAGACAGCTGAACATAACCATTGTCCAATCATTGATCAGTTCAGTTTGACCAGAGGACGCTGTCCATTCCATGTAGACACAGCCCGCACCATTATGGAGCCGACACCAGCTTGCACAGTGCCTTCTTGACAACTTGGGTCCATGACCTTCTGGGATCTGCGCCACACTCGAACCCTACTATTAGCTGTTACCATCTCAAATCGGGACCCATCTGACCAGGCCACCGTTTTCCAGTCGCCTAGCATCCAACACATATGGTCACGAGCCCAGGAGAGGCACTGCATACGATGTTGTGCTGTTAGCAAACACACACACGTCGGTCCTCTGTTGCCACAGCCCATTAACACACTGTCCTAACAGATACGTCCTACGCTCCAAATCGATTTCTGTAGTTATTTTACGCTGTGTTGCTTGTCTGTTAGCACTGACGACTCTACGGAAACGCCGCTGCTCTCGGTCGTTTAAGTGAAGGGCGTCTGCCACTGCATTGTACATGGTGACAGGTAATGCCTGAAATTTGGTATCGTCCTATGCGTCCAGCTCCAACGACCATTCGGTGTTCAAAGTCACTTACTTGCTGTGGTGCGGCCATAATCATTTCGGATATCTTTTGACATGAATCACCTGAGTACAAATGACAGCTCCGCCAAAGAACTGTCTTTCTATACCTTGTTTACGCGATACTACCGCCATCTGTATATGTGCATATCGCTATTCCGTGAAGTTTCACCTCAGTGTTTATGTGTAAGACAAAAAATAATAATAAATAAATTCGCTGCGTGTGGGGTTGCAGGTGCGGGGCGACATGCTGTTCTTCTACCCGTCGGTGCTGGCGGGCCGCCTCCACGCCCGCCTCCGCGACGCCGCCCCGCTCTACCTGTACCACTTCGCCGTCGACGGCCGACTCAACATGTTCAAGAAACGCTTCGGCGCTGACGCCCACACAGGTGAGACAACCCGACGTGTAGGTACACTCACAGGCATTCAGTCACCTGTTGTTTCCCAGAATGGTACACTTGACGCTACAGCCATATGTCGATTGAGCACTGGTAGCAAATTTTCTGAAAGGAAAAAAGAATCAGGCTTTTTAAACTTTTTGCTTGGTCAGTGCTGTTACACTGTAGCTTATGTCTATAAAATTATAAGAATAATCTAGTTGACTTTGAGAATCACACTGAAGAGCCAAACAAAATGGTACATCTGTCTAATGTATAGGGTGATTCAAAAAGAATACCACAACTTTAAAAATGTGTATTTAATGAAAGAAACATAATATAACCTTCTGTTATACATCATTACAAAGAGTATTTAAAAAGGTTTTTTTTCACTCAAAAACAAGTTCAGAGATGTTCAATATGGCCCCCTCCAGACACACGAGCAATATCAACCCGATACTCCTACTCGTTCCACACTCTCTGTAGCATATCAGGCGTAACAGTTTGGATAGCTGCTGGGGCTTCTTGGAGGCCAGTGATGAAGTGCTCTGTCACGGGCTGCCTGGCGGTCGATCCATCGCCTCGGGTAGTTGACGTTCAGGTAGTTACGGACAGATAAGTGCCAATGTGGTGGCGCTCCATCCTGCTGAAATATGAATTGTTGTGCTTCTTGTTCGAGCTGAGGGAACAGCCAATTCTCTAACATCTCCAGATACTGTAGTCCAGTTACAGTAGCACCTTCGAAGAAAAAGGGACCAAAAACTTTATTGGCTGAAATGGCGAACAAATATACAACTAAATGAAACTTTATAGCTCCCTTAATTTGCCGACAGATAGTGCTTAGCTCTGCCTTTGTCGTTGCAGAGTTTTAAATTCCTAAAGTTGTGGTATTCTTTTTGAATCACCCTGTAGTGTAGGGCACCCGCCAGCACGCGGAAGTATCACAACACGACGTGGCATGCACTCGACTAGTCTCTGAAGTAGTGCTGGAGGGAATTGACACCACTAATCCTGCAGGGCTGTCCATAAATCGCTAAGAGTACGAGGGGGTGGAGATCTCTTCTGAACAGGACGTTGCAAGGCATCCCAGATGTGCTCAATAATCTTCATGTGTGGTGCGTTTGGTAGCCAGCGGAAGTGTTTTAAGTCAGAAGAGTGTTCCTGGAACCACTCTGTCGCAATTCTGGACGTATGGGGTGTCAATAGACACGAATGGATGCAGGTGACCACACAGGAAGCTTAGTACGTGTCACCTGTTCAGAGTCTTATCTAGACTTATCAAGAGTCCCATATCACTCCACCTGGACACGCTCCACACCATTACAGAGCCTCCACTAGCTTGAACAGTCCCCCAATGACATCCATGGTCCATGGATTCATGAAGTTGTCTGCAAACCCGTACACATCTATCCGCTCGATACAAAATGGTTCAAATGGCTCTGAGCACTATGGGACTTAACATCTGACGTCATCAGTCCCCTAGAACTTAGAACTACTTAAACCTAACTAACCTAAGGACATCACACACATCCATGCCCGAGGTAGGATTCGAACCTGCGACCGTAGCGGTCGCGCGGTTCCAGAGTGTAGCGCCTAGAACCGCTCGGTCACCCCGGCCGGCCGCTCGATACAGTTTGTAACAAGACTCGTTCGACCAAGCAACATGTTTCCAGTCAACAACAGTCCAATTTCGGTGTTGACGGCCCAAGCGATACGTAAAACTTTGGTCGTGCAGTCATCAAGGGTGCACGAGTAGGCCTTCGGCTCCGAAAGCCCATGTCATTGATGTTTCGTTGTTGATGGCCCAGCACTGAAAGCTGCAGCAATTTGCGGAAGGGGTGCACTCCTGTCACGCCGAACGATTCTCTTCAGTCGTCGTTGGTCCCGTTCTAGCAGTATCTTTTTCCGGCCGCAGCGATGTCGGAGATCTGATGTTTTACCGGACACCTAATATTCACCGTACACCCGTGAAATGGTCGTACGGGAAAAATCCCTATTTCATCAACACTTCGGAGATGATGTGTCCTGTCTCCCGTGCGCCGACTTTAACATGACGTTCAAAGTCACTTAAATCTTGATAACCTGCCATTGTAGCAGCAGTAACCGATCTAACAACTGCGCTAAGCACTTTTTGTCTATATAAGCGTTGCCGACTGCAGCGCCGTATTCTGTCAGTTTGCATATCTCTGTATTTGAGTACGCATGCCTATACCAGTTTCTTTGGCGCTTCAGTGCATTATTCATGATGTAAGATATACAACTGGAAAGAAATTGTGGAACACAGAGGAAATAATTCAACGGATCAACCTAAAAAAATTGTTTAGGAACAGAAATTAACACAGCAATACACGTAACGTAAGAATTAAATTAATAGGAATTTCAGCGCATTAAAAGCCAAATGGTGCAGGAAAAATGGCTATACAGAAGAGGAAACGGTCATCTAAAGGACAGGTTAACTACGAAGTCGCCCGCATCTCGTGGTCGTGCGGTAGCGTTCTCGCTTCGCACGCCCGGGTTCCCGGGTTCGATTCCCGGCGGGGTCAGGGATTTTCTCTGCCTCGTGAAGGCTGGGCGTTGTGTGATGTCCTTAGGTTAGTTAGGTTTAAGTAGTTCTAAGTTCTAGGGGACTGATGACCATAGATGTTAAGTCCCATAGAGCCATTTGAACCATTTTGAACTCGCAAACATACTGAGATTATTTTGCTTCATATATCGTGTGTTTTCAACTGTATACGTTTATTCCATTAATCACGGCACACGCTGTAGACACACACACATGTTAAATAATAGTTTAACCAAGAATTACGAAGAAAAATATAAGCAATATGAGAAATTGATATTTAGTAAGCGGGGAACCGCCTTAATAATGTAAACACTGCTTCCTGGAGTTCCACGAGAAGGTGAGACAGATAATAATTGCACATTATGAGCAACGTTGTGGGAGGGCTATAGAAGTATTATGCCTAAAAAAAAAAAAAAAAAAAAAAAAAAAAATCTCTATTACTGTACGGTATTTCTCCTGAAGTGATACAAACCTTAACTGACCGAAAAGACATCTATTTGGGTGAGCTGTATATATGGGGTCCTGCCCACTCATCTCTTATAGGGTGCCTAAAGGATGCTGCTTTCTCGGATAGCTATACAACAACTGAAGCAAATCGCATTAATGGTTTTCATTACAATAAAGTAGATTGACAATACTTACCTTTGGTTTACAGTAATGTCGGAAGCGATAGGCGACATGCAAGTAATCAATGTCTTTCGCTGTATACAAAGTGTATACTAGTAATGGATACGGATCATTAATAACGGCTCTACTAGTGTCCGTCTTCTACTCTCCGGCTCTGCTTGTGCAGGTCTACTACTGTCCCTTTACTGTCAGGTCGAGGCCGTCAGGAGCGGCGCTTATATTCTCTTCTTGTAGAGGTCGCTCCTGTCGTGGTGACGTCCTAGTCAGCGCGCTATTGGCTGACGTCGTCTCACAGCCTTCTCTGCTATTTCGTTCTTCATCTTCGTGCCGTCGCCTGTAGTTACAGCGGAACAGTATAACAATTACTTCTTGCCCGGAAGAGTCCATGTACGATGAAGAATACTGAGGAGGTGGTAACTGATAAAAGGGGTGGGCAAGAATCCTATGATACAGAGATGTTACCTACCAGTTTGAGCCGGCCCGCGTGGCCGAGCGGTTCTTGGCGCTTCAGTCTGGAACCGCGTGACCGCTAACGGTCGCAGGTTCGAATCCTGCCTCGGGCATGGACGTGTGTGTTGTCCTTAGACTAGTTACGTTTAAGTAATTCTAAGTTATAGGGGACTGATGACCTCAGATGTTAAGTCCCATAGCGCTCAGAGCCAATTGAACCATTTTTCTACCCGTTTGACTCTGCGACATTTTAGATAACATATTCGAAAAAGGAAACTATACAAAGGAGTGCAAGAGCGTGAAGTATTCTACCGCATAAGAGCTAAGTAGTACGAATTTAGGAGAGGAGAATCCATAGAAATGGAATAAACAAGAATATCCCGCTTATGGCAGACAGTCAGTCTCTTACGGTCTAGCGGTGATGTTAGATGTGGTCGACACTTTCGATAACTGATGACCGTCTTGGTTTTGAATTTCGTTCGAATTGGTACGAAGGAAGGAAGATCAGGGTTTAATGCCCCGTCGACATCGAGGTCATTAGAGACTGTGCGAAATCTCTGAATGCGATAGGTTCAAATGATTCTAAGCACTATGGGACTTAACATCTGAGGTCATCAGTCCCTCAGATTTAGCACTGCTTAAACCTAACTAACCTAGGGACATCACACACATCCGTGGAAATGGGGTGTCCAGAGGTGTTGTGAAACTGTTAGAGATTATTGCTGAGTAAAATAAGCGTGTTTAAGGTATCCAGCACAGGAAGCAACGAAGGCCGTATCGATAGGTTCTCTGTATGGATCTCTGTATGTGGCCCAGGTTTTGAGTTGTAATGTTGGAGCCCATACCGAATAAGTTATGATAACACTGATGTAAGCAGATTGAAACCCTTGAACATGCTCTCAGTTCGAATATAATAAACATTCTTGAGACTGAGAAGCTTATGTCCACGAACCAGCATGGTATTAGAAACCATCACTGACATGAAACGCAGCTCGCCCTTTTCACACATGATATACTGAGAATTATGGATGACAGGCAACGGGCAGGTTCCACAGTCCTAGATTTCCGGAAAGCATTTCACACGGTGTCGCATTGCAGGCTGTTAACGAAGGTACGAATATATACACTACTGGCCATTAAAATTGCTACACCAAGAAGAAATGCAGATGATAAAGGGGTTTTCATTGGACAAATATATTATACTAGCACTGACATGTGATTACGTTTTCACGCTATTTGGGTGCATAGATCCTGAGAAATCAGTACCCAGAACAACCACCTCTGGCCGTAATAACGGCCTTGATACGTCTGGGCATTGAGCCAAACACAGCTTGGATGGCGTGTACAGGTACAACTGCCCATGCAGCTTCAACACGATACCACAGTTCATCAAGAGTCGTGACTGGCGTATTGTGACGAGCCAGTTGCTCGGCCACCATTGACCAGACGTTTTCAGTTGGTGAGAGATCTGGAGAATGTGCTGGCCAGGGCATTTTCTGTATCCAGAAAGGCCCGTACAGGACCTGCAACATGCGGTCGTGCGTTATCCTGCTGAAATGTAGGGTTTCGCAGGGATCGAATGAAGGGTAGAGCCACAGGTCGTAACACATCTGAAATGTAACGTCCACTGTTCAAAGTGTCGTCAATGCGAACAAGAGGTGACCGAGTCGTGTAACCAATGGCACCCCATACCATCACGCCAGGTGATACGCCAGTATGGCGATGACGAATACACGCTTCCAATGTGCATTCATCGCGATGTCGCCAAACACGGATGCGACCATCATGATGCTGTAAACAGAACCTGGATTCATCCGAAAAAGTGACGTTTTGCCTTCGTGCAGCCAGGTTCGTCGTTGAGTACACCATCGCAGGCGCTCCTGTCTGTGTTGCAGCGTCAAGGGTAACCGCAACCATGGTCGCCGAGCTGATAGTCCATGCTGCTGCAAACGTCGTCGAACTGTTCGTGCAGATGGTTGTTGTCTTGCAAACGTTCCCATATGTTGACTCAGGGATCGAGACGTGGCTGCACGATCCGTTACAGCCACGCGGATAAGATGCCTGTCATCTCGACTGCTAGTGATACGAGGCCGTTGGGATACAGCACGGCGTTCCGTATTACCCTCCTGAACCCACCGATTCCATATTCTGCTAACAGTCATTGGATCTCGACCAACGCGAGCAGCAGTGTCGCGATACGATAAACCGCAATCGCGATAGGCTACAATGCGACCTTTATCAAAGTCGGAAACGTGATGGTACGCATTTCTCCTCCGTACGCGAGGCATCACAACAACATTTCACCAGGCAACGCCGGTCAACTGCTGTTTGTGTATGAGAAATCGGTTGGAATCTTTCCTCATGTTAACACGCTGTAGGTGTCAACACCGGCGCGAACCTTGTGTGAATGGTCTGAAAAGTTAATCATTTGCTGTGTAGTAATTTTAATGGCCAGTAGTGTAGAATTAGTTCATAGAAATGTGAGTGGCTCAAAGTTGTCCCCGACGACGAGCATTCATCAGATACAAGGGTGTCGTCAGGAGTGCCCCAGAGATGTGTGACAGGACCTCTGCTGTTCTCTATATACACAAATGATTTGGCGAACAGGGTGGGCAGCAATCTGCAGTTGTTTGCTGATGCTGTGGTGTACGGTAAGGTGTTGAAGTTGAGTGACTGTAGGAAGATACAAGAGGACTTGGACAAAATTTCTAGTTGGTGTGATGAATTGCAGTTAATCTTAAATATGGAAAAAATTGGAGTTAATACGGATGAAGTAGGAAGGTCAAACCTGTAATTTTCTGATACAGTATTACTAATGCCCTGCTTGACACAGTGAAGTCGTTTAAATATCTGGGCGTAACGTTTCAAAGCGATATGAGGTGAAACGAGCATATGATAACTGTGGTAGGGAAGACGAATGGTCGACTTCAGTTTATTGGGAGAATTTTAGGAAAGGGTGGTTCATCTGTAAAGGAGACCGCATATAGGACGCTGGTGCAAACTATTCTCGAGTCCTGTTATCCGTAGCAGGTCGGATTGAAGGGAGACATGGAAGCAATTCAGAGGCGGGCTGCTAGATTTATTACCGGTAGGTTGGAACAACACGTGTTAGAGAGTTGCTTCGGAAATGGGAATTCCTCGAGGAAAGGCGACTTTCTTCTCGTGAAAGACTATTGAGAAAATCTAGACAACTGGCATTTGAAGCTGGCTGCAGAACGATTCTACTGCCGCTAACATACATTATGCGTAAGGACCACGAAGATACGAGAAATTACGGCTCATACAGAGGCACATAGACAGACGTTTTTCCCTCGCTCTGTTTGTGAGTGGAACAGGAACGGAAATGACAAGTAGTGGTGCAGGCTTGCGGAGTATCTATATAAATGAGATGTAGATGGTATCTGCAGATGACTTACTGTTCATTGTTAAGTGGTGATTCAAGAAAAAACTGTAGAAGGCGAATTTCATTCGACACTCCATGAACTTGAAGGAATGATGCGTCGAATTGTGAAAACTTATGCTCAAACGATAACAATAAATAAAAGCTTAAATAAATAAATAAATATATATATATATATATTATATATATATATATACTGTTTGTTTACGTAAATTAATCAGTGTGTTTGGGTATTTGTACTCGTATCTTTTATCCCTAAAACATTCAATTTATATTAGATAATATTTTTTCTTTTGTATCTATATTGATTGAAGCAGTGGCGGCTCGTGACGAAAGAAGATGGTGGTGCACTTTGCTCACGAAGGAGAACATCAACAAAAGAGAGAAAATCAGTACACTGCTCAATGTTCTTCTAATGCCTGGTATAAACAGACCGCTCGTTCGTGTCACTCCTGCATCTTCTCACAATAAAACCAAAGGATGTACACAGAAAAAAGTATTACTTTTGCAGAATACAACGAATTAAAATCAACTACAGCTCTGTGTACTCAAAAAGTGGTAGGCATGCGTACTAACCTTTTTTAGCAGGACTGACGTTAACGCCGTTCGATTTTATCTCTGAATTTGGAAGTGGTGGTGATGATTTGTACAGGAACTCTATTCTTCTTTCCTTCATATTTGCAAATCTTTCCACCACTCTTTGATTGAAGTCTGCAATTCCTAAAACGAGGTCTCGTTCAATAGAGAGCATCGCGAGTGCTGACAGTCTTTCTTGGTCCTTAGTATTCTGCAAGGTTTTGATGCGTTTCAGCGAAGAAAAACAACGTTCTGCTTCTGATGTGGTCATTGTAATTGTAATTATCGTTTTCAGGAGCTTCACAGGTTCGCTCAGTGTATCACAAAGATTGTCTTTATGTAATCCAGAAAGCTCAAAGCTCCATATATGCTTCTGAACTCCTCTCTTCCATAAATAACAGAGAGTTCTGTTCGAAGTTTATTTGCTTCCGAAAAAGAGTAGCATTCAATAGGAGCTCTGAAAGAAGTTTCTGGAAAACTGGAAGAGTAAGTAGCGAATTTCTCTGGTAGAAAGAGAGAGGCTGCAAGTAGGTGTCCAGTGATCTTGACTCTTTCTTTTGCCTTGTAACTTATGACATCACATACTTCTTTTGCCTCCCGCAGTAGATTACACATCGCTGCGCCATCTTCAGTTCTCCCTCTTTCATGCTACTCGTGTAAACCTGTTGAATTTTCTGCACTAAAATTAATCAAGGAACGAAAAACACCAGTGCGCCCTCTAAGGGCAAGTTCCGACGCACCACAGAAACGAATACAGTTAGTAATTAGATTCAATATGTACCTACTATCGGTAACTTTTTGGTTGTGTAATGCCACGGACCTTCTATACGCACTGTCTAATTAGGTAGCTATATTTACTTTGCCTAGACTTCCCATATTAAAAACGTTATTTACATGGTCTGAAGAAAGTTCGTGTTTTCTAATTTTGTCACGGAGGTGTTGAATGTCACAGACTCCGTGTTTAGACCATGAAAGATCTCCTCCAAACAATAAACAAGGAAAACAAAATAAGGTATTTTTCATGTCACAACCACACAGCCATTCATGCTTGTACAATTCAGAGTTAAATTTCCTATTGAATTGGCGACTTTTCGCTTTAACGGTCTGCGAAATTGTTAAAGCAGGAGTCGGCCTACCTATCCTCTTAATTTCTAATTTTTCTTCAAACTTATGTGAACTGAAGGGCTCAGAGAGCTATGAAATTACCTGATTCATTATTTCACGTATTCACTTGTCACTTGAGCCTCAAAATTCAGGTGGTAGCACACGCTAAAATAACTAACACAACGCACAGGAAATAGTTCGCTCGCAGCTACATGTGAACTGCTAAGGTGGCGCGAGAATCCCGCTTTGTTCGAAGATCCGATAGTTCCGTTTCCCTTCGGAAGAGTTTGGGCCCTCTTCCTGCGGCTGGCAGGGTGGCCCTGGTGAGGTGTTTACACACACAAGGCCCGCATACGAGTATAATGTTGCCTAGCGTTGCCCCCTCACCCCCTCTGAGACACCCAAGTCTGCGTTTGCAGCCACAGTGCAATCCCCTGTCGCTGTCGGCACATTCTGTCCAACTCCGCTGCGTTCGGCGTTTGGAGCCCGGGAATTTCAAAAGAGATAAACGGCGCGCTACTTCTCCACTAGTGTAGAACGCTGAGAAGGCAAACACAGTTGAACAAAATTATTCCTTGGTGGTAGCGGAAACCTGCAAACCTATACAGGAGCCGCCCCTGGATTGAAGCATTGCAATAAACTTAGAATCGTCGTACAGCTTTGCAGTTAGAAGCTCTCGCTGATATTGTGTGTATTTTCTGTTCAGACTTAAGTTGTCTGAAGATGGCGTATGAAACGTAAAGCCAGCTCACAACAAAATATAAGATCAGTATAAAATGGCTCTGAGCACTATGGGACTTAACTTCTCAGGTCATCAGTCCCCTACAACTTAGAACTACTTAAACCTAACTAACCTAAGGACATCACACACATCCATGCCCGAGGCAGGATTCGAACCTGCGACCGTGGCGGTCGCGCGGTTCCAGACTGTAGCGCCTAGAACCGCTCGGCCACGCTGGCTGGAAGATCAGTATATTTGTGGAGTATTAAGACTGTGCGTTACAGTTTTGAATATGTCTGTTTGTTCCAAATACCGATGCAGCATTGCTTAAAGGCGACACAGAGCTGAATGCTGTGACGAACAGACTAGTGGCAGGAAGTCTACAGGGCTGACGGCGGCTGGCTGTGTGTTGTGTCGGCAGGTGCGAGCCACGGGGACGACGTGCTGTACCTGTTCACGGCCGACTGCTGCCGCGACGTCCAGCTGGAGCCCGACTGCCTGGAGGCCAGAACCGTCGCCCGCATGACGCGCATGTGGACCAACTTCGCCAAGACGGGGTAAGTGCTGCCCGCCGGGGGCCCCGTGCCTTTCTGTACAGGGCTGTTCCTAAGTAAAGGGAGTCCTGCATGTAAGAACGAATTTGAATTTTACGCCGTTTTGTCATATGACTGTTGGCAGCAGTGGTTTGATCATGTTTGTTATCTGCGATCCTTCCCATTAGTAGCCTGATAGCTTTTGGGTCGTCAGAATTATTGTTTGGTGTTTATTTTCGTCACGGAGCAGATGACAACTGAGCAACGTATCCGAGTGATTAAAAATCATTACAAAAATAGTGAAAGTCCCGCGGTAACTGTTCGTAAATTGCGCGTGACACTCAGACTTAATGCTGTTCCAACCGACTGATCAATTCGGACGTTGATCCGGAAGTTTAAGACCACGTGTTCTGTTTCAAACGTTAAGGAAACACTACGACCGCGTTCTTTGGAATTTGCTCTAAATCGATCTATTCACTGATGTAAACAAAACATTATCATATTACATCTACATCGATACTCTCCAAATCACATTTAAGTGCCAGCGAGAGAGTTCATCGAACCGCCTTCACAATTCTCTATTATTCCAACCTCGTATAACGCTCGGAAAGAACGAACACCTATGTCTTTCCGTACGAGCTCTGATTTCCCCTATTTTATCGTGGTGATCATTTCTCCCTATGTAGGTCGCTGTCAACAAAATATTTTCGCATTCGGAGGAGAAAGTTGGTGATTGGAATTTCGTGAGAAGATTCCGTCGCAACGAAAAACGGTTTTGTTTTAATGATGTCCGGCCCAAATCCTGTATAATTTCAGTGACACTCTCTTCCATATTTCGCGATAATGCAAAAAATTAAAATATTTATTGTTATTGATATTGTAATGGTAGAAATCTGTGGCATATTCAAAATGGTGGTGATGACAAGTTAGAACTAGGAAGGGAAGGAGAGGCTATAACAGATTTGGCCATACAATTCACCCCAGAAATGGATCCATACTCGCACAATGTGGCCGTTTTATCCTGTTTTAAATGAAATCTTTACTGGTTGAATAATTTTCTAATGTTCAAAAACATAAATGTTATTTCCAAAGTTCGGCGGCAATCTGACAGTGATAAACCGTCTCCTGGCACTAATTAGTACCATTGCTCACACGTACAAAGGCATAATGAACCCTTTATAAGATGTAACAGGCAGTTGAACAGTTTACCTCATCTGCGGAGTTGACAAAACAGATAAAAGTCTTCAAAAATCCGGATCTGATATTTAATTTAATATCTCTATTAAAGATTAAATATATTTATTCTTCCAACAAGGTAGCTTCTTTTAGATCAAGGAGTAACAGCACGCTGTACAACAATAATGGGTTCACCGGCGTCGCGTCGAATAATGTGGAAGCTGCACAGTATTTTAACGAGACAGCTTCTCTCCATGACGAGCAGCTGTCTCTTTTAAATGGTGTGCAGCTTCCACAACATTATCTGACGTGACGCTCGTGAACACATGAAGCAGTTATTACGTTAAGAAAGTCTCAAACAGCGCTTCAAGAATATTACTCGATGGACAAAATAAAACTGGCCCAGTAAATATTTCATGTACCATATGGTAGACAGCCAAAGTTACATCCTATGCCCCAGATGCAGTGGATCAGCTTTATTTTCACAACACCATATCTCCTAGCAAACGATATGAATGGCATGTGTCTTATAGGGCTTGGTATATCAGGATGACCAGCCAAGACTAGACCCCCATGGGCTGCATGGGCTTTTCTTAAATCAGCAGATGCTGGGCTGCATTTGCGACTTCGACGTAGCTTATGGTGGCGGCAGCGGCTGCTGCAGGATTGTTAACAGTTGAGACCAGGTTGAGGTCTCAGGTTCGATGGGCCCAGGCTGGTAAATAACCATGCCCATAACTATGTCAAAGAATTTATTTAGTGTTGTATACGAAACAAGGCCAGACTAGCAGTTGGC
The DNA here is from genome assembly GCF_021461385.2 of Schistocerca piceifrons. Taxonomy (NCBI): domain Eukaryota; kingdom Metazoa; phylum Arthropoda; class Insecta; order Orthoptera; family Acrididae; genus Schistocerca; species Schistocerca piceifrons. The sequence continues at coordinate 115,802,749 of NC_060142.1, forward strand.
TGCCCATGTACAGCAAGACATCCACGGGCCCAGTTCTTCGGAACAACGTCACCCTAATAGATGGGTTTAAGCAGTTTTTAAAATTATGACTCATTTCTCTCATCAGTCGGAAGAATTAATGAAATATACAAGCATAGTTTCTAAAAAATTTAAAATATAAAACTCGTAGCTGATTTTTTTTTCAATTATTACAACAGATGGTTGAGCTGTCACAGTTTTCAGTGTAATAATGCCGTCTTTTTAAAACAGTCGAATGACGAAACTTTCCATAAAAATAGAGTATTTCATTTTACTGGAGTTACTGAAAGTGAGCAATAGGAGAAAGGGGTTGCTGGAGGAAAGCTGTGGAAAACATGTGGGATGGAAGAATAGGAAAACTGAAGACCATGAACGAAACGTTTGAAAAAGGCGTGCCTGAGGGTGTGGGGGCAGAAGAAACTTCCATGTGGAAAGGTAGAGGAGTATTCTGTTAAAGGTAGAAGGATGGGTAGGTTGTGGGTGACTTT